>NC_135370.1:25477765-25830076 GCF_049243985.1 Paroedura picta | reverse complement strand
GAAAAGTTAAACATCAAAGAATGTACACTGATGGAAGAAAGCAGAGTACAGCAGCTCAGTTCAACTTTGTAAGATGGAACACCAGCAGAACCCCAAGAACCAGAAGGGCATACAAAAACTGGTCAGAATATCAGTTAGAGCCAATAAGGGAATACCACCTAGAAGACTAATTAATTAATCCAGAAATTGTGGCAGAACTTGCCAATTGGGCAGACATAGAGAAAATGCCCAGCAACCAAGCAGAAAATAGAAGAGTATGGAAGAGGAACCTGGAGCTCTAACTGAGAACCAAACAAGGGCATCCACAGACTTGCCTCCCAGCAAGAGAGCAGCAGAAGGCAGATGGGTTTTCTGAGAGGAATCATAGAATCATAGAATAATAAAGTTGGAAGGGACCTCCTGGGTCATCTAGTCCAACCCCCTCCACTATGCAAGACACTCACAACCCTATTGCTCACCCACTGTAACCTGCCAGCCCCTTGAACCTTCACAGAAGTCTTTACAGAAAAAAAGATGAACTTCAAGGACTGTACCTACTAGATCTTGAGAAGGGATTTTGAAATATGCAAGACCTGTACCGTGCATCAACAGAATAAGAAGAATTTCTAAAGAGGGCATCAGAGGAGATGTGTATTTAGTGTAATTAGAATAAAGGTAAAGTAAAGGTAAAGGTATCCCCTGTGCAAGCACCGAGTCATGTCTGACCCTTGGGGTGACGCCCTCTAGCGTTTTCATGGCAGACTCAATATGGGGTGGTTTGCCAGTGCCTTCCCCAGTCATTACCGTTTACCCCCCAGCAAGCTGGGTACTCATTTTACCGACCTCGGAAGGATGGAAGGCTGAGTCAACCTTGAGCCGGCTGCTGGGATTGAACTCCCAACCTCATGGGCAAAGCTTTCAGGCAGCTGCCTTACCACTCTGCGCCACAAGAGGCTCGATTAGAATAGGAACTGCCTAATGTTTTTCAGGTCATCACCTCCAGTGTCCTCATTGACTCGTCAGGAGACTTGCTGCTTCTTTGAGCACCCTTCCTGCTGGCCTCCACAACAGACAGAATGAAAGAACAGAACTGTCAGATAATCATGAATCTCTCTCCTCTCCTCTTTCTGCACCAAGTTTGTTTCTCTTCTTAATGCAACTAATTTATTGTTTTAAGCAGCTTGATGCTCTGGTCCTCTTTGCATATTTAAACTCTGGCAACAAGGTTATGGGCCCAGGGTGACCATTCTGTGAGGTCAGTGGGACTGAGAGTCTGGAGAGAAATGGGATGGATTCAAGGTCTCCTGCATCTCAAAGCAGCTTACAATCACCTTCACTTCTCCCCACAGCAGGTATGTTGTGAGGCAGGTAGGGTTGAGAGAGCTTTAAGAGAACTGTGACTGGCCCAAGATCACCCAGCAAGCTTCATGTGAAGGAGTGGAGAATTGAACCTGGTTCACCAGTAGAGTCTGCTGCTCTTAACCACCACACCACACTGGATGGAAGGTGGTAGGGTTGGGGAGGATGAGTAAGATGCTATTTTTACTTCTACAAGCCATGTGCTATGGAATGGGATCAAATCAGGTTTGAATGGGGAGGAAGTCCCCATGTAACTGAATGTAAATCAATAGCATATCATTCTGACTTCTAATGGTCTGGGTTGTTCATCTGCAAGGGGGCCCAGTTCCAGATTCTGCACTGGCACATGGCATATTCATTGCCAATTCCAATTCTCACGACTACTCCTACAGTTGGTGGGTGAAAGGGCAGTGTATCTAACTGTGCTATCTGCGAGAAACCTCAGTCTATGGCCATGAG
This sequence comes from Paroedura picta, assembly GCF_049243985.1. Taxonomy (NCBI): domain Eukaryota; kingdom Metazoa; phylum Chordata; class Lepidosauria; order Squamata; family Gekkonidae; genus Paroedura; species Paroedura picta. The sequence continues at coordinate 25,828,279 of NC_135370.1, read as the reverse complement.
TCACCGTACCACTCAGGCTCCACCTACACATTCTAAAGGCCTCATGTTTGTCAGGAAACAACAAGAGAACTTTGCATGCAGAAGGTCCCAGGTTCAATTCCTGGCATCCCCAGTCGAAAAAAGGTCTGGGCAATAGGTGATTGAAAAGACCTTTCCTTGAGGAAAGACCTTGCAGGAGAGCCCCTGCCAGTCTTAGACAACACTGACTTTGAAGGTCTCATTCAGTAAAAAAGCAGCTTCGTGTGTGTTCATGTGTGTTCATCCTCAGTGGAGCTAGTATTGTTTGTTTGTTTTTTTTAATCATATATGCATAGGTATTTCACAATGGTGTGGACAAACATGAGGATCTTGTGATAGTTGGCAGAGTTTGAATATGCAAAGAGGGGCAGAGCAGCAGGCTGCTTAAAAGAATAACATTGTTTTTTTAAGAAGGGAGGGGAACTTTTTGTAGACAAAGGAAAGGAGAGAGATTCCAGTTTGTACTATTACTATTACTATTACTATTACTATTACTATTACTATTACTATTACTATTACTATTACTATTACTATTACTATTACTATTATTACATTTATGACCCATCACTCCCAAGCAGGCTTGTGGCGGGTTTCAAAATGTCCAGCTAAAAAAACCATTAAAACCCTATTAAAATGGACAGAAAATTAACAATACAGTAAAACCAACAGTCCACAACATGGCAGAAAACCCCCAACCCCTACCCCTACCACTAGAGGTTGGAGGAAAGAGAGACAAAATAATCAAAGTTGGAGCTAGACTTCAGGGGGGGCCCCACTGATCTTTACCCACTGCCCCAGCCTCAAACGTAGACCTGGCAGAACAGTTCTGTTTTACAGGTCCTGAGGAATGCTAGAAGGCCCCGCAGGGATAATTACTTCAATTATTCTTCTGTTGTTCTGGAGGGAAGCAGGGAGGAAGTATGATCAAAAGGAGCAGGAAGTCCCCAATGAGCCAATCAGGACACTGGAGGAAGTAGTTACAAAATTCCAGGAAGTTCTCAGTCTAGCTATGCTAAAGCCACATCTCCTTCAATGCCCCCTGCAGGATATTCTTCATAGTCTATTCAATCATGTGCACGACAGATCTTGCACCTTCCAAAATCACTGTATAAAAGAAGCTTAAAATCCCTGCCCTGCAGCTGCTTGATTCTAGAAGAATATCTCTAGTTGCTTATAAATAAATGCCAAGTTTCCTTTTCTTTCCGACAATGGGATATTTGTTCCCAAGATATAACCTGCAGTTTCTCTTAAATAACAACAATTAAACACACACACACAAATGCTCGTGTTAACTGCTTACAATGTACGTCCAATGACTCAGCGAGTGGGCAGCTTTTCCGGAGCATTTCCCAGGTGGCCAATTCAATGTTATTTAATCTCATGTGACTTTCTTTGCTTTTGCGTGGGGAAGGTGTTTTCACATGAGGCTCACCCAGGCGGCAACTTTGCTCCAAGCACAGAAGAAACCTGTTTGCTATTTACTCATTTACTCAATCCATTTTTTTTTTAGGGGGGGGGGAGGATGTGAAGTTTTCAGATGAAGTTTTAGAAAAGAAAAGGGCTAGCGTGCATTCACGCCTCCCATGAAAACTGTAAAGGGTACCGTACGCCTCTAATAAGCGGAAGTGATGACAGACTGGGCGTTTAGGGCTTCATTATTATGCAGCGTGCCAACCGATGAAAGACTTTTAAATATTCATTTGGTCAATCCTTGAACCAATTAACGGAGGACATTTGAATGCATTTGCATACTGTGGAATCCAGTGAAAATGCCTTCCGGAGGATTCTGAAGGACAGCAAACTCGGAGTCAAGAATGAGAGGGCAACTTTCCATTCAGCGTGTTTCGATACGTGATCTGCTCGAAAAGTATTAACAAAAAGCAATGGGAACTGCCACGCACGAGAACAAGACCAAACAAACAATAATGATGCTTATACATGCCAGTGATTTGAAGACTGAATAATTTGCTGTAATCTTGTGCATGCCATTATATAAAATTCTGTTATATGACAAGTAATTTCTTTAGCGAGTGTGAAAGGAGGAGAGAAGTATTGTTTTGTGCTGATCTTTCTGGGAGATCTATTAAAATTGACATTATACATTGGTAACATCTATCAATCTGTTCCCCATAATATTTCTGGTAAGGTCTTGGAGGGGGAGCGTGTTTCATGGCTTAAGTGCTATTCAGCGCTCAACATCCTCTCAGGGTGGCTGCCCCGCCCCTGAGTGCCTAATCTTCCAATTGACTTGTCTGTCTGTCCAGCGGCCGGCCAATTGCCTTCCGTTCCCCACCCCTGACAACCCCCTCCTCCTTCCACTTCCCTCCAAGGCTTGGAGGCTGCAGATCCCTGAAGCATGAGAGCTGCCCTTGCTGGTGGATTCCATAGCAGCTTCCTGCAGCCTTTCCAGGTCCTGGGGCGAGGGGGAGGCCATCCACTTCGACCCCACCACCCTAATCTAGTGCCTGTTGTATTCCTGAATGCAATGGGCTTGGCCCTTAGTAGAGTAATAATAAATGATCAACTATGTCTGGGGCAATGATGTTCTGTGCTCCTGGTGCTTGGGGGGCAGTAGTGGGAGGGCTTCTGCAGTTCTGACCCTGCTGGTGGACCTCCTGAAAGCCCCTGGGTTTTGGCCACTGTGTGACATTGCATGTTGAACTGGAATTCATTTTAATCTCTGGCAAGAGATGGCAAGAATCCATCTCTCCTGAGGCATGATACTGCTCAAACAGGCAAAAATCTCCCCGAGATACAGATTAAAAGGGCTGTTGTTTTTACAGAAAGGTGTAATGGTTTTTGTCTGGAATAGTAGCATGGACACCTAATTTGTCCCTCAAATGCAAAGAACTTCTATCTCTTTCTCTCTCTCTCTCCCTCTCCCATATATACACACACAGATGTTTGGCAAACATATTGGTAGTTCTTCTTACTGTCACATTGTTGGTGGATTTTGAGCATGCAAAGGAGCGTAAACTACCAGGCTGCTTAAAAGAACAAAATAGTTTTATTATGAAGAGAAACAACTTTGCATAGAAAGAGGAGAGGGGAGAGATTCCAAACCGTCGCACAGTCTGTCATTTCATTCTGGAGGCAAGCAGGGAGGAAGTGTGCTCAACAAAGCAAAAAATCTCCAAATAAACCAATCAGGAGGAGATTAGCTGAAAAATACCAGGAAGTTCCCATTCTAACTATGCTAAATATACTTCTCCTCTAATGCCCCCTGTAGGACACTCTTCGTATTTTCCAAGCATGCCCACTACAGATCTTGCATGTTTCCACACCCCTATGGTCTACTCCTTCCCTTCTGATTCTGGTGCTCACGTCTGACACAATTGTCTGACCAGTCAAAATGTCTAAGTCCTCCATAGCTGAGAAACAGTCCATAGTGGTCTGATTTCAATCAGCCAAAGCCACAGCTCCCCCAGCCAATTAGCTACAAGGTCTCAAAAACCACATTTCCCTCCGGTTATTTCCTTTCACAAAGCTGATCTCGGTTTCTGAATGCATTGGCTAATACACACACACACTTTCCCCCGCAAATCACACTAATTTGATGTCTTGTTTCTCTCTCTGACCACAGTGGAGGCCTTAAAAAGATTATCTAAAGCTAGGTCTGACTTCACAAACAGATACTTGGATTTATGCGGTAAATCCATTCTTCCAGGGAGCTGAAGGCCAGATCAGAGATGACCTTTGAACATTTTCTCCTCTCTTGACAGTCGACAGCTTTGCATGGAAATATGGGAGCCAGGCATTTCATCCAGGCAAGTTCCTCCAAAAATGTACCTTTGTGTAGATCGAATGGCTCTGCTCGAGATATGCAACTCTGCGGTTTGTATGGAGGGATGCCAGGCTCCTGGTGAGACCTGGGGATCTCCTGGAATCACAGAACATCTCCATGTCACAGAGATCAGTCCCCCCAGAGAAAATGGCTGCCATGGAGGGTGGACTCTATGGCATTGGACCCCATGATGGTCCCTGTTGTCCCTAAGCTCTATCCCCAAATCTCTAGGGGTTTCCCAACCTGTCAGCTCTATCCCCTGCTGGTGGCCAAGGGGAATCTGGCCACCCTAGTTCTGACTCACTTTGGGATTTTTTATGACCTTATTTGTATGGCTTCACCCAAAGAGAACTCAGGGAAATGAAGAAACATCTCGAAACACCTGCAGAAACACCCACCCACCCAGTGATCCCCAACCTTTTTATCACCGGGGACCACTCAACACCGGGGACCACTCACCGGGGACCACTCAACGCCTTTTACTGAGGCTCGGTGGGGGGGGGTAGTTTACTCCTCTACTCTCAACCACTGCCCTAACGCTCTCTGATCGCTATGGTAATGTTTAAACATCCCTTCAAAATAAGATACAGACACGCCACAACAATGAAGTGTGTTGTAAAGGGCTGGGGGGGATGAAGTAAAGGGCCGGGGGGTGGGGGAAAAGGCGTCCTTCGGGGCCCACCTCCAATTAGTCGAAGGACCACATGTGGTCCGTGGCCCACAGGTTGGGGATCGCTACACCCACCCTCAACCCTTCCAATCAAGGTGTTGGCTTATTGTTATGTTTTCATCACAGGTTTTACTTCTGGCTTTGGGTCAACAAAGGAGGGCAGTTTCCCCCCTTGGTGTTTCCTGCCCATTGTTCTTTTCTTTCCCTGTTGCTGTTTTCTTCCATTTCAATTAACTGGGTAATAAAAATAAGCAGGGTGAAGGATTAAAAGGCTACATTAAAAGGCAACCGCTGTAATCAAAAGCCGAGATGTGATTATCGGATTATCATTTGTCTGACTGAAAGAATACCGGAAATAATGGATCGACAGTGGGCATTTTCAGCCCAAATCCTTTCTCAGGAGCAAAGACCTGGAATTAGCGGTTGATTAGTTGGCATTTGTTCCTGGTCTCCAGAAGCATAATTTCCGTTCTTTCCTCAGATGCTGATAAACACAAACAATCTTTCCTTTCAGGCAGGTGTGTCTACACTGATCAGTCGACGGTGTACATTAAGAGGGACTTCTCCTCTTATAGGCCGTGACGGACAAACGTTTTAATGATGCCTGGTAAGATATTCGTTCCTGGAGGTTCGGATCACAGGACCCTCTGGCTTTCAAGCTGCTGAATAGAAACCTCCTTCTGTCTTGATCGTCGAGAGGCTTGTCAGTAGAGATGCCATTTTGACCGTTTCCCACTTTACTCGGCAGAAGTATAGCAATTAAGCACAGGACTGACAAAAGGAAAGGCTGCTTCACACACAGAGCGATGGAAATGTGGAATTCGCTGCTGGAGGATGCCGTGAATGGCCACAGGGATAAACAGCTTCAGAGGAGGATTAGACAGACTCATTGAAGAGAATAGCTGCTAGACCTAGTGATGGAAGGGAACCTCCAAATTCAGAGGAAGTCAGCCAGGAGCCAACATGACGGGAAGGCCTCAGCCTCCCTGCCTCATTGCTGGTCCTCCACAGGAGCTGGTTGGTCACTGTGTGCGACTGGAGGCTGGACTAGATGGACCACTGGACTGGTCCAGCAGAGCTTTTATTATGTTCTCAGGAAGGTCTCAACTAGGGACGTGCGCTTTGGTCTGGCACGGCTGCCTCAGCGATCACCAAAGCGCGAGGCGGCGCAAAGGAGGCCAGCGCCATGGCATGGGGAGGAGGGGCGGCAATCTGGGGGCGCATCAGCTGGCAGCCGCATCCAGGCGCACTCTGGTCTCAACCTTAGGCTGGGCGGAAGAGTGCCATTTTCCAGGCCCTGAGGAACTTTGACAGCTTCATCAGGACCTGTATCTCAGCTGGCAACTCATTCCAGCAGGTTGGTGCCAGGGCTGAAAAGACACCAGCCATACATCCCACCAGAAGATTGGTGTTTGTGGAGCATAGTACCCTCCAGGGAACATATTGGGTGAGGAAGTCCTTTAGATTAGCGATCCCCAACCTGTGGGCTGCGGACCACATGTGGTCCTTCGACTAATTGGAGGTGGGCCCTGAAGGACGCTTTCTCCTCCCCTGGCCCTTTACTTCATCCCCCCCCCCCCAGCCCTTTACAACACACTTCATTGTTGTGGCGTGTCTGTATCTTATTTTGAAGGGATGTTTAAACATTACCATAGCGATCAGAGAGTGTTAGGGCAGTGGTTGAGAGTAGAGGAGTAAACTACCCCCCCCCCCACCGGGCCTCAGTAAAAGGCGTTGAGTGGTCCCCGGTGAGTGGTCCCCGGCGTTGAGTGGTCCCCGGTGATAAAAAGGTTTGGGACCACTGCTCTAGATACACAGTGTGTGCTTTGGGGAGAGGAAGAGAAAGCAATTGAAAGCCACTTTGAGACCCCTTCGGGTAGTGAGAAGCAGAGTATAAAAACCAGCTCTTCTTCTTATAAATATTGAATGATTGTCAGGGATCTAAATGGCTTGACACAACTTTCCCTCTAGCGATCAGTGCGACCTCTTCTCTGAAAAATGGAGCCTGTCTACTTCTCATCCGAATGCGTTAACATGTTAATATGCATGCAAGAATTGCCCAAAAGTTAAGGCAATGTGCTTTTTGTGTCCTGTAGCTTCTTCGAGCTAAGGACAAGACACATCTGCTTCAGCCACATGAAAAGTGAGCAGGGACGTCAACTCCGCCCCTGTCAGGATCAGCCCCCTGTTCTCTGCCATGGTTGGTTCAGGTTGACCTGAGAGACTCCATCTTTGTATGTGTGTACCCTCTTTTGCTTTATGACTCTGTAACAACTCTTTGAACCTCTGCTCCACTTTGATGGCCCTGAGCTTTTTCGCACCGCATTCTCCCCTGCTGTGACACTTTGTTGCAAATGCCCCTGTGAACATCTTATCTACAAAGAGAGGCGCCAATTCAACCAAGGCCGCTGGAGCCAGGGATGGTCTGGCAGGAAGCCCGGGATGGCACCTGGTGTGTGTGTGTGTGGGGGGAATATTCCTCCCTGGGAACTGGGGACATTTTGGGTGGGAGAATTGTATTGATAACTGCTTGCTTTTCCTATATCGAGCAGTCTTGACTTCAGATGTTAGAGTGATCAGAACTACTTCCAATTAAAGCTTTCTATTAAACCAGAAGTCTTGTTGTGAGTCTGTCTGCCTTTGGCAGCCCCTAGTGCTGAACACAGCAAATCAAAGTGTTATTTGGTAAGTCCACACCTTGATGACGCTGGTCCTTATGTTCTTGGTATACACGTGGGAGACTTGCCTCATCAATGGCAGCATTATGGGCAGGGATGAGCAAACCATGCCCTACCGGGGCGGGGGCAGAACAAACTGTAGCTCTCAACATAGACATCTGGAGAGCCACAGTTTGGTCACCTTAGTCCATTACGTGTATTTGTGTCGGTTTTCTAGATACTGTACTCTGTATTAGAGATAGTATTCTGTTCTTATGCCCAGTCATTTGGTTTCATTTCATATTTATGGGTACAAACATGAACATTCATGAAGCTGCAGTGGCTCTCCGGGATCACAAGCAGATGTATTCTCATTCATTCATTCATTCATTCATTCATTCATTCATTCATTCATTCATTCATTCATTCATTCTATTTGTATACCACCCTCCCCTGAGGCTCAGGGCGGTTTACATAGAACATAAGCAATACATTGAACTTGTTCTACATCATAAAAAATATGTAATACAATACAATAGTGGTAATAACAAGAGCAATAACATCTCCTGCTGCTTTGTCCTTTTAATTGAAGATGCCAGGAACTGAACTTGGGGCCATTTGCATGCCAAGCAGAGGCTCTTCCACTGAGCCATAGGCCCTTGTACTGATTCTAATGATTCTGAAAGCAGTTCTCCAGGTTCTCTAGTCAAGGTCTTTCACATCAGCTCCTACATGGTCTTTCTAGCTGGAGATGTCGGGGATTGAACTCAGGACCTTCTGAATGCAAGCAGATACTCTACTACTGATCCACAGCCCCTCCCCAAATGTATGTGTATGAGATACAGACACATGTATTTCTACATGTGAGAGGAACGGGAAGGCAACTGAAAGCCTCTTTGAGCCTCCTTCGGGTAGGGAAAAGTGGCATATAAGAACCAACTCTTCCTCTTCTTCTTCTTCTTCTTCTTCTTCTTCTTCTTCTTCTTCTTCTTCTTCTTCTTCTTCTTCTTCTTCTTCTTCTTCTTCTTCTTCTTCTATGAAAGCAAAAATAGTCATAGAATCATAGAATCACAGAAACATAGAGTTGGAAGGGGCCATACAGGCCATCTAGTCCAACCCCCTGGTCAACGCAGGATCAGCCCTAAGCATCCTAAAGCATCCAAGAAAAGTGTGTCTCCAATCTTTGCTTGAAGACTGTCAGTGAGGGGGAGCTCACCACCTCCTTAGGCAGCCTATTCCACTGCTGAACTACTCTGACTGTACAAATTTTTTTCCTGATATCTAGCCTATATCGTTGTACTTGTAGTTTAAACCCATTACTGTGTGTCCTTTCCTCTGCAGCCAACGGAAACAGCATCCTGCCCTCCTCCAAATGACAACCTTTCAAATACTTAAAGAGGGCTATCATGTCCCCTCTCAACCTCCTTTTCTCCAGGCTGAACATTCCCAAGTCCCTCGACCTATCTTCATAGGGCTTGGTCCCTTGGCCCCAGATCATCCTCGTCGCTCTCCTCTGTACCCTTTCAATCTTTTGTCTTTTCAAGTAGGAAAAAAAGAGAGGAGAAATTCAGAATCATTCCTCATCCATGAGTCTGCTTGTCTCTTGGAAACAGATTTTCCTCTCTAGACCAAAACAAATCCTTGACAGAATGGCGTCTTCTTCCTCCCATGTGGGCCTGGATAATTTGCAATTGCTTAGGAACCAAAGTATGCAAGGAGATAAAATGAGCCACATCATTGTGCATAGGCTGAGCAATGCACTTTCAATGTGCATTTGCTGCTGGATTTCTTTGTGCAGAACAAAACAAAAATCTAAGTGCAACGAAAGTGCGTTATCTAATCTGTGCCGAATACAGATCTCCTTGTCCGTGGGATTCAGCAAGGTAAGTAGGGAGAGTCAACTTCTTTCAAACGATGTGCAAATTGGTAGGTAGTCTGTGTAGAATTACCCCTGGGCAGCTGAGATCTCACTGCCGCTGGGACTTGCATTCTCTGTGCTAAAATAAGACACAGGCATGAAAAATTACCAACACATCTATGTTCACTTTCGAACTGGTCCTTCACAGATGCATTTCACAAGTAGAGATTCAATATCTTTTTTTTTTTTAAGTTAAGGCAAGATGCTCTCTGTGTCCTGAAGCTTCTTTGAGCTAACATCAAGGGCCATTCCGCACAAGGACCAATGTTGCCAATTGTTCACAGAATGCAGAAACGCTATATTAAATAGTGGAATTTCATCATTCCGCATACCTTTTTTTTAGAGGAATATCAAAGTCCCAGTAACGTTTCATTTATTCCCCACAGGTTTCCGGTCTCGCTGGAATCGCAACAAAGTGATTTTTTTCTGCGCTTCTTCCCGCCCCTGGCCATCAAGCAAACGGAACAGCCAACGGGCTGTTGTGTTCATGCTCCCAAAAAGCCCCTTTCCCATTAAGAACTTCCCATTAAAAAACCCAAACACACCCGTTGCAACGACTCTGTGTTCAATCATTGCATTGGAAAGACCTTTTTGCTGGCGTAGGAGCTGGTGATTAATTGTTTACACGCTCCTCAAGTAGAAAAAAAATCCCCCCCCCACGGGCGCGATTTGTGGCCGAAATTACGGGCAGTGCCGAACAGGGGGCTATGTTGTGCATGGGAATTTAGGGAGCTTTGTTTTACTTTAAATCACTTCTGTGTGATTTAGCCAGAGAAGCCTCACTCGTTCGTTGCTTTCGCAGGTCTAAGGGGAAAAAAATGGCGATCACTTCTCCGGAAGTTCGGGGCAAGAGCGGGGGAGGGACTTTCTTTCTACCGCTACATTGAGAACGCACATGTCTTTCATTGGTTTGTTGCAGCTTGTGCACAGAAGTGTAGTGGTTTTTTCAAGGGGAATCCACTTTCCCCAATTCCCGGAAAAACACTACAATGAAGCCTTTTTGCGGGAGTGTTGCAGGAGTGTTGCAGATTGTGTGCGACGTCATGCGGAACGTTGAATTTGTAGCGTTTACCAAAGGTAAGACTTCTGCTACATCTAAGTCATGCGGAATTGCCCCAAGTGTAGTATCTTTATTACTGATATGGTTTTGTGTTTAGATTGTCATTTTCAAAATTGGGGAATTGGATTAGAAATGGAGCAGGGGAGATCCATTTGACCGACTGAAAACGAAAAACAAATGAGTGATTGAATGAATGTCATTTTCAAGAGTTAGGAACTGCCCTAGGGATGGGGCAGGAGATGCAGTTAACCTACAATACAAGAAATTAGTGGATGGATGGATGGATGGATGATGAAGAAGAAGAAGAGTTGGTTCTCATATGCCGCTTTTCTCTACACGAAGGAGTCTCGAAGCGGCTTACAGTCACCTTCCCATTCCTCTCCCCACAATAGACACCCTTTGGGGTGGGTGAGGCTGAGAGAGTGCCGATATCACTGCTCGGTCAGAACAGCTTTATCAGTGCCATGGCGAGCCCAAGGTCAACCAGCTGGTTGTATGTGGGGGAGTGCAGACTCAAACCTGGCATGCCAGATTAGAAGTCCGTACTCCTAACCACTACACCAAACTGGCTCTCACAGAAGGGTGGGTGGATGAAAATTTTCACATTACAATTCTAAACCGAATGTTACTCATTGTTGGCCTCTATTTCAAATAAAGTGATACTATGTTAGCAGTTTCTTACAGTGGATTTCCTTCCGTTAATCAGCCATCTGTGAAGTGGTATGGCCATTTTAAACTGTGCCGCTTCCCCACCCCACCCCTTTCTTCAATGCGGTCTTCCATGGAGGTTTTTTCTTAACATTCTAATTTGAGTGCTAGAGCACTAAACCAAAATAGCACTGAAGTGCTATACAGCACCACTGAGATATCTTGACTCCACTGAGGTGTCTCAGTGATGCTGCTATAGCACTGAAATGCTATATTTGTTTAGTGCTATAGCGCTCAACTTGGAATGTTAAAGGAAACTCCAAGGCAGATCGCAAGAGGATAAAGGACAGGGGAGAAAGAGGCATTGTAGGAAGCGCCACAGATATTTTAAACAACACACCACAATTCATAAGTGCAACAAAGAGGTAGAAAATGGAAGAAAGTCATTTCCCATAAATGCAGGTCAACCCTATTTTGTTAAACTTGATGCAAGTGGGTTTGTGTGCACAGGTAACGAAATTCTTCTGGCAGATGGTTACTAAACCATGTCTGCCTGAAATGACAGATTAAAACCACTGGCTCCCAATTACTAAAAGGGAATACAAAGGCAGTTTGAAAATTGCCAATCAATGAAGTTTTCGAGAACTAAGAACTGGATTAGGAGTGAGTGGGGCAATCACTGAGTGAATTCACAGCCAAGTTTTTTCTGCACTTGGAAAGCTAGTTTCGAGTCGAGTAGCACCATAGAGATTAAAAAGATTTGGGAGGGGGGGGCACAAGCTTTCAAGAGTCAGAGCTCCCTGTGTCAGATACTGATGAAGGGGATTTCACTCTCAAAGGCTTATCTCTCCCCTCCTCCCCTCCCTCCCCCCCCCAAGCTGCTAGTGGACTTAAATGTAGCCGAATGAATGAAGTTTTCAAGAAGGGGAAACTGGATTGTGAAAAGATATCTTTGATCTACGCAGGGGAAAAAACAAAGGACTAAATGACTGGTTGAGTTATGAAGAATAAAGAACTGGACGAGGGATGGAGTAGGAAGGTAGACATGATCCATCGAGGAAAATAACGAATGAGTGGAAAAATGAATAACTGGATGAAAATAAAGGATCTGAAGCCGTGGAAACAGGCACGCGAGCCAGGCGTGAAAGGGTTTTGTTGGCTGGGTTCCGTTGTAAAGCGTGATTCAAATGGAACATAATGATTTCCCTCAAAGGACCAGGAGAGGACTGAGGGAGGCAGGGGGAAGGAAAGACAGAGGTCTAAATGACAGAGACGTTCTGTAGCGAGTTATTGCAGATCACTTAAAATGGTCTTGGTTTGATCCCACCTGGCAGTAACGCATTATAACATCAGAATGATTCAACTTGAGAAGTCACATTCGCAGCGCCTCAAACCAAATTCCTGAAGGGTTCAGAAACAAATTAGCGGCCACTGAATTTTTTTTAAAAATCCAAGATAAAGCATAGTTTTGTGAATCTCTCTCAGGTGTCTGCATCAAAGGCTCAAGGGTTTGCCCATCGTTTCAGTGCCAAGTTTCCATTTCAGCAGACTCGTTTGAGTGTGAACCGTGCAGAGCCTAGAAATCTCAAAGTAATGAGCCAGTCCTCTATGATCCTACATTGACAACAACGACGATAACGACAACGACAATGAGGATGACTACTACTACTACTACTACTACTACTACTACTACTACTACTACTACTACTACTACTACTACTACTACTACTACTACTACTACAATGACGACGACGATGACGACAGCGACGACTACAATGACCACTGCTGCTGCTGCTGCTGCTGCTGCTACTACTACTACTACTACTACTACTACTACTACTAGTAGTAGTAGTAGTAGTAGTAGTAGTAGTAGTGATTTTATTTTTATATCCTGCTCTTCCTTGGTTGCCTCAGGGCAGGGAACATCAGAATTTTAAAACCTACTATTCCAATAAATTACAGATATACAATAAAACATTAATCAATTATAAATTTAGTTTATGTTTAAAATTATTTTAAAAAACGCCTCCTCATTGCTGTCGAGGTCTTATGGGAGGGGATTTGTCAGTGTTTTGGGTGCATTCTGTTGAAACAAGAAAGTTTCAAAGCAGCTGAACATCAAGAAGATAAGAATAATGACTGCCAAGATATCACACAGCATTAATGCTGACTATGAAATAAATCTAATAGCAATAGCAATAGCAATAGCAATAGCAATAGCAATAGCAATAGCAATAGCAATAGCAATAGCAATAGCAATAGCAATAGCAATAACAATAACAATAACAATAACAATAACAATAATAATAATAATAATAATAATAATAATAATAATAATAATAATAATAATAATAATAATAATAATAATGGTTCAGGGTTTTCTATTCCCTATCATCAACCATGAAATCAGAACAAGATAGAGACTGGGTTCCCTGAAGAGGAAAGGAGCTGTTTTCCCTGAAGGAGTCTCAAAGTGACCTACAATCACCTTCCTCTCCCCACAACAGACACCCTGTGAGGTAGGTGAGGCTGAGAGAGCTCTGACAGAACTGGGCGTAGCCCAAGGTCATTGAGCAGGCCTCATGTCTCTCAAGGAGGCTAACAATCACCTTCCCTTCCTCTCTCCACAAGAGACACTCTGTGAGGTAGGTGGGGCCGAGAGAGCTCTAAGACAACTGGACCTGGTCCAAGGACACCCAGCTAGCTGCATGTGGAATAGTGGGGAATCAAACCAGGTTCTCCAAATTAGAGGCCATCACTCTTAGCCACTACAACCATGCTGGCTTTCAGCTTGGTAGCCATGAAGGAGCTAGAAAAGACAAGAACCTAAACATTCTTCAGGCTTCGAGAAACTCCAGAAGTGGCGCGATCGTGCAGAATACGGTTGGGTAGAAGAGCTGTGCACATGCCCCTCCCCTCCCCACCCACCCCCACCCACTCCATCATTGGCCTTTTTAGCAGGGGCAAGGCAGGTTGACATGGCCATATATGGTCATATAACCTGATAAACGTTTAACAATTTTTAAAAATATATATAAATAATTAACTCACACCCATTCAGGAAACCTTTCCAGGGCCATCAAGAAAACCAGGGTTTCACGAAACCCTGGTTGAGAAAGCCTACTGTAGAGAGTGGAACAGAATTTTAGAAATGCATACATACATACATACATACATACATACATACATACATACATACTAATGCCTCCAGTATCAATGTATGTATTGATTTTATTGAGGCCATGCTAAAAGCCTTGGATTTTTAACTTGATTAATAAATACTGGTACTAAATGTTTAAAATTCTGTTCCACCCTGTATAAGCTTACATATTTCCCTTGTGTTGACTTTTTTAGGTTCTTGACTTTCTGCGGGGTCAGGATATTTTCTCCTTTTCGTTTCGGGAGCGAGAACATATCCTTGAGTGTAAAGTTGTGTCTATGGAGTCCAGGATCACAACCATGTTAATTCATACCACAGCATGCCCCATGGCTATTTATGGATGTGACAGTCCGACAATTCAAAAAACTTGATGGAAAGATGTTTGATTCATTTGAAAAGTGGTGGCGGAGGGGAGTTTTATCAATACCACGAATCACCAGCAAGACTAAGAAGTTTGTTCAGGCCCAGATTTACCCTAGAATCTAGACTGACTAAACAGAAACTATCACAATTTGGTCTCAGCAGGAGAAGATTCACTGGAGAAGACTATCATGTTAGGAAAGGTTGAAGGCAGCCAGAATAAAGACAGACCCAACCTGAGATGGACCCTCTCGATAAAGCCAGCCCCAATGCTCAGTTTGCAAGACCTGAGCAAAGTTATTAATTTGAGGGGTACTGATTGACATGGCCGCCATGAACTGGAAGCAACTCCATGGCCTGTTAACATGGCCATGCACTGGAAGCTGCATTCTACAAGAGCTTTATTTTATTGCTGCTTTTATTGCACCATCAAATCCACTAATTTTGTAAAGACATATCATGAGAACCCTGTGAATTTACTCTTTCGTGGCAAGGAGATTGCAGAATATGGCCCTCCACAGAGATGCAAATGTTTCTTTCACAGTATCATTTCCAGAATGAGACCCTCTTCTTGCCTCTAATTTAGAAGCACCTCTCCTGACCTCCTTACAAGTAGAGGTTCTTCTAACAATGAAACTATTTGAGCCTGTTATGTCTCACCCCGGGTACAGCATTTATTTGGGAGAAAAACCAGCCTTTTATCCTTCCTTCTAAATTCTAAAGTCTTTGGAATAAGTCACAGAGAATTTCTCACGTTCCCTTTCCCTCCCCATCGGAATTGGTGAATCCTGTTCTCGATTTAAAGGCATAAAATGTCAAATTGTGATCTGGCTTCCCAAATAGCCCCAAATGAAAATGCAAAGAGGTCTTGTGAATTTTGGGGAGAGGCGATCTTCTGGAAAAATGTGCACTAGGACAATCAGAGAGACTTCTTAAGTAACTTTTCAGGTGCACTCCAAATCTTCAGCCACCTATGTGAAATTTGTCAGAATATGCATGATCTGAAGTGTGCATGAATCAACAGCATATGAAGAATATCTAATAGAGGAAAAACAAAGGTGAGTTGATCCACTATAACCAAATAATGAAGAAATGATCAACTATTTGATGGGTAAATAAAGTAATATTTAATGAAGAAAATTTGACAGTGTCTTATTTCCCCAAATAAAGTAAATGGGTTCTGGATTATAATACCCCGTTTTCAAATTCACAATGCTTCCTCAGTGGCTTGTCCTCCTGGAGCTTCTATTTCAGGCAGATTGTCTCTTGACTTATAATATCCAATGGCCCTTTGCTCAAACAGTAAATGGAGGATCCCTCTAAAAGCCTTAATGGGTCCTATAAAGAATATCCAGTAGAAGAAAAAAGTCTCAAGCTGGCAATGGCAAAGTGACTTAATGTTCGAACCAAATTTGCAATATTCAAAACAATTTCAAAACGGATTCCCAGGTATGTATCCATTTTCGATTTCTTCACCAGTGAATTCTAAATCTCAATATTGTAATAACTCAATCCTCTAATCATGTTTTTTGATTGTTGAACATAACTTAAGGTAAAGGTAAAGGTATCCCCTGTGCAAGCACCGGGTCATGTCTGACCCTTGGGGTGACGCCCTCCAGCGTTTTCATGGCAGACTGAATACGGGGTGGTTTGCCAGGGCCTTTCCCAGTCATTACCGTTTACCCCCCAGCAAGCTGGGTACTCATTTTACCAACCTTGGAAGGATGGAAGGCTGAGTCAACCTTGAGCCGGCTGCTGGGATCGAACCCCCAGCCTCATGGGCAGAGCTTCAGACTGCATGCCTGCTGCCTTACCACTCTGCGCCACAAGAGACTCATAGCATAACTTAGTCTCTTATAATATCTTGGTTGTGTAATTCAATCACAAACTGGTCTCATAAATTCAAATTTGTAGGGGTCTACTAATATTAACTTGACTACATGTAATTCCTCTATAGCAATGACTATTGAATATTGTGAATTTGGTTTGAACATTAAATCACTTCGCCATCGCCAACTTGAGATTTTTTCTTCTACTTTATCATGGGTCTTCACCTGTTGTTCTATAAAGAATATCCAGCAGGGGGGCATCAGAAAAGATGACTAGTTATCATATTTAGATTAGGAACTTCCAGGTATTTCTCAAAAAAAATCTTCTCCTATATCTTGATTGGCTCAGTTGAAAACCTCCTGCTCCCCTGAGCACACTTCCTGCCTGCTTTCCCTCCAGAGAACTATAGTCAGTTAGACTGTTGAAGCTATAGCTCTCCTTTTACTTACAAAGCTGTTTTTCTTCTGCATAAAACTATTTTACTCTTTTAAGCATTTGGTGCTTCTCAGCTTTGCACATTTAAATGCTACCAGCGTTAAAAAGAGTACATTCAACTTGAGTTTGGGTTAGTTCTTTTCCAAAGCCACATTCAATCCTGTCCCTGTCCTAGGAATTCAGAAACTCCTGAAAATCTTTGCTCAGACACTAGTGATCCCCATCACATTCGACAGCATGTGCGGAAACGTGCACACAAAATGAGCATTCACGAGGGAGGGGGATTCGGAGGCCTTCCGCCTGTTTCTCACTCTGTGTGGGATGCTCTCCTGGGACAGATGACTCAGACCCCTGGAACTGAGCAGTTCTTTTCATCAGGTCTACAAGCACATGCTACACCCAGGGTGGGGTAATTATGGGGGGAAGAAGAAGAAGAAGAATCAGGAATATTATACGCTTTCTCTTGTGGGGAAAGAAGTCTCTTTGTTCTTTTCTGGAAGACAAATATAGCTCGTGCCAGTGAATCATATTTGGGAACGTGAGGGTATGGTCGTCCCTGTCATTCTCATCTCTCCTTCCGCACGGCGATTGTAAGCTAGCACATGGGGAGGGGAGATAAAAGGAATTTGTTGACTCGAAAGGAAAATAAGATGCCAGCATAAAATGCCGGCTTTTGAAGAAGAGGAAAAATAACTGGGGTTTTCTTTTTTGTACCCCTGCTTTTTACTACCCAAAGGAATCTCAGAGTGGCTTATTTATTTATTTAATTTATATGCTGCCCCTCTCGAACCAGCTGTCTCAGGATGGTGTGCAACCTTAAAATAAGGTAAATGGGGGTATTACTGCTGGTTATGCTGAATAAATTAGTTACGACAAGGATGGAGTAAGGGAGGGAGGTGTGTAGCGGGGTACCTCAGGACTCGGTGCTCGGTCTGGTACTTTTTAACATATTTATTAATGATCTAGATGAGGGGTGGAGGGACTACTCATCAAGTTTGCAGATGACACCAATTTGGGAGGAGTGGTAAATACTCCAGAAAACAGAGACAATGTTCAATGTGATCTGAACATGATGGAAAAATGGGGAAATGAGAACAAGATGCAATTTAATAAAGATAAGTGTAAAGTTCTACATCTGGGTCAAAAAAATGAAAAGCATGCCTACTGGATGGGGGATACGCTTCTAGGTAACACTGTGTGTGAATGAGACGTTGGGGTACTTGTGGAATGTAAGCTAAACATGAGCAGGCAGTGTGATGCAGCGATAAAAAAGGCAAATGCCATTTTGGGCTGTATCAACAGGGGCATCACATCAAAATCACAAGATGTCATAGTCCCATTGTATAGGGCACTGGTCAGACCACACCTGGAATACTGTGTGCAGTTCTGGAGGCCTCACTTCAAGAAGGGCGTGGATAAAATTGAAACTATACAGAGGAGAGCGACGAGGATGATCTGGGGCCAAGGAAACAAGCCCTATGAACATAGGTTGAGGGACTTGGGAATGTTCAGCCTGGAGAAAAGGAGGTTGAGAGGGGACATGGTAGCCCTCTTTAAATATTTGAAAAGTTGTCACTTAGAGGAGGGCAGGATGCTGTTTCAGTTGGCTGCAGAGGAGAGGACACGCAGTAATGGGTTTAAACTACAAGTACAATGATATAGGCTAGATATCAGGAAAAAAATTTTCACAGTCAGAGAAGTTCAGCAGTGGAATAGGCGGCCTAAGGAGGTGGTGAGCTTCCCCTCACTGGCAGTCTTCAAGCAAAGGTTGGATACACACTTTTCTTGGATGCTTTAGGAAGCTTTGGGCTGATCCTGCGTTGAGCAGGGGGTTGGACTAGATGGCCTGTGTGGTCCCTATGATTCTATGAATCTATGATTCTATATTTATCAGAAAGTAGAGAATAAAATGTATTCTAAAGTGAAGATTTAATAGATGTAAATATGTATTTCAGTATTATATTATTATTATTAACTAACATCCTTATCCATTGGTCCTCTTAATATTTTGGTAACTGCCCAGGGGGGTGGAGCTCGTTTGGGGTGTCTGAGCTGGAATACGGGCCAATCAGGGTGTGGTCACACCCTGATTGGGCTGGCCCCTACAGCTGCTACCCTCCATCGCCAGTCACTCACCGCTCAGCTCACACATGTGCCTGGCTGCCAGAGCCAGCATGTCTGGAACTGCCCGCCACTCAACCTGCGCACTGGCTGCAGAGCACTGCGGACATCCACGCTGGTGACTAGGCCCCGCCTGCATCCGTGCCACAGAATAGGCTGAGCCAGGTGTCAAGGTGATAAGGCGGAGGCAGCGAGCAACCTGCCCACTGTGGCCATGAGACTCTGGCCCCACATCATTACAATAGTAGAACTCTAAACAATGAACCAATAAAATAAATATAACATTAAGAACCACCTAAATCCACACATCCTGACCTCAAGTGAATTATTGTTTTTATTTATTCATTTATTCATCTATTCATTCATTCATTCATTTATTAATCAGCCATGAGCCGATTCCAGGAGTGGCAGGGAATAAAAATCTAACTACTACTACTACTACTACTACTACTACTACTACTACTACTACTGCTGCTGCTGCTGCTGCTGCTGCTGCTGCAAATACAAATACAAATACAAATGTGCAGAGAGGGAGAGGACAAAAGGGGGGGGGAGGTCAGAGGGCAGCTTAAGACCAGGAAAGGAATCCTATTCAAGGAGATAATAGCTGTGCACATTTAGAGCAATGTCCAAGCCTCCAATGCCCAGGGATGCTGAGACATCCATTCCAACAGACTGTCCTTTGAAGCTCCATGGAAAGCTCTTGAAAACTCATCATCTGGGAAACTCGTTCTGTGAATTGCTATAGGTACCTTGTTCTTCTACTGCCAATCAGAATCGGTGCCCATCTCAGAACAACAGTAAACAGGAAGTCTTAAAGATTTCCACTCCCAATTAATTCATTAAGGTTTCAATGAAAATATGAAATGATGTACAAATACATTCCAGTAAGCCCGCTTAGATTCTCATCTGGACCCACTATGTAACTGTGGTCTTAGTAATCTTTCCAATAAATGACATCGATGCCGGAATACAGGAGACAGCTCTCCAATGGCTGATCTCCTTCCTCCAGAATCGTGGACAGAGGGTTGCAATAGGAGAGAAAACATCAGACCGCCGACAACTTACTTGTGGAGTCCCACAGGGAGCAGTCCTCTCTCCTATCCTATTCAACATCTTTATGCGCCCTTTTGCACAACTGGTACGGAGGTTTGGGCTGGGCTATCATCAATATGCCGATGACACCCAGCTCTTCCTCCTGATGGATGGCCGCCCTGACTCCCCCGCAGAAGCATTAGCCAGCTGCCTGACTCCCCTGCAGAAGCATTAGCCAGCTCCCCCGCAGAAGCATTAGCCAGCAGTGACGAGATGGCTGAAGCAGAGTTGCCTGAAGCTCAATCCTTCAAAGACGGAGGTCCTGTGGCTGGGTAGGAAGGGCCCATGCGAGGAAGCGAGCCTGCCTGCCCTGGATGGTGTACAGCTCTCAATGGCTGACTCCGCCAGGAACCTAGGTGTGATTCTGGATGCTTCCCTTACAATGGAAGCCCAGATCACAAAGGTAGAGCGGCTGGCTTTCTACCATCTCCACCAAGCCAAACTACTAGCGCCCTACCTGGCCCCGGAACACCTAGCCACAGTGATCCATGCCACGGTCACATCTAGACTGGACTTCTGTAACTCGCTCTACACAGGCCTGCCCTTAGCCTTGACCCAGAAACTACAGATGGTCCAAAACGCAGTGGCCAGGATCCTCACAACACCACCATGGAGGTCCCACATCCGACCCATTCTCCATCAACTGCAGTGGCTGCCAGTTGAATTCCGGATCAGACTAAAGGTTCTGGTAATTACCTTCAAGGCCATTCGCGGTCAGGGCCCAGTGTACCTGAGGGACCGCCTCCCTGCCTATGCCCCCAAATGAGCTCTGCACTCCACCGCCACCAACCGGCTAATGGTCCTTGGCCCTAAAGAAGTCCGCCTGGTCTCGACCAGGGCCAGAGCGTTCTCCGTCCTGGCCCCCACCTGGTGGAATGAGCTCCCAGAAGAGATCAGGGCCCTGACGGAGTTTAAACAGTTCCGCAGGGCCTGCAAAAAGGAGCTCTTCCACCAGGCATTTGGTTAAGACCAGGCACAACCAACAACGAACAAAGGGCCCCCGCTTCCCCCCCCCTTCCTCCCAGAACTCCACCAGAGTGCTCTGGACCTGTTGTGCCATTTGCATGGTTGCATTGTTATACTGTTATATTATTATTATTGTTATACTGTTTATTATACTGTTATTCTTTTACAACCACTGTTATTATTGTATGATTATTAATGAAGACTGTTCTATGTATTGTTTATAAGTTTAATGTAAACTGCCCTGAGCCTCCGGAGAGGGCGGTATAGAAATAAATAAATAAACAAACAAACAAACAAATAAACAAAATAAAATTCCCATCCTCTTGCTAAATGCGTGCCAGTTAGATAAACAAATCCACTTCCATATAAGGAAAGTGTCCTGAACGCTAATATATTACAGTTCATTATAATATGAATTATCGGGGTTTTTTTAAAGGGCTTTTGGTACTGTTTAAGTTATAAACCTGCGTTCAGATAACAAAATGAGGCATGTTTAGTGTCATATTTATGAAACTGCCCTATTAGTTGAAAGAATATGATGATGATGTCATCTATTCAGTCGTGTCCGACCCTCGGCGATTCTATAGGAAAGTCTTTGCCATGCGCCCCTGTCTCTGACTGCTTCTTTTAGTGGGTTCATGGTCATCCCTGTGTCGGCTTTGATCGTCTCGAGCCAGCGGATCCTTTGGCGACCACGTTTCCTTTTGCCGCTGACCATGCCAAGCATTCATGATTTTTCTAGCAAGTTTGATCACATGATGTGCGATCACAAGATGTCATAGTCCCATTGTATACGGCACTGGTCAGACCACACCTGGAGTACTGTGTGCAGTTCTGGAGGCCTCACTTCAAGAAGGACATAGATAAAATTAAAAGGGTACAGAGGAGAGCGACGAGGATGATCTGGGGCCAAGGGACCAAGCCCTATGAAGATAGGTTGAGGGACTTGGGAATGTTCAGCCTGGAGAAAAGGAGGTTGAGAGGGGACATGATAGCCCTCTTTAAGTATTTGAAAGGTTGTCACTTGGAGGAGGGCAGGATGCTGTTTCTGTTGGCTGCAGAGGAGAAGACACGCAGTAATGGGTTTAAACTTCAAGTACAATGATATAGGCTAGATATCAGGAAAAAAAATTCACAGTCAGAGTAGTTCAGCAGTGGAATAGGCTGCCTAAGGAGGTGGTGAGCTCCCCCTCACTGGCAGTCTTCAAGCAAAGGCTGGATACACACTTTTCTTGGATGCTTTAGGATGCTTTGGGCTGATTCTGCATTGAGCAGGGGGTTGGACTAGATGGCCTGTCTGGCCCCTTCCAACTCTATGATTCTATGATTCTATGTGTCCAAATACGTGAGCTTTAGCCATAATCTTCCCTTCTAATGACATACTCAGTTTGCTCCTCTCTAACACTATCTTGTTGGTAACTTTGGCTGTCCATGGGATTCGCAGCATTCATCTCCAGCACCATAATTCGAAAGCATCTCTTCTCCTCCTGTCTTCCTAGAACAGCATTACGGCAATCCCCCCATCACCCGCCAATTGTTTACTAAATCGAGAACATCAAACCAGATATGACAGTGTTTTTGCATCTCTCAAAACGAATTGCAACAAAGGCAATTTATCAATTGGGGGCGTGGGGAGGGGCAGGATGAAGCAGAAGGTAGGATGTGGAACAATGTTAAGCAACGGATCCGTCGCTGAGCTGGCATCATCTTCCTGCCCACCCCCTGCAGTCGAAAACGCTGGCTACTTACCATGGCAAAGGAATGCATTCGCTCCCTCTGAATCAGAGTTTTGCACCTTCCATTCAGCTCTCTCATTATTTCGAGCCGTAATCCCTCGCGCACGCCCGAAGCGGAGCATTCCCTTGAGAAATAAGACCGGCAATTTAGCATGGCCCAGGAGACGGAACTAGGCCACAGCTGGCTGTGAAACCAGAACAAAAGCAAGTTCAGGAGGGGAGCTTGTTTCAACTCCAAGTCAAGAGTAAGAGGCCTAATTAGTCACTCCCTGTGCATCTCTTCAAGAAGGAAAGAGGCTACAGTTGCCTTTGCCACTTGTGCAGGTGGCAATACGGACAGGAGCGGCTAAAATCAGGCACTGTCAGAAGGGTGAAGGGCATGCCCGGCCAGCTTTTGGTTACATTGGCAGACGACAATGTTATCTGCATTATTCATAATGGGAGATGTCAGTCCAGCTCTGTCGCACACCTCTACTGGTACTGAAGGTGTGGGGAAGTGAGGAATGAATTGAATATTTTCTCACTAAATCAACTATTTAGGGGCCTGGTTTTTTTTGTAAGTGAACTGACCCCCTTATAGGACTGTTTTCCAGTGTATTAAAAACACGGCCTTGACTTACCAGGGCCGCTACTGAAGCAGGAGAGGGCACAAGGCGGCGAATGCGTAGAGAGGGGAGGGGGAACGAGCATGCAGCTACTTAAGCAGGCGCGTGTTCACTGCCCACCTGTCCCTTTCTCCTGGAGGTCAGGTGACGCTCCTCCTCCAAGGCCTTACCAGAAATGTTAAGTGGAACAGACAGCTAACTACAGAGAGAGAGAGAGAGAGAGAGAGAGAGAGAGAGAGAGAGAGAGAGAGAGAGAGGATGGAATCTCTCATCAAAAAGGTCCAATGGAACACACTAGTGGTGCGTGGAGGAAGGCCCTCCACCCCTGGTAAGATACAGGGTTGGATACTGGAGGACTGCCTTTCTGCTGCTCCTGCAGTGGGGAGCAAGCAGCCTTGGCTCTTGAGGAGATAGATGGCATGTGGCAGGGGCACGCACCTCAGTGCAGAAGACATGTGTCCGGGCCAAGGGCTCCTTGCTGGCTGCTGCAAAAGCTTGTCAGCTGACCTAAGCAGTACCCTGCAGGCTCCAAGCAACTCCACCTCCACATGGATCAGGAACAAGCCGGCCCCTTCCCCTAGGTGGAGTGGTCTGGTAGTGATGTGGTGGATGATGTTGGTGGGGGCGCTTCGGCCTGGAACAAGAGGCCAGGTAAGAACAGCATTGTGAGGATACCACTGTGCCTTGCAGCTACACAAGGACATCAAAGGTCAGGGGAAGGTGGCAACCACTGACAATATATCTTTAGCCAAACTGCCCAGTGACATCCCCGGCCAGATTTCTGATAACATCAAGATTGCTTTGCCTTTTCGCACCTGGTTGTGATGGTGGCCATCTGGTCCTTGCTAGCTCATTAGATCACCTTAATTGCCCTGGCTGTGATACATCAAAGAATTTGCTGGCTATAACCGGGGTGTGTTTCTTGTCCGGCGGCCTCATTGCAGATCTTACTGTCCTCCTTCAGGGCTCTGTTGTTTTGGACTCAGAATTCGTGCACGAGGGCAAGATACTTTTCCAGAGAGAACCGGACTACGCTCATCCCTGAGCCATGGAGGGGGAGAGGGCGAGAGTCATTTAGAGTTTTTCCTTGGACTCTGTCACACTGCTTTCTTTGGCTTGCTACCTTATACTGTTGTGGCCTTAAAATAATTTTTAATATACCTTTCTAAAAATGGGAGGGAGTTCCCACCACGGTTGCCGCTCTTCCTGAAGGCGCCCGCCAATTTATATACAATTATAACCAATTTATATACAATCATGAACTATGGATCTTCACACCATTGGTCAGTTTTGGTGTAATTTCTGTGAAAGAACCCTTGCGTCATTTTATGGTTGGGGGTCACCACAACAGGAGGAAAGTGGCATTAGGAATGAGAACCACTGTTTTAAGCTGTTTTAAGTCTCTGCGTATTTAAACTCTGCAAATAGCACTCTCTTTTGTGTTCTTTTCCTGTGCATTATTCTGTAACCACTCTCTCTGCATCGGAGGGTCTCTTCTGCATTTATTTCATTTTCTCTATGACCTTCTCCACAGGCGTATATCATGGGCTGCTGCTTCAAACATGGCACCTCATTCTGGGTGCCCACATTACCGCAGAACCCCGGCTACGCCTGCTTAACAGAAATGCTTCCGTTTCTACAGATTCATTTACCAGAACCAGCATTATTGCAAATTGTTGTGTGAGTTTATATACAGTAGTGCTTCTATACACTTGGCCAGAATTTCCCCAGAAAACACTCATTTTATTTGCCACAATGCATAGATAGAACCCTTTATAAATGTTAGTTCTTCTGTCCAGTGGTCCCCAACCACCAGTCCAGGGACTGGGATCGGTCCGTGGATCAGTCGGTACCAGGCCGCAGCTCCTCCTCATCCTCCTCCACAGCTGCTACCTCGGGGGCTGCCCCGCCACTCTGCTGCCGGATCACCTTTGGTGCTCTCCAGGGGCTCCCCTTAGACGTGGCACTGCACAGCTGCTGGTCTTCTCCTGATGTTGCCTACTAGTTTTAGGATTCCGAGGCCTAGTGCTCTGAGGCCTGGAGCACCCCAGTCCTCAGGACTAGTAGCCACTGGTAGACTTCTCCTCCATGAATCTGTCTTTGAAAGCAGTTTATTCCTGTGGCCATCCCTCCATCCTCTGGTGGTGAATGCCACGTTTGGATCACTTGCTGTGTCAAGTAGCTTTTTCTTTAGTCCACCCTGAACCTGTTGTTCATCAGCTTTGTTGGATACCCGATCCAATTTAGAGAAACCCCTGGAGATTTGGGGATTGGTCCTGCAGAGGACAAGGAGCTCACTGGGGTTTGGCGCCACAGAGTCCCCCCTCCAAAGCATCCCTTTTCTCCAGGGGGACTAATGTCTGTAGTCTGGAGGGGAGCTCTAATTCCAGGGAAGGGAAGCCCAACGTCCCAGCTGGAGTCTAGCCTCCTTACCTCCCATCCTTTGGCTTCTTCCCTAAACAATGCACTTTCGGCTTTCTCTGAAGGGAGCACACAAACTGCTATGCATACACTCTGCTGGATCGGAGAGACTCCATTTTGCCATTAATTCACAACAGTTCTTTCTATCGAGACTCCTTTGTTAGGCTGGGAATGGATTGATGAGCTTTCTGGCTGCATTTCTGGATTTTATGGTATCCCACAATTGGCTTTTTTATGATCTGGTATTAATCTGCTTTACGGCGAGTTGTTGTTTTTTTTTTTTTGACTGCATTATTGCAGAATTTCTTATAATTATAAACGGTCGCAGGGGTTGTGGTTTAGGGAACAGGATATAAATCCCAGAAATAAATACTAATAAATAAACAGGCTTGTGGGAGGGGGATCCATTGCAAGCGTTCCCACGCAGGAATACGGGAAAACGGGGATGGAAGTTGTGAATCAACAAAAGAACCCGGCAAATTCTACGACCGGCCGACCCCAACAGAGGCACCGGTCCGTCTTCTCTGCATGCCCTACGCTGGACGCAATGGATTCTGGAAATCACTGTGTATAGATTTCTCTGTCCTTTGCTTGTAGAAACGTCACTCTTAACTGCCAGGGCAACAAATGAGATTTATCTGATCCCCCCTCCTCCCAAGGTGCTGCTGTATAATTGTCAGGAATCAAGCCGTTGAGACCCAGCAAACTCACACCAAAGACATCCCTCTCGGGCTGCAGGGTGAAGCTTTAAGCCAAAGTCTTTATTGGGAAAGTCAGCATCCAGTGTCTGCACTTTGCATATGCTCAGAGACAGCATCCTTGACAGAGACACCAGAGAAGGGAGGTCGCTTATATACCTGGGCCGGAAAGGGGCAATAGAACTACCTGGGGTGAACTACCACTGCATCACTGGCAGTCTTCAAACAAAGGTTGGATACACACTTTTCTTGGATGCTTTAGGATGCTTAGGGCTGATCCTGCGTTGAGTAGGGGGTTGGACTAGATGGCCTGTATGGCCCCTTCCAACTCTATGATTCTATGATTCTATGTCTAGATGGCCTGTATGGCCCGTTCCAACTCTATGATTCTATGTGAATCAGGCATGCACACAGGAAAATGGGATCAGAGGGTCCTTAGATATGGGAAGGTGTGAAAGTAGTTCCAACATCTGTTGTTTAGCCTAGCCAGAGTGAATAGCCTTGAAGGTAGATAGGGAGGAGCCCCAGAAGCGGGATGAGTCTTTGAAATATGGGCGGAGGCAAGGGGAGGGGAGGTGCTCCTGAGCCCGACCGAGATGCCAGAGCAGAGCAGGAGTTCCGGGAGTAATAGGAAAAGCGCCACTTGTAAAATAAGTGACGGGGCAGGAACCAGGGGTTCAGGACAATAATAATCACATGCCTGCCTCAGTGAGCGTCCCGGGGGTTCTTTGGGGGTGGTGATGAGGGTGAGGAACACGGGCAAAGGGGCTGACTGGAGCAGCCCCATTTCATAGGGCTATGGCCGGGATTCAGGTTCCCTCGAGAACCAGTCCCATCCCTTGGGTGTCATGTCCAGTAGGGAAATTCATGGAGATTTGGGGCTGCTGGGTGGAGTTGGGAGGGCTGTCAGAGAAGAAGGAGCCAGGATGGTTTAGTGGTTAAGAGAGGTGGTGTCATGTTCCATTTCAATCAGTTACGAACTTCCGGGTTGGAGGTGTGTTCCCCTCTTGGCCTTTTTGTTTCTTCACCCCAGCTGTGCTACAGGCTGCTGTGAAATGTCAACTTTTGGTGTAGCAGCCAAGCTTCGGCCAGGCCACGAGGCCCAACTGCCTGACTGTCTGGCTCCAACTTTCACACTCTTGTGGAACAAACGGTAGGGTCTGGAGGGCTCTCAGAATTACGACCAAACTCCACGCAACAGAGTAGGGGTGGGCATGAACTGGGCACAAGCTAAAATATCCCACAAAAATGCCTGAAACGAGGCCGCCCCAGTGGAACCTTTTGTGGACCCTTGTCCAGTTCACTGCGAGGGGTTGCCTAGCAACCATCCAAGCAGGGATAAGTGAAATGGACCCATCTAAATAGGATCCGTTTGTTTCGGAAGGGATGGGTTGTATGGGTTTGAGGGGGTTTGGTTTGGGAACACCCGAACCCCAAACCGAACTGGAATTTTCAGGTCTGTGCCCCTGGAGGAAAAAAACAGAATGGGACGGTGGACTCTGGGGCGTTCTACCCAACCGAGCTCTCTGCCTTTTGCAAACCACAATTTCCATGGGGCTTCACTTGTGCATTGAATCGTAAGAAGAAAAAGAAGAAGGGTTGGTTCTTATATGCCGCTTTTCTCCACCCGAGGGGTCTCAAAGCAGCTTACACTCGCCTTCCCTTTCCTCTCCCCACAACAGACACCCTGTGAGGTGGGTGAGGCTGAGAGAGCCCTGATATTACTGAAGAAGAAGAAGAGCTGGTTCTTATATGCCGTTTTTCTCTACCCAAAGGAGTCTCAAAGTGGCTTAGCATCGCCTTCCCTTTACTCTCCCCACAAAAGACACCCTGTGGGATGGGTGAGGCTGAGAGAGCCCTGATATTCCTGCTCAGTCAGAACAGCTTTATCAGTGATGTGGTGAATCGAAGGTCACCCAGCTGGTTGCATGTGGGGGAGCATGGAATCAAACCCAGATTAGAAGTCGGTGCTCCTAACCACTACACCAAGCTGATGACCTTCAGGTGGGCCCTGAAATTCTCTTGGAAGCACCACTGATCTCCAGCTAACAGAGAGCACCTTCTCTGTAGAAAATGGCTGCTTTGGAAGAAGAATCCTATGGTATTATACCCAGATGTGGTCCCATGCAACCCTCAAACCCTGCCCTCCCCAGGATACACCACAAAATCTCCAGGAATTTCCCAATCTAGAGCTGGTAATTGCTTCCAAGACCTTCCTCGATATGTATCCATCTAGTATATCCAATGCTCTATAATTCATTTTTATTCCCTCCTTCTTAAAAAAAGAAAGAAAGAAATCCCCCGCAGTGTGTGCTGACCCACTTTCAAATGTTCTACTTTTTCTTTCAGATCTCCGGGATGTTCATGTTCGAATTTCCTTTAATTCGAGCCCTTGGCATTTGTCTTTCTTCTCTTACCAGAGGATACCTCCCTTCCCAACTCTTTTCCCCTTCAGGCATTACAATTTCCATTCAAGCTGCTTTCCACTGCATCCAAAACCCTCCTCCGCATCACCGTTCACTCTGTCCCTCTTGGGCTCCCGTCGGATACGCTGCGCCATCTCTATCGCTCCTTTTTCCTTACATGCACATCGTTGTGGGATAGTGGTTAAAGCGCAGTGACCTCTCATCTGGAGAACCAGGTTTGATATGCCACTTTTCCTCCACATGCATGGTTGACTGTGCCTGGGTGACTCTCAGCTCATAGGGTGTCTGTTGTGGAGAGAGGATGGAAAAGGTGTTTGTAAGCCACTGGGAGTAAAAAGTGGGTTATAGAATCCCAGCTTTTCTTCTTCAGTCACTCAGGGTTGCCTTCCTCTCCCCACAACAGGTACCTTGCGAAGGTATCTTGCGAAGGACTGGCCCGAGGTCACCTGGCAAGCCTTGTGTATCAAAAAGAGAGTTAAAGTCGAGAACTCTATTGCCAGTGACCTTGCATCAGTCTTAGTTCTCTCAGAGCCGTCTCAGCACCACACAGGAGAACAGCTGGTTTATATATGTTGCTTTTCTCTACCAGGAGTCTCAAAGTGGCTTATATTCACCTTCTCTTTCCTCTCCCCACCCCTGTGAGGGAGGTGAGGCAGAGAGAGCCCTGATATTATCAAAGAAGAAGAAGAGTTGGTTCTTCTGTGCCGCTTTTCTCTACCCGAAGGAGGCTCAAAGCGGCTTACATTCTCCTTCCATTTTCTCTCTCCACAACAGACACCCTGTGAGGGAGGTGAGGCTAAAAGAGCGTACTCTGTGAAAACAGCTCTGTTAGAGCCCAAGGTCCCCCAGCTGGCTGCATGTAGAAGAGCGAGGAATCAAACCCGGCCCGTCAGATTAGAAGTCACTGGTCTTAACCACATTCTCATAGGGTGTTTCTTGTGGGGAGAGGAAGGCAATTGTAAGATGTTTTGGAACTCCTTTGGGGAGTGAAAACTGGGTTATTAAAAAAAACAGTTCTTTTTCCATTGGGGTTTATCACATCTCTTTGTCTGAACCAGTCCTCCTCTGATTGTTTAAACCACCTCTCTGTTAGATGGAGTTACCAGCAGGGTTCACTGGGTCACCGCACACCTGTATGTGAATGAAAACAAATGGGGGACATGCCAGAAAGAACATATGGGCTGCGAACAAGGCATGGCCCCTGAGGACCGTAATGCTGAATGGCTTGACAGGACACACTTCTTTAATCAAAGTGCATTCGCCAGTCAGAAACGATTGCAGCTTAATAGAAGCAAGAAACCCCAGTTAATGACCTCAAAGTTAGAAACCTCAGATGCTGTGCATGAAATACATCGTACATCAGAACAGGAGACAAGCAAGTTGTACCCCCCAAAAAGGGATGACTTACTGGTTAAGCGGATGTATTTGGGATGAGGATACCTAAAGGAGGGAAGGAATGAACATTTGAGGAACATGGAATACTTTATGGAGGGCCATGTTCAAGATGTTGAACAAAGTCAGAGTCCAGCACCACCTTTAAGACCAACAAAGTTTTATTCTAGGTGCAAGCTTTCATGCACATGTGTACTTCTTCAGATAATGTACCAAAGCTTATCACTAAATAGTATAAAGCTGAATTTGCATGCAGCCAACTCACTACCTACCTGATTGGCCCTCTCTTGGGGTATGCCGCCAATAGGGAGAGAGCCCTCTGCAAATGAGGGCCAATCAGTTCAAATTGCACTCTGCCAATGAAAGCCAATCAGGTCAAATTGTGTGCAGACAGCCAGGAAAAACCTCTACCCTGGGGATGTTTACTCATGAGTGAGAGCCGATCAGTTTTAAATGTACTCTGCCAATGAAGGCCAATCAGGTGAAATAGCATGCAGACAGCCAGGAAAAGCCTCTACACTGGGAATGTGTACTCATTAGTAAATCATGATGTTTACTTCTGGCCCTCAGCCAGGATAGTTTAGACCCGATCAGGAGGGAGCTTTCAGCCAGGAGAGGCTAATAAGTGGTCAGGTCTCTGACTCCAACTTCCTGCCACTGTCAGAAGTTTGTTGGGTGGAGGAGGAGCTGGCCTCAGAGCTTTGTGGATCTTAAAGGGGCCTCTGGATTCCTACCTTGTTCTGCTGCTTCAGACCAACATAGTGGCCCACCTCAATTTATGTCAAGATCTGTGGGTGAAGTGCTATCAAGACACAGCCATCTTAGAGTCAGGAGGTCCTGTAGAGGCCATCTAGTCCCACCCCCTGCTCAATGCTGGATCAGCCTAAAGCATCCAGGATAAGGATATGTTCAGCTGCTGCTTAAAGGCTGCCAGTGAGGGGAAGCTCACCACCTCCTTAGGCAGCCAGTTCCAATGTTGAACTACTCTGATTGTGAAACCTCCCTCCCAATATCCAGAAGGTACCTTTCCATCCGTTTAAACCCATGACTCTGCTGCCAACATGAACAGCTCCTTCACCTCCTGTAAGTGACAGCCTTTCAAGTACTTCCAAATACTCAGGGTGCCAATATTTGAAAGGCTTATTTATAGCAGAACTGAAGGGCTTTCAAGATATGAGGAGGTTTGCCACAGCCTGCCTATTTGGAGCTACCCTGGACTTCCTTGGTGGTCTCCCATCCAAATAATAACCAGGATCAACCCTGCTTAGCTTCTCTGAGAGAAAATTGGCTTAGCCTTGGCCATTCAAGTCCAGATGTGTGTGTTTCTCTCTGTGTGTGATGTCTTCATTGAATCATAGAAAAATAGAGTTGGAAGGGACCTCATGAATCATCTAGTCCAACCCCCTGCACTATGTATTGTCAAGTGGCAGCCAACTTACAGCAACTCCAGCAAGGCACTTTCATGGCAAGTGAGAAGCAGAAGTGGTTGGCCATTGCCTTCCTCTTCAGGGTCTTCCTTGGTGGTCTCCCTTCTAGGTACTGACTTTACTCACCTTCTGAGAACTGAGAAGCAGAGGTGGTTTGCCATTGCCTTCCTCTGCAGAGTCTCCCTTGGTAATTCCCCTTCCAAGTATCCATTCTGTTAGCTTCCAAGATCTGAGTACTTGAGGTGGTTGGCCATTACCTTCCCCTGCAGAACCTTCCTTGGTGGTCTCCCATTCAAGCACTGGCACTGCTTAGCTTCCAAGATCTGAGAAGCAGAGGTGGTTGGCCATTGCCTTCCTCTGCAGAGTCCTCCTCGATGGTGTCCCTTCCAAGTACCGGCCCTACTCAGCTTTGGAGATCTGATTGAGCTGTACCATGTGACCTTCCCTTCCAGCCAGAGATATAGCCCGTTTAAAACAAATGGAGTCTTGCAGCACCGTAAAGACTAACAGGATTATTTTATTCTAGCAGGATCTTTTATGAACTAGAGGCCACTTGGTAAAAGGCATGAAATGGGACCTCACTAGGCAGAAAATGTCATTTTCCAAGGACTTCGCAAACTCCTGGGGTTCTGTAGCCCTTCAACGACATTAAGGGGCTTAAGAAAATGAGGGACGTTCCTGGTGGCATGACTGTCGGCCTTTTCTTCAGTGAATTCACATGTTATAGAATTACACCTCCTTTGCATTGCCTACCTGTCAGCCTTTGACCCTACTCTGCCACATTTCAACTGCTATGACTGCTACTAATTTCCACTGCTGGAGAGAAATGTTAGTGGGATCCATCCAGTGATGTGTGGATCTCATGCAGTGGGACATGCCTCTTGCCACACCTCTTGGAGCCCCTTCCCCAGTTTTCTTCCTGGCAGTCAGGGGACTTATGGGAATGGCAAGAAGGGCAAAGCAGTGAGAGCTGGGTGTTGGTGGGAAGCAGAAGTTGGGAATTCCAAAGACCTGCATGCCCTTAAGTATTTGGGACACCATGGCTTGATACCTGCAGCTTTACCCATTGGAGAGACTGGTACCAACCTCCTATGTCAGAGAAAGTGACTGGTTGGAGTTGCCCTAAAAGCATGGTGTAACTGGAAGGAAGGAAGCAAAGAAAGAAAGAAAGAAAGAAAGAAAGAAAGAAAGAAAGAAAGAAAGAAAGAAAGAAAGAAAGAAAGAAAGAAAGAAAGAAAGAAAGAAAGAAAGAAAGAGAGGGAGGGAGGGAGGGAAAGAGAGGAAGAAAGAAAGAGGGAGGGAGCGAGGAAGGAAGAAGGGAGGGAGGGCCAGGGAAGCCCACTGTAACAAGAAAAGATTTTTCAGTTATGTGAGGAGCAAACGTAAAATAAAGGAGGCAATAGGCCCACTGTTGGGTGCAGATGGACAAACTCTAATGGAGGATGCAGGGAAAGCAGAAAGGCTCAGCGCCTATTTTACATCTGTTTTTTTCCCACAGGTCAAAGGGTTTAGGCACATCTAGAGATGGCAGTAGCCAAGGGATAGTGTCTGGGTGGCAAGTTGACATGGACAGAGAGGTTGTGGAGAGGCGTTTAGCTGCACTGGATGAGTTCAAATCCCCTGGGACTGATGAAATGCACCCGAGAGTGCTTAAAGAACTTTCCGGAGAAATTGCAGAACCCTTGTCCATCATCTTTGGGACCTCCTTAAGGACTGGAGATGCCCCGAAGGACTGGAAGAGAGCAAACGTCATTCTGATCTTCAAAAAAGGGAGGAAGGATGACCCGGGAAACTACAGACCAGTGAGTCTGACCTTTGTTGTGGGGAAGTTAATGGAGCAGATATTGAAGGGAGCGATCTGCAAGCATCTGGAGGACAGTTTGGTGATCCAGGGAAGTCAGCATGGATTTGTTTCCAACAGGTCCTGTCAGACCAACCTGGTTTCCTTCTTTAACCAAGTAACATGTTTGCTGGATTGGGGAAATTCGGTTGATGTCGTTTACTTGGATTTTACTAAAGCTTTTGATAAGGTTCCTCATGATGTTCTGATGGATAAATTGAAGGACTAATCTGGATTTTCAGATAGTTAGGTAGATAGGGAATTGGTTAGAGAACCACACTCAAAGAGTTGTTGTCAATGGTGTTTCATCAGACTGGAGGGAGGTAAGTAGCGGGGTACCTCAGTGTTCGGCCCGGTACTTTTTAACATATTTATTAATGATCTAGATGAGGGGGTGGAAGGACTACTTATTAAGTTTGCAGATGACACCAAACTGGGAGGACTGGCAAATACTCCAGAAGATAGAGACAGAGTTCAACGAGATCTGAACACTGTGTGTGAACGAGACCTTGGAGTACTTGTGGATTGTAAGTTAAACATGAGCAGGCAGTGTGATGCAGCTGTAAGAAAACCGAATGCCATTTTGGGCTGTATCAACAGAGGCATCACATCAAAATCACAAGATGTCATAGTCCCATTGTATACGGTACTGGTCAGATCATACCTGGAGTACTGTGTGCAGTTCTGGAGGCCTCATTTCAAGAAGGATGTAGGTAAAATTGAAAGGGTACAGAGGAGAGTGACAAGGATGATCTGGAGCCAAGGGACCAAGCCCTATGAAGATAGGCTGAGGGACTTGGGAATGTTCAGCCTGGAGAAAGGGAGGTTGAGAGGGGACATGATAGCCCTCTTTAAGTATTTGAAAGGTTGTCACTTAGAGGAGGGCAGGATGCTGTTCCCGTTGGCTGCAGAGGAAAGGACGTGCAGTAATGGGTTTAAACTACAAGTACAACGATATAGGCTAGAAATCAGGAATAAAATTTTCACAGTCAGAGTAGTTCAGCAGTGGAATAGGCTGCCTAAGGAGGTGGTGAGCTCCCCCTCACTGGCAGTCTTCAT
This sequence comes from Paroedura picta, assembly GCF_049243985.1. Lineage (NCBI taxonomy): Eukaryota > Metazoa > Chordata > Lepidosauria > Squamata > Gekkonidae > Paroedura > Paroedura picta. The sequence goes on along the minus strand of NC_135370.1, from coordinate 25,793,953 downwards.
ACAAAGGTTGGATACACACTTTTCTTGGATGCTTTAGGATGCTTTGGGCTGATCCTGCATTGAGCAGGGGGTTGGACTACAAGGCCTGTTTGACCCCTTCCAACTCTATGATTCTAGGAGGGAAAAAGAGAAGGGAAGGAAGCAAAGAAAGGGAGGGAGGGAGGGAGGGAGGGAGGGAGGGAGGGAGGGAAAGAAAGAAAGAAAGAAAGAAAGAAAGAAAGAAAGAAAGAAAGAAAGAAAGAAAGAAAGAAAGAAAGAAAGAAAGAAAGAAAGAAAGAAAGAAAGAAAGAGGCAGGGAGGGAGGGTGGGAGGGAGGGAGGAAGGAAGGAAGGAAGGAAGGGGAGGGAGAGAAGGAAGGAAGCAAAGAAGAAAAGGGAGGGAGGGAGCTGGGAAGGATGGAGGCAAAGAGAGGAAGGAAAGAAAAAAGAGTGAAAGACTGAGAGAGCTAGGAAGGAAGGAAGGAGGGAGGGAGGGAGGAAGATCAGGTATTCCTTCATGTCAAGGAAACGTTGGCAGAATATTCTGGCTAGGTGAATAATAGTTTATTTTTTTTCCTCCAGGACCACTTCCATGGATTTTCCTAAAACTAACATAAGGATGTCAGTCTGCAGGCCTTTCTACATGATCGGGAATTTTCTTTCTCATGCAGCAAACAGGCAATTGTTGCTTTAGGGGAATTTATGATGGTCTTTCCGTCCATTTATGAGTTCAGGAAGGCTGAGCAAAACATAATGAAGGTGTTGGTTTTTTTTCTTCACAAAACATGGCAAGGGCATTTTGGGGTCACTGTAAATTCAGGGTTGTGTACCTTATAGGCGATGCCATATATTACCATTTCCAAATGCTGCTACAAGACAGGGTGTGGGAAACCAGGGTTTCTACAGACTATAAATCCTCTCTTACTAGCCAGCCCTTTGTAACAGAGAAGGAGGAAATAAATGAATTTGATTTAGAGAGGGAAGGGGAAAGGAAAGCATGAATTAAAGGGCCAGATGACACACAGTGCTGAGAATTCAGGATCAGATACCCTCACATATAATGTATGTGATGCAGTGTTGGAGAAATGAGATTTAACTCCCTGCATGGATAATTTTTTTTGTTTGTCTGTTGGCAATCAAGTCACAGTCGGCTCACGGCAATGCCACAGGGTTCTCAATGCAAGAGATGTTCAGAGCTGGTTGGCCTTGGTGCACATTGATGCCTCCTCGGAAATTCCCCTTCTGGACTGTGATTAGCTTCAGAAGGAGAGACAAGACAGATATCTGTGGCACACATGTAGTTTTTCTTTCTTCTTTTGCCTTCAAATCACTGCCAACTTATGGTGATCCCGGAGGGCTTTCAAATCAAAAAAAGCCATTGCTTGCCTCTGTGCAGAGACACCCACCAGTATGTTCCTTTGCTAGCAGCAATGAAATACTGGGCGTTCCAGTTTGGTGTAGTGGTTAGGAGTGTGGACTTCTAATCTGGCGTGCCGGGTTCGATTCTGCACTCCCCCACATGCAGCCAGCTGGGTCACCTTGGGCTCGCTACAGCACTGATAAAGCTGTTCTGACCCAGCAATTATATCAGGGCTCTCTCAGCCTCACCTCCCTCACAGGGTGTGTGTCGTGAGGAGAGGAAAGGGAAGGTGACTAGAAGCCGCTTTGAGACTCCTTCGGGTAGAGAAAAGCAGCATATAAGACCCAACTCTTCTTCTTCTTCTTCTTCTTCTTCTTCTTCTTCTTCTTCTTCTTCTTCTTCTTCTTCTAGACCACCACCATCCCAAGTCTTTTGACCTGCTGCACAAACTGCAAGAGGAAAGTCTCTTTTTGGACCTAACCCATGTTTGAGCCCAGGGGCAACTTTAAGGCCAACAAAGTTTCATTGAAGATCTAAGCTTTGATGTGCAAGCCCACTGCTTCAGATATAACAGAATTTCCTCAGCCATTACATATAGGTAGAGAGAGGGGAGCACCAGCAGCAAGGGATGGAAGGGGGGGGGGGCGGATTAATAGTCAGGAAGGTTTAGCTAGATTTCAGATGCATAATTAACTGGGCAATTATAGCCGAAATAGGATTGAGGCAGCTCTAATTTCCCAGTTCATTATGCCTCTGAAATCTAGCTAAATCTTCCTGGCAATTAAACTCGCCCCCTCTATCTATACGTGATGGTTGAGGAAATTCTCTTTCATTATATCCAAAGAAGGGTGTTTGCAGCAGAAAGCTTGCACCTTGAATAATATTTTGTTGGTCGTAAAGGTGCTACTGGAGCCCAGTTTGGTTCTGTTGCTTCAAGCCCTGAACCTGTTTTGGAGCGCTATAGATTAGGTGAAAAATAATCTTATTCTACCAGCTCCTTTCCACTTTAACGGACGCCGAGAAAGCGCAGCATGTGACCAAATTGTCCCGGTGCAGGAAATTACCCAGCTGTTCTGAATTAAACTGTTTCTGTAGCCCATACATCTGTGCATGGCTCCGATTGGGGTCTCTTAAGTTCAGTAATGCCTGCTTTCGATTAGTTAGTATATTAAAAAAAGAAATCAGTTCAACAGCATTAAATAAAATATATTAGTGGAGGGCAGTGGGGAATTCAACTTATACACCAAACATATGTCTGCGGTACTGGGGAAATTATTAAAACAGCTTACCAAAGTGTGGAGAAATACCAGATAAGAAAGGGAGGGGGGACAGGCTGAATGACTGAAATGGCATCGAGGAGTTTGCTAATGGAACTTCTCTGCCTTAAGCAGCTGGAGGGTCAAAATGTGAGTCCCTGGAATTCCCTTGACATGTTCAATGTCAGTAGAGGAGAGTTTTATGGACTGGAAGGGATGGGGTCTCCCTTCTACAAATTTTGTATATTCATGGCGAGCTCCAGAGAGTGAATGTGCACATCGTATTTTCTGCTTACCTATGGAGGGCAAAAGAACGTTTCACCAACTTTGGGAAAGCCATAGTTGAAATAGCCCTCCCTCCCCATTAGATCAGTTCATGGAATCATCTGTTCCACTTAATATTACTGGTAAGGGGATGGAGGAGGAGCTGGTCTCATAGCTTAAGTGTCACTCAACGCATAACAACCACCCAGGATGCCTGTCCCGCCCCTGAGTGCCATCTCCTCCAACTGGCTTGCCTGTCTGTCGAGCAGCCAGCCATTCACCTTCCATCCCCCACCCCTGACCACCCACTCCTTCTTCCACTTCCCACCAAGTCTTGGAGGCTGCAGATCCCTGCTGCGTGAGAGCTGCCCCTGCCAGTGAGTCCCGTAACAGCTGCCTACAGCCTTTCCAGGTCCTGGGGGGAAGGGGAGGCCATCCACAGAGTTCTTCCACTCCATCCCCCCAATCTAGCATCTGTTGTATTCCTGAATGCAATGGGCTTTGCACCTAGTCTGTAAACCGCCCGTGGCGCCGCGGGCGCCACGGACTAAATAAAACCGTAAGCGGTTCTGGGGCGGGATGTGTCCGGGATGAGGAAGGGTCCAGATTGGACCCTTCCTCATGACAGACAATCGGAGGGACCAATCGGCAGGCGCAAAGCGCCTGCCGATTGGTCCCTCTGATTCCCAGCCCCAGGAACTGCGAGCCGCGCACAGCGCGGCTCGCAGTTGCTCCAGGCCTGACGCGGTGAGAGGCGCGAAGTGCCTCTCGCCGCGTCAGGCCGCCGCCTGAGGGAGCCCCCGGCAGTCCGCTCCGTCGCAGAGAGCGGCAGGAAGGGCAGAAAGCGTCAGGCCGTGTCAGGCAGGGAGCCCCCGGCAGGCGCGCGGAGCGCGGCTGCCGGAGGATCCCTGCCTGACGCGGCCTGACGCTTTCTGCCCTTCCTGCCGCTCTCTGCGACGGAGCAGCTGCCGTCCCGGAAGCGTGGTGGGGCACATGGCGCTCGGGACGGAGACTCCCGGAAGCGGCGCCTGCAGGATCAGCTGGACCGCCGCCTCCTAAACAACAACGAGCCTCGCAGCCCGCCGCCGAGTTGCTGACCGCCCCGAAGCCGGTGGGGCCGTCAGCCCAACAGTCCAGCGGCTTCTGCTGCGCCGGCGGCGGTAGCTAGGTTCGCGGCCCCATCAGCGGCGCCGCCGGAGACATCCGCGCCGCCCCTGACGCCCTGTCGCCTCTTTCTGCTGCGATGATTTTGCTCCTGCCGCTGGCCCGAAGCCTCCTTCTCCCGCCCAGCCAGCCAAGCTCGGAGAAGAGCCTGAGCAGCTCGCGACGACCGACAAGGGCAGCGGGAAGGATGAAACTCAGAGAGGGAGGGAGAATGCCTCCGAATGGCTCTCCGCTCTTCCTCCCTCCGACGCTTTAGGTAGGCTGCTCCACGGAGGGGGGGGGGTTAACTGCTAGCGCCCATTGCATTTCGATCTGCAATGGGCTATATTTCTAGTAAAATCATAAAGTTGGAAGGTACCTCCAGATTCATCTAGTCCACCACCCTGCACAATGCAGGAACTCACACCTTCCTGCCCACAGTGAATCTCAATACCATGTCCAGATGATCCCCACACCACCAAGAATGTCCAGAATCCACCTTGACCTGGAGAGAATTTACCTACCATTCCACAGCAGTGATCAGCTATTCCTGTGCTATGCAAGGAAGAATCACAAGATACAAACACTGGCACCTCCCTTCCTGCCCAGCCACCTACAATCTGCTTAAGTTCATTAAAAAATCAGTATTTCTGTAAGGTGACTATCTAGCCTCGGTGTACAAACTTCCAAGGAAGGAGAACCCATCAATTCCTAGGAAGCCTGTTCCACTGAGGAACCACTGACAGGAACTTCTTCCAGATATTCAACTGAAAATTCTTTGGAATTAATTTCAACCCATTGGTGCCCAGAAGAGAACACAGTACTCCAAGTGAGGCTTACCAGAGCGGAGTAAAGCTGTAACATCACCTCACGTGATCTGGACACTATCATAGAATAGAATCATAGAATCATAGAACCATAGAGTTGGAAGGGGCCATACAGGCCATCTAGTCCAACCCCCTGCTCAACACAGGATCAGCCCTAAGCATCCTAAAGCATCCAAGAAAAGTGTGTATCTAACCTTTGATTGAAGACTGCCAATGATTATTAAAAGAACTATAGTTCTTTTCATAAAAGAACTATAGTTCTTTTCATACAGCCTAAAATCCCATTTGCCTTTTTAGCTACCGAATCACACAGCTGACTCATGTTCAGTGTATGATCCACTAAGACCTCCAGATCCTTTTCACGTGAACTGCTGCCAAGACCAGGGGTAGTCAAACTGCGGCCTTCCAGATGTCCATGGACCACAATTCCCAGAAGCCCTTGCCAGCGAATGCTGTCAGGGGCTTCTGGGAATTGTAGTCTATGGACATCTGGAGGGCCGCAGTTTGCCTACCCCTGGCGAAGACAATTCTTGCCCATCTTTGTTTATGCCCAGTGGGTGGGTCTTTCTTTAGATCTAGAGATCCAATACTCTGTTTATGGGACAATTGATCCACAGGAGGAGGAACACCCCTCCGCTAGGGGAAAGTAAGTTTGTACACTAAAAGCCCCAAGTTACAAATTATATAACGGGACAGTTTCATGTGCCATCATGAATTTTCTTTCTCTGTCCATCAAAATTTGAGTCCGATGGCTCCTTTAAGACCAACAAAGATTTATTCAAGGTGTGAGCTTTTGTAAGCATCACACTTCCTCAGACAAAATGGAACAGGGATCACAACTGTAAAGCTATAAGGAGAAAGTATATTAGTAGCAAATTAGTAATGATACCATTTATGCGCTGCAAGGAATCAACTGAGCCACCAGTTGACGTGGCTGAGGGCGGGCTGGGGATAGACGTGACCTCCCTCTGGCCCATACAGCGTACGGAGGCTGGCAGGACCCATGACACCTATAAAGGCGCCACACACGTTGGGCCTGGCCTCTTCGCCCAGCTCGCAGTGGAGCAGCTTCGCTCCCTCCCACCCTATGTGATGTGTAAACAGCCTCTAGGCTGTGTCTGTGGTCAATGTTTCATGGTTAATATTTTGTCACAGCTGTGGGTTTCTTGAGGAATGGTGCCTGTTGGCAGGGAGACTGGTGGGCGATCGGGCTCCCTGAGGTTCAGGGCCTCAATATGAGGTGGCATGTAAACGAGCATAGCTTACCCAGCTGGGAGGCCAGGGGCTCATTGCCAGATGGCCTGTGGGGCAGCCAAAGCAGGTGGACACCTGGTGGCGACCCCCACATAGGTCTTCTCCTGGAGGGTGGACTTCAGTAGGCAAGGGGAACGGTGCAGATCCCCAGGGCGCCTCAGGAAGCAGCGGGCTTGGGTGCAGCCCACTGACTGCTAGGTCAGGCTCCCTCTCCCATACTCTGCCAACCCTCCCGTGGGGAGGTAATGAAGCTGTGGCCATGTTATAGCCAATAACTATGTGTCACATTTTATTCCAGCCCAAAATGCCCTCCTGCAAGACTGAGCAGGACTATCAAGGCTCTCTCAGCCTCACCTCCCTCACAGGGTGTCTGTGGTGGGGAGAGAAAAGGGAAGGTGACTGTAAGCCGCTTTGACCCTCCTTCGGGTAGAGAAAAGCGGCATATAAGAACCAACTCTTCTTCTTCTTTAGTAATATCAGGGCTCTCTCAACCTCCCCTCCCTCACAGGGTGTCTGTTGTGGGGAGAGGAAAGGGAAGGCGACTGTAAGCCACTTTGAGACTCCTTCGAGTAGAGAAAAGCAGCATATAAGAACCAACTCTTCTTCTTCTCCCGCCTCTCCCGCACACTTTCTTGAAGGGAACAGTTTGGGGCTGAGGCAGTTTACCCTCCGCAAGGGGGCCAATGGCATATCTCGTCCCCCTCTGTAACAAAATGTGAAAGGATGCCTATGGCTTCATCATTTCTAAACATACTCAACAAAATTATTAACAAAAAACCCATCCGAGACATGTGACCATTCTTCATAAGCGCAGTCCTGCCTGTTTCATACAGTATTTTTTCTCTATAACAGGCTGGTGTCTTAAAACCCAATGTATTACATTTTACTTTTTAATAATGGGAGCTATAACCATGTCTCACAATGAATAAGTGTATTAATTACGAGACAAATCAAGCCAGATAATGTTTCCTGTTCAGTTTCCTTTGAATTTCAATGAATAAGATTTTACTTTAAAATTAAGGACCTTTTTTATGTATCCAGCAATGAATAAATGAACTAATTAGAGATAATAAATATATTTTTATTGAAATCTGAATGACTACACTTGTCATTGGTCCATGGAAAGGCATTGTAGGTTTTTGAATTATGCACTGCTATGTATATTAATTATACATTTGTCTTAGTACTGACTTAAATATCCAAGTTTGGCAAATATTCATCGGATTCAATATTGCCCTGAGCCGCATAGATAAAACACGACTTGATTTAAACAGTTGTATGTGTCTATATCTGTCAGACGAATTGGCCCATCTTTTTAATGCTTAGAATTCCTTAATTTTTTTTTTTTTACAAGAGGGAATAGATGAGTGTAGAAGGTGAGAATAAATTTATTTAAATTGAATGGCAAAGCAAGGTGAGAGAAAGAAGGAAAGAAATTGGGGGACCTTTGTGAGGAGTGAATAAAACTGCTGGCTTTATCATGGCACAAATTGTTCTTGCTTTGACATGGAAGCTCACTTGATCTGGAGAACTGCATTTGATTCGCCACCTCTCCACATATTTCCTCAGACCTCTGAATGAGGCTTGTTGGGGGAACCTGGAGCCCGTCCCAGTTCTCTCGGAGCTCTCTCAGCCCCACTTGCCTCACAGGGTGTCTGTTGTGGGGAGAGAAAGGAAAGGTGATTGCCAGCTGCTTTGGCCAATTCCACATGGCAGTGGCTGTGCTGAGTCACTGACAGTATAATGCTGTGGAGCTTACAGCTCTGCAGCTTTCTGTTTTCCCATGGGGGACACATTTCATCGGCACACCTGGTGTCGCACTGAAATATGTCCCCGGGAACACAAAGCAGCAGCGGATCAGTACTGACATGTGGGACGCCTTGGGGGTGTTTTCATTTTGCAGGAAAGTGCAAAATAAAAATAAATGCAAAGTAAAAAATAAGTGCTCTGCCCCGCAACATGGCAAAGCACCACGAAGCCAACTGGGGCACTTAGGATAGCTCTTCCCTGTCCACGTGAGTTTGCTATGGGACAGGTCCAGTTGGCCCCCTCAGTGGGCTAAGGGAACATGTTAAAAGTTGAGAGTTGTTGTCACACTATGAATCTGTTAGAGTGTTTTGTTATAATCTGTTATGTTCAATTTTGGAACCACTGTTATGTTACTATCACTAGATTTCAATGTATACCCATGAGGTTTTATGTAAACCAGCCTGAGCCTTCTAGGAGGGCAGTATAGAGATTATATGGGTAGATGGGTGGGTGGGTGGGTGGGTGGATGGAGGGAGAGAGAGAGAGAGAGAGAGAGAGAGAGACAGACAGACAGACAGACAGACAGACAGACAAACAGACAGACAGACAGACAGACAGACAGACAGACAGACAGACAGACAGACAGACAGACAGACAGACAGACAGATAGATAGATAGATAGATAGATAGATAGATAGATAGATAGATAGATAGATAGATAGATAGATAGATAGATAACTGGGAAAAGAGCCCCCCTTAAATCAACAAAATGATTCAGATAAAAAAAGTACTAGTTGGAATTATGGTCTGGCATTCAACTGCAACATGTATCAAAATACCCTGGACTAATATGAGAAGGATCTCGTGTAATCAGAGCATCTACTTCTCTCAGGAGACAGCAGGGAATGTCAGCCTTACAGAAAGTTAGTGAAAAGCCGTGAGCTTCTCCAGAGAGTGAAGATGAGATGGAGTCAACTTTTTTAGGGCAGGAAGACGGAATGAATCAGGAGGTCCTTTGAACCGCCGAAGGACATTGCCTCACTTGGGGAATTGGTTGGACATTGATTAGAAACAATGACTCTTCCTTGGCTATAGAAGCGCATCCATTGTGCCCAAGAGAGTCCACATGGCTATGACCTGTGGGAAGGGAAGAGAGATCTGGAGAAGGAATGAGAGATGCGTCTGAAACACCTCTTATGACTGCGCATATAAAACATTTCCCTGCATGGAAACAGCACCTGCATGCAGAAGAATCCAGTCATCCTCTCTTTTCCTCTGGGGCCTTGGTGTACATGTGCTCCAAAGCTCCCAGGTTCAACTGATCAGAGATGGGGACAACTGAGGGTTGGTACAGGAGACGCACAGAGACTTCTCCTTTCCCAGTGCCACTGGTAATGAGAAATGGGCAAAAGAAGCCTCTGCCATGAAGAATAATTCCATTCACTTGGGAAAGGACAAGACTTCAGGTTTGCAGCTGAGCACAGATTATGGTGAGCAGTTGTGTTGGTCTGAAGCAGCAGAACAAAGTTTGAGCCCAGGGGATCCTTGCAGACCCACAAAGCTTTATTTCAGGTGTTACCTTTTTGGTGAGCTGTTGGGGGGGGGGGTCGAATAGCCAGTGCCTGCTTGCAATAATGTTGGAATGGCTTTGAGCCATTCCAGCAGCTTCTTTTGCTTCTCTCCGTTTGGAAGGGGGTTGGGGAGGAAGAGGGAGGCTTTTAATGACTGAGAGCCATTTAAACTGAGCAATCGATCAGTGGACAGGTCAGGCTGCTCCGTTTAAATGGCTGCCTGAATCACCCAAATCAATTTAGGTTTCTCTGATTCAGCCCCTTTAAACTGATGAGGGTTGTGATTCAGCTCAGATAAGCCCGGACAAAAAACCCAAATCAGCATTGAATCAATCTTTTTCCAGGCTTCTCCAAGCCGAACTGCACATCCCTCGTTTAGACTCTGAAAAGGCGAGAGAAGTACGGTGGAACAGAAGAGGGAAGAAGAATTTGGAATGCTTTGCCGCATACACAGGATCACAGTGCTACCAAAAGGATGACTCTCCCTGAATTTAATGCCATATGTACCCTTTCTGTGGCCTGTTTCTGTCAGATTGTTCTGATCATGGTTAACAGAGAATTGGAAAAGTTAAGCATGTCCAAAAACATACGAAGGCATCTTTGTGACACTTGAAAGACTAATATTTATCAAAGTAGATAAGCAAGTTTTTTCACCTTCTATGCCTTCAGTGAACATTAAAGGCTGGGTTTCAGCCAGGTTGCCAACTCCAGGTCGAGTTCATGTTTCATAGAATCCTAGAGTTGGAAGGGACCTCCAGGGTGAACTAGTCCAACTCCCTGCAGAATGCAGGAACTCACAACTACCTGCCCACCCACAGTGACTCCATTCCATGCCCTGACATTTGAAAAACTGCCACCAGTATAAGCCTAGATCTCTGCTTTTTGTGAATTAATTTACTGCTCCGTGCCTGCAGTGCTGATGAAGCTAAGCAGTCTTCCCTGATTGGCCAGGGCGCCAGTTCAAAGACATCCTAGTTCCAGGTTGCAAGGCTTCCCTCCCTGTTTTAAAATGACTACACTCCAGAAGCCCACACTTCTCTCAGCAGAGATTGGCCTCATTCTCTGAGAGGCTGCTGCTGGCTCAGGAGTCAAATGAGAAGGAATAAAGCACTAATGCCGGCTGGATTTCACCTGACCTCCCCCCCACCCCACACATACACCAGTTCAGGAAAGGTAGTTCAGCTTCGTGACCACCGCTCCCCTCCCCCCCTCTGAGCTTCCCCAGTCAAATGCAGAAGGCTTTCTGTTTCAGTTTGGAGGGGGGAGGAAGGAGAGAGGCCCAGGTTCAAATCGATCTGAATTCAGCGGGACCGACAGCAAGAGGGAAAAAAGTAAGTGCAGAATCAGCCCTGGAACCCAATCTCGCCAAATCCCAGAAGCTAAGCAGTGTCAGCTCTCTTTCGAGCTTGGATGGAGACCACCAAGGAAGTCCAGGGTTGCAAGGAATGAAAAACAAAAAGCAAAAACAAACACCTCTGAGTGTTTCTTGCCTTGAAACCTCTACAGGGCTGTCGTAAGACAGCAATAATGTAACAGCACTTTTTACCTCCGGCGAACTACCAGGTCTGTTTCTTTAAAAATAATGGGCATGTCTTCTTGATTCCTCTGGGGTTGTGATGAACCTGGACCCTCAGCAGCCTTCCCTTTGTAGATCCCCTCTCCTTTCTCCTTCTGGAACAAGTCATATTGAGAGGCAGCTTGGTGTTGTGGTTTAGAGCAGTGGTCTCTAATCGGGAGAACTGGGTTGGATTCCCCACTCCTCCTCCACAAGCAACCAGCCAGGTAACCTTGCTAGTCACAGTTCTCTTAGAGCTCTCTCAGCCCCACCGGCCTCACTTGGTGCCTGTTGTAGAGAGGTGAAGGGAAGGCGATTGTCAGCCGCTTGGAGACACAGGAGGCCTGCTGGATGACCTTGGGCTCTTTCAGCCCCCCCCCCCCCGCCTACCAAGGTTCAAACTGTGGAGAGAGGAAGGGAAGGCCACTGTCAGCCACTTTGAGACACCAAGCCTTTGGGGTGACCAGAGGTTCTCTCAGAGCAGTTCTCTCAGAGCTCTCTCTGCCGCACCTACTTTGCAGGGTGTCTTGTGTGGGTAGAGGAAGGGAAAGGGATTGTGAGCCATGCTGAGATGCAGGAAGCCTGCTGGGGGAATCTTGGGTCTACGCAGTTCTCTCAGTGCTCTCTCATCGACGTCAACCTGGCAAGGAAGGAAACCGTCAGGAATCTGACAATCGCGTACTAAAACGCAGGGCACAAAACCCCCACCCTTTCTTTTCTCCTTTCTATCCCCCCCTGCTACAAGAGTCTAAGAGTCACTGTGGCTTAGATGGCAGATGCTTCTGAGCGATAAACAGCACAAGGAGAAAAATACATAACTGCGGTGATTCTTGCCGCCTTGGCAGATCAAGTGTAGAGGCAGGTGTTTAATGGAATTGCTTTAAAGAAGGCAGCTTTGGCTTCCATTACCTCCAGCACGATGTGGTGTGACTTTGCTTTTTGAAAGTATTGCCTTTCTGAAGGTCACTCCAGCCCCGCATCTCCGCTCCAATTTGAGAGATGTTCCTTTACCTGCTTCTCTGAGCGGTAAAAGAGAGAAAGACCCATTTCAACAATAAAGCTCGGCATATTCCATGTTTGATTTCTCTCCCTCTTTATGCTTGTTTTGTTTTGGTTTTTTTTTGTTCACTTTATTTATTATTGTATTGGATGTAGCCGAGGGTTTCAGGAATGGGAGTTGAGTTGGTCTGCAATAGGATCAAAGCATGTGAGAGTCCAGATTCCAGAATCAGAATCACATGTAGTTGGAAGGAACCCCAAAGGGCTATATCCAGCCCAGACTACAGCTACAAATTGCTCTAGATACAGCTTATAGTAACTTGGAAACTGATTGAAAGTACATTTTAGTCAAGGAACTTCATTGAGATGGTACTTTCCAGGGCAATTAGCATTAATATGGCTTATATTTCAGCACATTTTTATTGTCCCCGTTTAAAAGACATTTACAGTGCCACTGGATTTGAATCGTGAATCAAGGTGATACCTTTGAGGAACAGATCCACGAGGAAAGGTTGAAGCACAGCTCAGAGAAGACTAGGGGAGAGGAAATGACACTGGTCTTCAACTGACAATTCCCTTCCCCTCCCCACCACAGACACCGTGCGAGGTAGGTGAGGCTGAAAGAGCTCTGAAAGAACTGATCCATGAAAACAGCTCTAACAGGACTGTGACTGGCCCAAGTCACCCAGATGATTGCAGGGAGAGGAGGAGTGGGGAATCAAACCTGGTTCTCCAGATAAGACTCCACTGCTTTTTAAACATGACACCATACTGGTTTTCTGTTAAAATATTAATAAACTGTTTTTTTAATATCCTCTAATAAACTATGTATATATCTTCACAAGAGTCTTTTATTTATGCACACTGGCCCTGGGAACCCACAAAGTTCAGCTTTGGCTCCTGTGACAACATCCTTAGCAGATCTACGTAGAAGTAAGTCCTGTCATAATCAGGGCTGATTCTGTACTTCCTTTGCCCCCCTGCTGTCAGTCCTTTCCCCCCCCCCCCTACTGTCAATTCAGATCGATTTGAACCCGAGTCTTTGTGCTTTGTCCCCTCCGACTTGAATCAGAAACCCATCTGCACTTGAGCATGAGTCTTCTCGCCTCTTTCCTTTCCTAAAGGAGCGAGAAAGCAGGCGGGTGGACAGGTGGGAGGGAGCCAAGCTGAGCCAGCTGCAGCCTCTCACCGAATGAGGCAAATCTCTGCTGAGAGAAGTCTGGGATTCTGGAGCACAGTCACCTTAAACCTTTAAAAAAATTAATCTTGGGAGGAAAATCTTGCAACCAGGAACTAGGAAGCCTTAGAACTGGCAACCAGCCAATGAGGGACAGACTGCTTTTCTACCCCAGCAGGGAGGACGTTATTCTGGCAAAACACAGATCTGCACATTAATACTGGGAGCCCTCAAAGCGGCTTGATCAATTATACTGAGTTTTCTCCACTCCTGAATATTGTGGGGGGAAAGGTAGGGTCACTCCGGATCAATCATGCTTGTTGCAGATGGAAAATTTAAATCGCCCCAAATTAAAATGGAAATCACATTCAGTGTAGACGGCAGGGAATGAATCGACCTGGGATTGGAATAAAAGCTCCGTGCAGATTCAGCCCAGGAAAGCGTTCGTAGGTATGTGGCCAAAGTAGATGAGAACCTTGACGAGTCCTATCCAGAGGAGGAATTTCTACTGCAGTATCATAGATCTCCCATCCAACAAGAAGTCAGATCCCAAAGGACATTTTTTAAAAAATCAGAAGGGCTGAAACATAAATTAAGTAAGACCCTGAGAGCCGGAGGGAAGTATCCGGAAGTTTCTCAGCTAAGTCGCAGAGGGAGCAGCTGCAGCTAAGACAGATAAACAGAGCGGGAGTTAAAGAAATTCACCTCTTGAATGTTACCAAATTAAGTTCTAACAAAAGAACCCAGAGCTAATGGTAAGCCAACATAGTTAATGAGCGAAGGAGGAAACAAGTCAGAGGACTAATGGGTTTGACATTGCGGTGGCGATCTTGGTGCCTTAGCGAAAATTTCACCGATCAGGCAAGAGCCGAGGAAGAAACACCATCAAAGGGACGAGGAAGGCTTTGATGGGCCCCAGAGACCCTATCCTTAAATAGCTATTCAGTTACTTACTCATTGGTAATTCAGGGGAAGGAGAAAGCAAGTTAATATTCTCCACGAAGGGGGAATGAATTAGAAATCGGTGGCTTCAGATCCATGCAGAAAGCAATCGGCTGGGAATTGGACTTCGAAGCTTCGTGCTCCATTGCGCGGGAGAAGAAAGGCCTGGTGGGTTGTTAACTCCCATTGTGTCCAGAAACGGAGAAGGAGACATCCCTGGCATTAGAAGCAAGGTGAAGGATTGTCTCTGGGGGCTTATAAGATTGCCTTTCTTTGGTGGACTGAGGAGAAAATCAAATAAGCAGAGATCGATCATTCTGTTTCTTCTCCGACCATTTGTGGAATGAGAAAGAATGGGCCATACAAAAGAAGAGGGAGATCAGACATCTCTGTCAACAAGACCTTGTTTTCCAGTCTGTCATTTATCATTCTCCCATTATGCCCCCCCCCCCCGGTCAGGCAATTATATTTGAGCACACACAAACACACAAATCTGCTCAAAGTCCTACTGTTGGGATTGTAATCAGCAAGTAATTTGGTGAAGTCATCCTTGAAGGGCTGTTGTGAAGCGGTTTAAGCAGTTAAGATGCACCTGTGTGCTCACTAGGGGGGGGCAAATAGCCAGTCCTGGGAACTACAGCTATAAGTACTGGAAACTGAACCCGTGTGCTTATTAGGGGTACCAGGTGGCCAGTGATGGGAATTGCAGCTGTGAGTATTGGAAACCCCCTAGCATATGGTCTGAGGGATTCCTTTGTTTAAGGTGGGCTGCTGCCCACTTCCTCTTTCTACAATAAGAGGAAGAGCAGATCCGTATGTGTGCTCTCAAACAAGGAGCAGCAGCCATTACGGCCCTCTGCCGACATGTGGCATGTAGTCTGTCTGCAGCCTAGCCACCAGAGGCTTGCAATGTATTTCTTTTGTAACTCTTCTTTAAACTTTCGTATTCTGCTTCAGCAAGTAGATGAATAGGATATATTTTCATGTATAGTCCTTCCTAGTAAAGATTCTCTTTTAAACCTCAAAGCATTATGAGTATGGATCTGTGCCTCAGTCACCAAGGTGACTGCATACATTCAAAATGCCCTGTTACTCTGCAGCTCCATTTCTCTGGAGGGACTCAGGACGGAGCCAAGTCCAAAAGCCCCAACACCTAGGAAAATCAAACCGGCCTCAACCAGAGCCACAGCCTTTTTGGCCTGATGGAATGTTTTGCCAAATGAGATCAGAGCCCTGCGGGACCGTCAACAGTTCCGCAGGGCTAGCAAGGCAGAGCTGTCCCACCAGGCCTTTTTTGAGGCTGGAAGTAACATCTAATGCTGCCAGTCTCCCTACCCTACCCCACCAGGCTGAAAACCTCCACTTCCATTCTGAACATCCTCCCTCCCTGAAAGAAAGCACAATGGCCAATTCTAACATTTAATATTTCATCATTTTTATAATGCAAGATTTTAATGCATTTTAGAAGTGATTTTAATGGTTATTACCTTTGAGTTTTATACAGAGATTTGGGGTATTGTGTAACAGCATAAGCCACCCTGAGTTTTGAAAGACTGGTGGGAACATATATCCCCAAATAGATACACAAATGGGGACCAAATCATGAATCCTTGCTCCACTGAAGAGTTTTCCTTGCCAGAAGCCAAGCCTCTGAGTTTCTGCAGGCTCATGAAGCCTACAGTTATCGCTGAACCGAGGGGCAGATTCAAATGAAGAGTCTATTTTCTTGTGAGGGCCAGAAGAACAAAAGAACTTCCTTCTCCAAGAGGACTATCCCCAGGTTCTCATCCAACTAGGCCACACTCCTCAGAACCCTTTCCTGGGTGTAAATGTAAATATTCAGGCGTTGATATTATTTGGCGCCTATAATATTTTAAAACTTTCAGTGATATTTGCATAGCCCTTTTTCTGTTTGTTAAACCCATTTGCTCCCAGAAGCCTCCAAGGAATTCTCTTATGACAGGTCTGTGAGATGAAAATATCTATATCATTGAGCACAATGTAATTCATTTGCGACGGGAGGGGGAGAGACTGATGTTTTCCGGAACAGAACTTTTGACGTTGTCACTTTGATCAAAGAACAGGAGGGACCGAGGAAGGAGGATATAAAGACCCAACATGAGATGGATTGATTCAGCGGAGGAAGACCTGAGCAAAACCGATAGATCAGGACAGGTCACCATGTCCGTCTGTCTGCAGCAGTAGAAAAAACCCAGAGTCCAGGAGCATCTTCATGACAAGCAAAAATTTGCAGCAGGGGAGGGGCTTCCATGAGTTACTTCTTCATATACACCTAGATCAGGGGTAGTCAAACTGCGGCCCTCCAGATGTCCATAGACCAGAAGCCCCTGCCAGCAAATGGGAATTGTAGTCCATGGACATCTGGAGGGCCGCAGTTTGACTACCCCTGACCTAGATGGACTCGCGTCTAGCTGTAGAGAAGAGCAAGCATCTTATAACACCTGAAAGACTAACAACATTTGTGGCGGGGGGGGGGGGGGGGTGAAATTTGTGAGTCTCCATTCACTTTCTCAGATCTTCACAAGTTTGATGGATTTCCATTCTGTATTGATTAAATGCGGTACCTTCTACAGAAACAAAACAAGGGAGGGTGTCGCTGTGTTCGTCTGTCTGTAGCAGCACAAACGTACAAGTGTCTTGTAACACTTGAAAAACTGACAACATTTGTGGCAAGGGGTGAAATTTGTGAGTCTCTGCTCACCTTTTCAGATACCGCTTCACAAGGTGGATGGATTTCCCATTCTGTGCAGCTACAGGTTATAGAAGGTGGTGCCTTCTATGGTAAGGTGACCAAATTGTCCCACTTTTGGAGGGGCATTTGGGGGCACCTGGCAAATTGTATTTATGTTGCAAGTAAAAATATATATATTACAATACTATTTTTGCATTCTATGCATTGTATGAAAATTTGGTTTTCCCCCTATAGATGAAATTGTTAATCAAGAACCCCCCTCCCCCCCCCCCCGGTCAATGGTGTCCCACTTTACCAATGTTAAAATCTGGTCTCCTTATTCTATGGAGATACGGGCCACCATCTTTGTCTGTAGCAATGGAAAAGAGCAAACATCCAGGAGCACCTTCAAGACTAACACAATTGGGGTAGGGGACATGCTTTAATGAATGATGGCTCACTTCTTCAGAAGGAGAGATGTTAGGAGCACTTGAAGGCCTAACAAAACTTGGGTCGGGGGAGAAGATCTTGTGAGTTAAGTATCTGAAAGAGTCAGCAGTGACTCTACTGAAGTGGGAGATCTCCTGCTCCAAGCATGCAAATAGCAACCCTACTGACTGTTCATTTTTCTCTGGGCATTCTTGGTCCTCACCTTTAAAGCCATAAATGGCATGGAACCGGGGCACGTGAAAGACGAGATCTTCTTGTAACGTCCAGCCTGCCAGGTTAAGAGGTGCCTCACAAGCCTTGCTGTCTTGGAGATGAGGTGAGTGGCAATCAGGCTTGGGGCTTTTTTCACCAGGGCGCTACACCTGTGGGTGCTCCACCCTTCCCTTTCAAGTTGATCTGAAGCCTACATTACCCTCCGCTACTTTACGCCACTTTGGTGTCATCTGAAGCCTACACCTGAAGCTTGGCATAGTAGTTGAGAGGGGCAACCTCTAATCTGGAGAGCCGGGTTTCATTCCCTACTCCTTCTCCATATGCAGCCAGCTGGATGACCTTGGGCCACTCACAGTTCTCTTGGGGCTCTCTCAGCCCCACCTACCTCACTGGGTATCTGTTGTGGGGAGAGGGAGGAAAGGAGATTGTAGGTTGTGTTCAGACTCCTTTGGGTAGTAAAAAACAGGGTACCAAAAAGCAGGTCTCCGCCTCCTCCACCTCCAGCTCCACCTCCTCCTCTTTTGCTAGGCCACCACCATGCTCCGTTAGTATAGCAGCATTATAGGAAATGTTGAGGCTGACAAGGGATTCTGTGATTGTTCAAGGGGGTGGCAGGTGACAGTGAATGAGTGATAGGGTTATAAGTGTCCTGCTTAGTGCAGCACGTTGAACTGGCTGACCCAGGAGGTCCCTTCTATAATTCTAACTAGGAAACTATTTCAAGTAAGCAATAGCTGGGTGTGTTTGGGACGGTGAATTCTCTAGGATAGCCCAATCTTGTTGGATCTCGGAAGCTAAGCAGGATCAGTTCTTGGATGGCAGAGGAGGGACTATGGCTCAGTGGCAGAGCCTCTGCTTGGCACACAGAAGGTCCCAGGTTCAACCCCCTGTGTCTCCAGTGGAAAGTCTCTGGCAGCCATTGATGTGAAAGACCTATGCAGAAGAACCTGGAGAGTCACCACCCATCTGAATAGACAATATCGACCTTGATTCACTATAAGGCATCTTCATGTCTTCACATCACATATTTATAAACAAGGGACACTGTGGAAAAAGACAATGGAAAACCACCTCTGCTTAATCCTTGAAAAAACCCTGGGGTCGCTATCGGTCACTGCTACAACTGGATGGCAGTTTACACACAAACACAGAGAGTGGGGGAGAGAGAGAGAGAGGACTCGTTTCTTCTTGAGATACAAATCAATTTGAGATGGCCTCCCCCTTCCTTCGGACTTCTTGGGTATCGTGAGATGCCACGTGAACCAAGAGTTGTTTTTTTTCCTGCCAGAGAAAACTCCAGGAGGCTCACGTTGTAAATAGAGCACAGCAGGAGAAAACCTTTCAAGAGATTCTGCAAATGTCAAAAGTGTTATATCAAAAGATTTGGGCTGTAAGAGCACATTAGAATGCTCAACAGCCATGCCTTCGCAGTTGTCTGCAGTCAAGTTATTGCTCTTCCTTCATTAGCTGCATCTAGAATTCGAACACAGGATCCACAAACCAGTGAAGTCATTCACCGCCTCTATTTTTTCTTTTTTTTACTTGTGTACAGGCTATTTTGTTCCATTCTTGTTCACATGCAGTTGTTGAACGATACTATCATTAATTTCCTTTCATTTGGACTGAGCAGCGCTGCTGCCCCAATAATAGCCTATCATAGCTCCACTGTGGAAT
The DNA here is from genome assembly GCF_049243985.1 of Paroedura picta. NCBI lineage: Eukaryota > Metazoa > Chordata > Lepidosauria > Squamata > Gekkonidae > Paroedura > Paroedura picta. The sequence goes on along the minus strand of NC_135370.1, from coordinate 25,774,849 downwards.
TTTATCATTGTCCCAAATTATGTCAAGAATGTACGAAATCTCTTTGTGCTATTGGAAAACATTGTGTGCCATGCCCCGCCCCCCCCCTGATCATTTTATCACATATAGATTTGATTTCTGCATTCTTGATGGGGAAATGAGCCATTCTAAGAGACAAATAAGCAATGCAAGAGGTGGTAACAAATGAGATACTCCACCCATGTATACAAGAGAGTATCTGGCAACTAATCGTAGACAGAGGCAGTTCTAAAAATTAATACAAATGAATTTTATGGAAAAAGAAACTTTTAAATAGTCCCTAACAACATACATACAATTTAATCTAGATCAGCCACACAGAGGAAAATAAAGGGATGAGCGGGTGCAAAAGAGGAAGAACTCAGGTCATAGGGAAATTATATTTATCATCCAATCCACTAAGGGAGGGGTTCCAAAAGAAGCAGCCTGGCCAGCAAGCTGGGTCTCACTTAAAGCAGAGCCAAACATGAGAACAGAGAATGCTTGGCTCTGCTCTCTTCTGAGGTCAGGGGCAGGACATGGAAGCCCTAAAACAAAGCCTTGATATAACCAGGAAGGCAAAGAAATGGAGGTTCATTAATGAGTGAGATAGATTTTTTGATAGAAACTCCAATGGGTCATTAGCGGAACCTCTGGAATTGGTTAGTCCTGGGTGTCAGAATCCTGTGGTTTCTGCCATGATTTTAACAATTTGCTCTGAGCATATATGTAACGATTTTCCTCTTTCAGTCTGGCTGTTAGATTGAGGCGCTCACCTCAAGGTCACCGCTTGCTGCCCAGTTATCTCTCTTGGTGAGGTTCCCAGACTCTGCACCTGGGCCTCTTGACATTATGACTTGCTTGCTCCTGTGAAAGTAACGGTTGTGGAAGGGCGGGAAAACTGAGGGAATAAGTGTGCTGGTTTGAGGTGTAAGCGCCAGAATCGTCTATAAGCATCCTAAGAGAACGGCTTGAATAAACAACCATCTTGAAACACAGTGGTGTTTTATTTACAAGTCTGAAATCTTGACACTGGGAAGAGACTGTATCTGCATTCTGGTTGAGAGGGGGAGTCCAGGGCCTAGTCTGCACACGATAGATAATGCACTTTCAGTGCACTTTAGAAGTAGACTTTCCTGTTCTGCACAGGAACAACCAGCTGTCAAAGCACATTGAAAGTGCATTATCCTATGTGTGCAGACTAGGCCCAGGTGTGGAGGGCCCTCAGAGATTGCTTGCACACAATGGATAAGGCCCCAATCACCCTTGGTTTGTGCACAGTTTTAAATTCTTCCGGGGTGGTCCCATGGATGGCCCGATTTGATCCCTCAGTTGGCCCACGTCAGTTCTCATTGCATTTTTGCCACAGGATACAATGGGCTGTAAGTCTGAGTTGGGCCATGCAGACACAGGAAAAGCCAGGTTTTCCCCCGCTGTGCTTTCCCCAGCCTTGTACCCACTCCCATCCCCAAGCATTATTGACCCTTGAAACATTCCCTGGTCTTTTAAGCAAACACACACACACACACTGCCGATTGCATTGTAGCGCAATTCCAATTTAAACACCCCCTGCCCTCTGCCATGTTTGGCCAGCACCTTTCCTTCTCTCTCTCTCTCTCTCTGTTTTATGGATTTTATGGCTACAGTGTAAGATGGGATGCTGGACTTGATGGACCATTGGTATGAACCAGCAGGACTCTTCTGATGTTCATACGTCCTTCACTTAACGCCCCAAGAGGGAGGTATCAATGTCAATCCCAGCACATTCAAGGGAAAGCGATTCTCTTCCCTCTGAAGTTCTTCAGAGCCAGTTTGGTGTAGGGGTTAGGAGTGCGGACTTCTAATCTGGCATGCCGGGTTCGATTCTGCGCTCTCCCACATGCAGCCAGCTGGGTGACCTTGGGCTAGCCACGGCAGTGATAAAACTGTTCTGACCGAGCAGTGATATCAGGGCTCTCTCAGCCTCACCCACCCCACAGGGTGTCTGTTGTGGGGAGAGGAAAGGGAAGGCGACTGTAAGCCACTTTGAGACTCCTTCGGGTAGGGAAAAGCGGCATATAAGAACCAACTCTTCTTCTTCTTCTTCTTCTTCTTCTTCTTCAAGGATCGTTTCATCATTTCCCCGGGAATCCATCAGGGGAATTCTCCAAGAAGGTCAGCAATGTATAGCCTCCAAAAGGGTGTCGAGGACTGCAGCACTGCTGTGACTAACCTTAACCTGAGGATTGTCCTGGCCCAAGCCCAAGCCCGAGCCGCTTCCTTGGAGTTGCGCTCAACAGATTTGGAAGGGGTTTACTTCCAAGGCAGTCTCCGCCACTCCATTACTGGCTCCGATAACAGCTCAGCCCTTTAATTATGCACCAGCTTCTAATTTTAAACGCTGCTCAATGGCCGGTAATTACAGTTCGGTGGAAGGATCGCAAACACACACACACTTGCCCTTTGCAAGAGTTGTTCCTGAAGCTGTGCTCTTCACACGAGGACTGACAATGGCAGAGATTGAGCCCTCTCTGTCCTGTGGCAGTAGGGATGCCAACCTCCAGGTGAGGGCTGGAGCGCTCGTGGGATGACAAGTGACCCCAGACAACGGGCAACTGACCATGGGGTGGAGTCGTTATGAGTGGCAGACTCTGATCTGGAGAACTGGGCATGATTCCCCACTCCTTCTCTACATCAGGGGTAGTCCACCTGTGGTCCTCCAGATGTTCATGGACTACATTTCCCATGAGCCCCTGCCAGCGTTTGCTGGCAGGGGCTCCTGGGAATTGTAGTCCATGAACATCTGGAGGACCAAAGGTGGACTACCCCTGCTCTACGTGATGCTTGTTGGTTGACCCTGGACAGGTCCCAGTTCACTCCGGACTCTCTCAGCTCCATCTGCTTCACAAGGGGCCTGTTGCAAGGGGAGAGGAAGGGAAATGCAATTGGAAGTCTCTCGGAGGCTCTCTGGAGTAGAGAGAAGCAGGTCATATAAAGTAACTCTTCTTCTCCTTCTTTCCCCCACCCCAAGCACGATTTTCCTGAGGCTCCACCTCCCAAATCTCCAGATGTTTCCCAACCAACACCTGGCAACCTTTCATGGCAAAGTGAGAGGGCCCATCCAGATTTTGTGCTCTGCAGGCATGACTGGATGGCAGAAGCATCGGAGACGTGACGATCATTCCTGGGAAGCTTTCCATTAGACCCTTCAGATTCTTGAGCATGAAAGCCCCGTGTCGGGTTGCCCACTCAAGGTTGGGATTCAGAGCTTCCACGGTTCTGCAGTTGTCTGCATGATGAAGCTCATCCACCAGGCATTCGGTTGACATTGGGACGATTCAGATCAGGGGCCTGTCCTCAGCGTTTTATCAGGCCAGCTGCCCTTGCACGTCATTCCCTGAGGCACAGATTAGGAGGTTGGCTGGGTGGGATGAGGTGGGAGCTTCAGTAGATTCGCCACCGGCAGGGGGGCGGGGGAGGTAGGGTGGGTTTTAATGGATATTTTTATGATTTTATGTGGGGTTTTCTCTTCTCTGTAACCTGCTGTGAGACAGCCAGTCTGGGAACAGTGGGAATATTATTGTTGTTATTGTTGTTATTAATATTATTAACAACAACAACAATCATAATAATATTTCAGGAGATATGAGGGTTGGAGTTTGGGGAAGGTGGGGTTTGGGGAGGGGAGGGAATATTATCAATAGTAATAGTAATAGTAATAGTAATAGTAATAGTAATAGTGATAGTATTTCTGGAGATTTGAGGGTTGGAGTTTGGGGAAGGTGGGGTTTGAGGAGGGGAGGAACTATTACTATTACTATTACTATTACTATTACTATTACTATTACTATTACTATTACTATTACTATTACTATTACTATTACTATTACTATTAGTAATAGTAATAGTAATAGTAATAGTAATAGTAATAGTAATAGTATTTCTGGAGATTTGACGATTGGAGCTTGGGGAAGGTGGGGTTTGAGGAGGGGAGGGGAGGGAATTCAGGGGGGTACATGGTCATAGAGTACACCCCCCCCCCCAAGGCAGCCATTTTCTCCATGGAACTGATACTTCTTTTCTGGAGATAAGTTGTAATAATGGAAGATGTGCAGGATCCAGCGGGAGGCTGGCAACCTTGATCTGGGGTTTCCAAGTCCATCCTGGGAAATTTCTGGAGATTTGGGGGTGGCAGGGTTAACTTTGGCAGGGTAAACTTTGGGGAAAAGAAAGAGCTCAGATGAGATATGTTTCCATAGAATGTACCTCCTGCAACTGTAATTTCCTCTAGGGAACTTGGTCTCTGTAAGGGTGAGAGATCTCTAGGGCCTAGTCTGCACACAAAGGATAATGCACTTTCAATGTGATTTGGCAGCTGGATTTTCCAGTGCAGAACAGGAAAATCTACTTCTAAAGTGCATTGAAAGTGCATTATCTATTGTGTGCAGTCTAGGCCTAGGTCACCTCTGGAGAATGGCATTAGAAGAAGAGTTGGGGTTTTTTATACCCCACTTTTCTTTACCCAAAGGAGTTCCAAAGTGGTTTACAAACACCTTGTCCATTCCCTCTCCACAACAGACAACCTGTGGAGTAGGCAGGACTAAGGGAGCTCTAAGAGAACCGTTCTGCAAGGACATCTCTAAGAGAACTGGATCTGGCCCAAGGTCACCCAGTTGGCTGCATGTGGAGTGGGAAATCAAGCCTAGTGCTCCAGCTCACAATCCACTACTCTTTAACCACTCCACCACCCTGGCTCCCAAAAGATTTATTTGTTCCCTTCTCTCCCCTCAATGTTTATTCCAGCGTATATTGCCACTGCCTGAATAACACAATCCTTTGTGTTTCATACGCAATAAATAAATAAAACAACTAAAGCATCTGGATCGTGCTGCTGCCCGGCTAACGGAGCAGGAGATAACAAGACAAATATTAAATTTTAATTGGATTATTAAATCAACAGAATAGTCCGTGGCCTTTATGAACCCGTTCTGTTTTCCTGTGATCTTCAAAGCTACAGGAAAGAGCTCTGCATGCTCTGTGCTTGAGCATTGGGGTGGGCTTGCGAAATCTATGAGCATTCAATTCTCAGAATGAGAATGACCATTTAAGGCAGGCTTTCTCAACCAGGGTTTGGTGACACCCTGGGGTTTCCTGACAACCCTGGAAGGGTTTCCCAAATGGGTGGGAGTTAATTAATTAATATATCTGTTTAATTTAAGATTTAAAGATTTAAAACATTTTACGGGTGATATGACTGTATATGACCATGTTGAACCACCTCCTCCCGAAATGGCCAATGATGGACCTGGAGGGGATGGGAAGAGGAGGAGCCCAAGGTGGGTGTGTCCACAGCTATGCTTCCTAGCCATATTCTGCACGATCGAGTCACTTCCAAGGTTTCTTGAAGCCTGAAAAACGCTTCACGGGGTTCTCAATAGTAAAAATGTTGAGGAAAGGCTGAGTTAGGGACTCACTAAGCTTTGTTGGGTAGTCCCTAAAATGCATCTTTGTTCTTTGCAAGAAGATTTTAAGTGGTCCTCTCCCCTTCACAACTGGCCAGTGGTTCATTGTTTCCTGTATCCTCTGTGCTGGGTACTTTAGTCCAGCGGTCCCCAAGCTTTCAGCCGCTGCGGACTGCTGCAGCGGAGTAGGGGGAGAGGGTGGTCCGGGGGCCCGCGCACGCGCGGCAGCCCCAGCTCAAACGCGCATGTGCGGACTGCTGCGCACACGCGTTTGCGCCCGGCAGGGGCACAAACGCGCCAGCGCGGCAGTCTGCGCATGCGCGTTTGCGCCACCGCCATGCTGGCAGCCACGGCTCCCCCTCCTGGCCCCTCCTGGCCGTCAGCAAATTGGCCGCTAAAGCGGCTGATTAGCTTGCGGCTCGGCAAGCTTCTCTTCCCTCCCCTCCTGAAATAAGAAGCTTGCCGGGCCGCGAGCTTCTCGCTTCGGGGGGGGGAGGGAAGAAGGAGCCGCGGCCTGGCGCCAAGGCCTTAGCGGCCCGGCACCGGGCCGTGGCCCGCGGGTTTGGGACCACTGCTTTAGTCAATGTTGTGTATATGTGTTAAGGGCCAGCAAGTTGCTTCTGCCTTATGCTCAACCTCATGAATTAATGACCACTGAAGAATCCTATCATTTCAGCCCTGCTCAGGTCTTCTCAGTGGAGGGCCATGGTTCCTTTGATGGAGCCTATCCCTCCAGTGTTGGCTTTTTGTCTTTTCCTGTAGCCTTCAATTTTTCATAGTAAATACCTTCCAAGTCCTTACCCTAATTAACTTCTGAGATGTCATGCCTTCTCCCCCGCCCCCAGAAATAAATATATAGCATTATTAAATATTGATGTATTAAAAAAAAACACTGTTCCACCCTTCTCACTGAAGAGATCACCTTGATAATAGAGACATCTGGTGAACTCTGAGGAGCTGCAGGTGTGTGAGGGACCTTCAGGATTTTAGAAGAAGAAGAAGAGTTGATTCTTCTATTCCGCTTTTCTCTACCGGAAGGAGGCTCAAAGTGGCTTGGACTCGTCTTCCCTTTCCTCTCCCCACAACAGACACCCTGTGAGGTAGAAGAAGAGTTGGTTCTTATATGCCGCTTTTCTCTACCCGAAGTAGGCTCAAAGCAGCTTACAGTCACCTTCCCTTTCCTCTCCCCACAACATACACCCTGTAAGGTAGGTCAGGCTGAGAGAGCCCTGACATTCATTCATATTCAGGCCGAGAGAGCCCTGATATACGGTTTTATCAGTGCTGTGGCAAGCCCAAGGTCACCCAGCTGGCTGCATGTGGGGGAGTGCAGAATCGAACCCAGCTCGCCAGATTAGAAGTCTGCACTCCTAACCACTACACCAAACTTGCTAGGTATGGATGTAGATGAAGAAGAAAAAGAAGAAGAAGAAGAGTTGGTTCTTATATGCCGCTTTTCCCTACCCGAAGGAGGCTCAAAGCAGCTTACAGTCACCTTCCCTTTCCTCTCCCCACAACTGACACCCTGTGAGGTGGGTGAGGCTGAGAGAGCCCTGATATCACTATTCGGTCAGAACAGTTTTATCAGTGCCTTGGCGAGCCCAAGGTCACCCAGCTGGCTGCATGTGGGGGAGCGCAGAATCGAACCTGGCATGCCAGATTAGAAGTCCACACTCCTAACCACTACACCAAACTGGCTCTTTATCAGCCATGAGCCAGCTACCAATGAACTAAAAAGTGCAATATAATCTTTGAAGAATGGAAAGGCATCTGGAGCAGACCAAGTTACTGCTGAAATGATTAAAGCCGGGGCAGACATTCTGCTACAGCAGCTCCATACCCTCTTAACACTCATATGTCACACAGAATGCATCCCATCCTCATGGAAGAAAGCCATCATAGTGCCTATCCTGAGGAAAGGTGACAACCAAGAATATAAGAATTACCAGGGCATCATCCTCTTGTCAGTCATTAGGAAGACATTCATGAAGGTCATACAATCAAGGCTACGGGAACATTGCAAACAGACTAGTAGAGAAGAACAAGCAGGATTTAGGCTACACTGTGGCTGTATTGAGGGATCTGACCTCCAGTTCTGTGTCGAGGGAGCTAATAAAGCACAGAGAGGTGAGATAGGACAGGCAGGCCTCTTACAGATTGCTGCCACAGAGTTTCTAGCAATTCCTAGAGCTACCTATTGTCATTTCTGGGTCATACACATACACACGTGTCCCCGCCCTGAAGCATCCAGCTGGTGACCAATCAAGGAGCTTTGAGAGGGGTGAGATAGGGCAGACAGGCCTCCCATGGATTGCTGCCACAGAGTTTCCAATGATTCCTAGAGCTACCTATTGTCATTTCTGGGTCATACACACACACACGTGTCCCCGCCCTGAAGCATCCGGCTGGTGACCAATCAAGGAGCTTTGAGCGGGGTGAGATAGGACAGACAGGCCTCCCATGGATTGCTGCCATAGAGTTTCCAGTGATTCCTAGAGCTACCTATTGTCATTTCTGGGTCATACACACACCCGTATCACTGCCCTGAAGCATCTGGCTAGTGGCCAATCAAGGAGCTTTGACTCTTACATGCTCATTTTCTTTTCTTTCTTTCTTTCTTTCTTTCTTTCTTTCTTTCTTTCTTTCTTTCTTTCTTTCTTTCTTTCTTTCTTTCTTTCTTTCTTTCTTTCTTTCTTTCTTTCTTTAGATTTTTATACCGTCCTTCCCTATGGCTCTGGACAATTTACAGAAAACATTTCAGAACATTTACATGGCACAGTATCAGTAACAATATAACAATATAACAACAATAACATACTAACTAGAACTAGAACAGTATTTCGACAACAATAACTTTGACACTCCCTTGGTAGGTTCAACCTCTCAGTCTGGGAGGGGGGGCAATAGATGTTATGGGTCATTCAGCCTCAAGCAAATGCCTGGTGGAAGAGCTCCTTTTTGCAGGCCCTGCGGAATTGTGGAAGTTCCGGCAGGGCCCTGATCTCTTTGGGGAGCTCATTCCACCAGGTGGGGGCCAGGACTGAAAAGGCCCAGGCCCTTGTAGTGGTCTAACGTGCCTCTCTTTAGGGCCAGGGGTCTGCAGCCAGTTGCCCTCCAAACCTGATTGGTCATCAGGGTGCTATCAGACTGGACACGAGGTAACTTCCCCTTGCATCTGAGCCGTGAACGAACAACATGTGATCCCCAAATTAAAGCTGATGGAAACAGTTGCCAAGCCTAGAGGGCTTTTTTGTCCAGCAGCTTTTCAAACGACATTTCCCCCATACCCCCATTTTGAATTCCATCCACAGCAAATTGGCAACCAACCAGCGTTGATTGAATCGCATCTGAATTGTAGCATCAATTTTCTGTCCAACAGGACGTTGTGTCTCTTAAAGTCTCGCCTTTGGCGTGTCAGCCTCTAACCTCCGCTGGTGTGTCAGCAGCTCTCGGCTGCTTTCTTACTGGCATATTAAAATAAATTGGCCGCATCCGACACAATGTCCTTTTTCTTCCGTGCCCGGCTTTAATGGAGAAAGCTCTCCGCCCCCCCAAAAAAAACCCCAACCAAAACCCGTTAAAATGCAGACACACAACCGACAACAAAAACGGACTCGGAAGAGAGCATTGTTAGGATGCACTCAGTGGACAGATAAAAGGAAGACTGAATTGTTCGGGGAGGATAATTGGTTTCATGTATCACATCGATGAATATTTCCTAGAGGTTATTTAGTCGCTGTGACCATAAAAGATGGCTTTTAAACAGCGGAAATGCGCCCAGATTATGGCAAGCAATTGCGTTGTGAGTTTGGGAACGCGAGAGCGTCTTTAAATATATGGCTGCAATATTCATAGTTTTGTATTTAGGGAGATGCGAGTAATGAGATACAGTATTTTAACGTCATGCTTGTTATGAAAAAAGATATCAAAAGGCACCGTTTACATTCATATTACCGGTTTCAATAATGCATCCTTACCTAGATCTGATTGGATGGCCATGGATACAATTATCCTACCTGTTTAAAAAACATGATCTAAAAGCAATAACGGCGGCAGTAGGGGGGAAATTATTATTTCATGTTATGAATATTAAAAAAAAACCAATTTATTTTCTAAAGAGGGTAATCCCCAGCTTTATTTAAATACACAAACCAGCACACGTTAATACCCCATTAGATAAACACAGGAAATAAAAGGCATTTGAATATGCTTTATTACAGATTCAAGGGGACTGATGAGGGTATCATGTGAAGCGGAAGTTCTTTTCGTTCAGTTTTTAAAAATTAATTTTTTGAATCGGCGCCCTGGATATTTCCATGTCTCTTTAGACAATTTCTGTCATTTACGTTTCCATTATTGTGGATCGTTCTTCTTGAAACATGCCAGTCAAGAATCGTCATTCTGTTAATTCTGTATATTGGATCTTTTGGATGAATCAACAGAAACTAACATGGCTTTTGGATGGAAAGCATGAATATATATATTTTAAAAAAACAAAAATGTAGACAGCCATGCTGGTCGTTTACAGGAGGAGCCCAATTGTAGCTCTCCAGATGTCCGTGGATTACACTACTATAAGCCCCTTGTCATTGTAGTCCACAAACATCTGGACAGCCACAGTTGGGCCACCCCTGGTCCATGACAACAAATCCAAATCACCAGCTGTTTAATAACTTTTGTTCAGATTAATCCAAAATGTCACCAATCGGCAAATAAGCTTTTAGTGTAGTAATACTGAGGAGCTGTCGATTCATCAGGGACAAAGGGAAATTCTCCTTAACACATCAAGTGCTTAAAACATTACCTGCCATAGAACGTGGTGATGGCCACAGGTATAGATGGCTTTAAAAGATTAGATAGATCCGGGGATGTATCAGGGGATACTAGCTATGTGGGAACTAAACCTCTGAATCTTAGTGCCGGATAGCAGAAATCTGGGAAAGGCCTCTGTGTCTATGCTGGCTGTCTAGAAGAATTAGTGACCACTGTGTGAAACAGGATGCTGGGTTAGATGGACCACGGGTCTGATCCAGCAGGGCTCTTCTGATGTTCTTATCAGGAGAAGGCCTCAGCTTCTATGCCACATTGTTTGCTCTCCAGAGGAACTGCTTGGCTCCTGTGTGAGACAGGATGCTGGACTGGATGGACCACCAGTCTGAACCAGCAGGGCTCTTCTGATATTCTTAGGAAGGCCTCAGCCTCCTGTTGTTGTCCCTCCAGGGAAACTGGTTGGCCACTGTGTAAGACAGGATGCTGAACTAGATGAACCACTGGCCTGATCCAGAAGTGCTCGCCTTATGTTCTTAACTTTGGTATAAACATGTTAGCCAAGCAGGCTTACCTCAAAATTATTACCCTGGAGATATTTAAAAAGCACACATGCGCACACGCACACACACAATATTCAGCACTATTGTAAAGAGGCATGAACCTTCGTAATAAGTAACATGTTTCACTGACCTGTGGGGTTCACTTATGATTCAAAGCCATTCCTATAGCCTGGATTATCATAAGTGGTCCCATCTTAACTTGCAAGCAATGAATCCTGCAGGAGGTGTTTGGGGGCGTCAGTCTCCAGGTGAGACCTGGGGATCCCTGGTTTTACAGCTTATCACCAGGTGGGAGAGATCAGTTCCCCTACAGTAAATGGCTGCTTTGAAGTGTGGACTCCATAGCCTTATACTACACCAAGGTCCCTCCCCACCCCAAAACTCATCTACTCCCAGCTTCGCCCCCAAAGTCTCCAGGTACTTACCATCCCAGAGTTGGCAACCCTGTATGGTATAATTGCCAGCTGCAGTGACAACAAGAGTTCTTTCACCTTGCTTTTTATTACTCAAAGGAGTCTTCAAGAGGCTGACTATCCCCGCTCTCTGTGATGTCCCTGGGGCTGAGAGCTCGGAGAGAACTGGGACTGACCCAAGGTTACCCAGTGGGCTGCATGTGGTGGAGGAGCGGGGGATCAAGCCCGGGTTGATCCGCTGCTCTTAACCACTACACCAAGCCGGCGTCTTCCTGGTCACAAAGGAGAGACAGAATCTGTCCAGTGGCTTAATTACAGCCTTGACTCACCATTATACAAGAGCATTTGCCTTATTATATTTTCAAACATTAACAAGCACGGACTCATTGCCACTGACGAAAGCCAGACTGAAAACGGAAAACAAATGAATCTAGAGACTGTTTTGGCAGACTCAAAGTCTAAATAAGTGTGATAAGAGACTTTTTATCTTCTTATATTTAATTAAGCCACTGGACAGATTCTGTCTCTCCTTTGTTACAATTTTGGAATCGTCCACTTTTTTCGTCTTCCTGGTGACAGCATTATTCAAAGATCTTTCCAGTAAATCCATCACTCAGTTTCTCCCCTTTTGCTGAGGAATGTGGAATCATTTTCGAATCAATTCTGTACTGAGAAAAGAGAAATCCCAAAACAGGGGAAGGGAGGTTCCACAAATCTAGGAGTCTCATCCTGCAGCTGCTCAGAGATGGGCCATGTCTTCCCATACTTTCTCATCTGCCAGTTGCAACACTCTCTTGGGGTAGATCATGTAAGACAACAGCAAGGGCTGGAATTAGGAAAAGGGTGCATTGATTTCTCTTCAATGAGAAATCATAGAGAAATTCCTCTTTTCAAAGAATAAAAGAAGAGGAATCGATGGCGATGCTGAACAAGGCAATTTTTGGAAAAAAGAAACGTCCCTCTAATGATAGTACCATAGCCTGCTTATGCCCACTCCATGTGTTGCTTTTTCCAACTTAACTTGTTACCACTGTGCATTGCCTGGGCCCTGGAGCAGCTTTAGGTGGTTTGAACCAGTCTTATTTCCTTACTCACCTAGGAATAGAGGGGTCTGCAACAGATTAGCAGGTCTGATTTCTGAGAAGGTCCAGCATATAGCTTTTAGAAGACAGAGGAACCCAATTCTTTTGTACAAGGAAAATTGAAAAGAGACTATTACAGAACCTGGGAAACAACCTGTAGTGGTCGGAAAACTATCTCAAATGACAACTGAAAGACAATGGCATTTACTCTTGGAAAGAAATATTGCATCATGTCTCTAACAAATGCTATGACATAAGAACGTAAGACGAGCCCTGCCGGATCAGACCAATAGTCCATCTCCTCCAGCATCCTGTCTCCTGCAGTGGCCAACAGGAGACCAGGATCAGGAAAGAGAGGCTGAGGCCTTCCTAAGGACACAAGAAGAGCCCTGCTAGATCAGACCAGTGGCCCATCAAGTCCAGCATCCTGCCTCACACAGGGGCCTACCAGTTCCTCTGGAGAGCCATCAATAGGGCACTGAGGCCGAGGACTTCCCAAGAACATAAGAGGAGCTCTGCTGGATCAGACCAATGGTCCATCAAGTCCAGCATCCTGTCTCACGCAGCAGCCAGGCAGTTCCTCTGAGCAGCCAACAACAGGGCATAGGAGGAGCCCTGTTGGATCAGGCCAGTGGTCTTCCTAGTCCAGCATCCCATCTCACATAGTAGCCAACCTCTGGTAGGACAATAGGGCATGGACAGCCCAGCCGGCACTATGTAGTGCAGGCTTTCTCAACCAGGGTTTTGTGGAACCCTGGAGATTCTGGATGGCCCTGGAAGGGATTCCTGATTGGGTGGGAGTTAACTCATTTACTGAAATTATTAAACATTTACTGGGTCATGTCAACCCACCCAACCCGTCCTAAAATGGCCAATGATGGGCCTGGAGGGAGTCCGAAGGGGAGGGGCCCTGGGTGGGTGTGTCCTCAGCTCTGCTTCCCAACCATATTCTGTACCATCATGCCACTTTTGGGCTTTCTCGAAGTCTGAAGAATGTTTCAGGGGTTTCTCAGTTTTAAAAAGTTGAGAAAGGCTGGTGTCTTAGTTAGAACCTCAGACTAGGATCTGAGTTAAACCCAGGTTCAAATCCCACCCCCCCCCCTCTGCCACGGAATCTCCCTGGTGACCTTGGGCCGTCCCATTCTCTCAGCCTAGCCTACCTCGCAGGGTTGTTATGAGGATAAAGCAGAGGAGGGGAGAACGATGTCCGCTGCTTTGAGGCTCCCTTGGTGAGCAAAGCAGAATATAAATAAAGTACACTGGAAAATCCACTTAGTCAGAAGTAGCCCCAATTCACTGACTGGGGCACATCTAGTTTTCTGGGAGTGAAGGATTACGATCAATTCACCCATATGGTAGCTGAGCTATCAGTGTTTCCTCCCGAAACAAACCGGCCCAAACTGCGGCTTTTCTCCCGAACAGCTCTGCAATTTGCCGTGCTGTCCCCCTTTTAATTAAACACAAACTCGTCGGTAGCACACGATGCACACCAGGAGAGCTTCCTTTTCGGTGTTCCGCACAAACTTGACAAGATTAGAATTGGCTATCAAATGCTCGCTTTCTCTTTCACTCCTTTTTGGGGGAGGAGGGGGGGGGGGGAGGAACTTGTTTCATTCTTGCTTAATTTCCTTTGAGTGGCCTCCAGAGAGGCATAGATAGTCTAAATGTTGCATATGAAACTTTAATTACTTCTCTTCTCCGTGCAGCGAGCACGATAACGCACGTTGAGGAGGAGATCTATGCTTCCCGGCTGCAGCCGGAATCCAGGAGCAGCAGAAAATGACAAACGACACAGGGGCCGATCACCAATCTCTGTCGGCCCCTCCTGTCCCTCCAGCCCGACGAGGGGATGCCAGCTGGTCTTCTATTAACAGTAAATGGAAGATTCTTATTTATTTATAAGCATCATTAATCTGATTGCGTTGAACGCCATTTGTTTTGCAAAGGAGAGAGCCGGCCAGGTTTCCTTGGCACCAGCAGGGCAAATCAAATGGATGGTTTATTTGAAAGCCCCACAATATCTAACCCCTGATAAATTATGATGTGGCAAGAATGGGGATTCCTCCCCCACACACACACACACACACACACAGACCCCGTTCACTGCTGGAGCCACAATCGAGAAAGACAGGGGCAGAAATTCTTCTGTTTCTACAAAAATCCAGGTTTTCTGTCCTATTGGAGACAAGGTAGGCTGCTCTTCCCTAGGACAAATTCTATAAGGGAATCTCAAGTTGTGAAAATTTAAAAGAACTACAAAATACAAATAAAAAATTAAGTTCAGCCAATTGGCCGGATTTTTTCTTCTTCCTATTTTCAGTACAAATCGCATGGCTGATATGTTTACTTAGAGCCACCTGGCCTGTTTGAAAAGCAAAAAGGCAAAGGCTTACAGGCGGACTTGAAATCTAGCTTGCTAAACCGTCAGATTGAACAACACAGAGTACAGCTGCAGAGGCCCATCAGAGCAGGGGGTCCCCAACATGGCACCCACTGACACCTTTCCTGGTGGGTGGGCTTTAGAGGGACTGTTTCTGAGAGAGAGAGACAGCTTGGTAGTGGTTAAGAGCGGAGAGTTAGGTTCGATTCCACACTCCTCCACATGCAGCCAGCTGGGTGACCTTGAGCTAGTCCCAGTTCTCTCAGAGCTCTCTCAGCATCTACCTCACAGGGTGTCTGTTGCGGGGGAGAGGAAGGGAAGGCGATTGTGAGCCACTTCAGGTGGCAAAAAGCAGGGTATGAGAACTAACTTTCTTCTTGCCTGGCAAGGCTTCTGAAAGACCACTGGAGAGTGAAATGATTATGGGAACTTTGAGGGTGGGGAGGGGAATTTCCTTTGGCACCAGCTGCCAACCCACCACACAGAATTATTTACTGTATGACTGAAAGAAAGTTGTGTGTCTGCGAGAGAATATTTTAAAGCCATATGTTCATTTGAAAAAGTATCTAGCTAAACAGAGCGTATGCTTGGAAGGTTGACAAGTCACTATTAGAGCTATGCATTCCCTTAGTCTCAGACCTTTGTGTTTGGCTCCTCCTCTTCTAGCCGCCATTTTGTGTTTGGCTCCACCTCCTGTGACAGCCATTTTTCTTTATTCTCGGGCTTTATATTTGTTGTCCATTGTTGACGGGGCGGCATATATATCGCGAGAAGACGTCCGTTCAGGGGGGTGCCTGGTTGGCGGGGTCTGTCATTTTCACTGACGGGTTTTTAAGTCATCCTGTTGGGGCGAGGAGGGGAATTGAGCAAGTCAGCACTAAGCGCCTTGCCTTTATCTCAGTTCTCCTGGGCCAGTTTGTCCTCCCGCATCACAAAGCTGCTCTACATGCAAAGGACGGCGGTCTGTGATGAAATGTTCTTCCAGAGCCACTGCAGGTGTGCCGTTTCATGGGCAGTTCATCTCCTGGAATGCCATCAGAAACAGGAACGGAAGAAAATGCAGGAGTGGAGAGGTTTGGGGGATGAAACAAAGGGTGAGCCTGAGCACGTAAAATGAATAGATTATCTTGGGGCCTGGGTAGTTTGAAGAGCTGGCACTTGAAATTAGCTGAGTTTTCACTTTGGGCTCCTCGGTAGGAATCATACCTGCTATGTCCTCTCTGAATGAACTGGCTTATGGCATAGAAATCCCAGCCTCCAGGAATTAGAAGACAAGTAAGAGAAGAGCTGGTGGGTTTTCACTACTCAAAGGAGTCGCAACGCAGCTTACAAACACCTTTCCCTTCCTCTCCCCCCCCCCCAGCAGACACCCTGGGAGGGAGGTGAGGCTGAGAGAGCTCTGAGAGAACAGCACTGAAAGGACAGCTCTAAAAGAACTGTGGCTGGCCCAAGGTCTCCCAGCTGGCCACGTGTGGAGGGGCGGGAAATCAAACACGGATCTCCAGATTAGAGGCTGCCATTCATAACCACTATACCATGCTGGCATCTCATCTCCATGTTCCGCTGGAGAGCATGGATGATTCGGTGGGTGGGCACTATGGCTTTATACTCTGCTAAGGTATGTGAACTCCTTCATCTCCATCCCCAAATCTCCAGGAGTTTCCCGACCTGGATCTGGCAACCCTAACCCACCCGCCCCATCCCCCACTGAGGAATAAAATGATTCATTGGGAGGAGAAACAAACTTTGTATGGAAAGAGAGGAGAGATGGTCCTCTCTATCTGTTGTTCTGCATTCATGCCGCCTGTCCTGGAGGCAAGCAGGGAGGAAGTGCGCTCAAAGGAGCAGGACGTCTCCAAAGGACCTGATCGAGATGCAAAGCGAGATTATTTAATGATCATTATTATTCATGGATTAGATTTCCAAACTGCTCCCCCACCCCAGGCCAGCACAGGGTGGTGTATACGAGGCAGTCCCTATCCTATGCTAAATAAATGTCTCCTCCGATGCCCCGTGCAGGACATTCCTCACATGTCTTTCAGTCATGCACACCACATATTCCAAGAGGTTTTGAGATGATTGGCCTTTGCTTGCTCCCGAATGGCGATCCTTTTTTTTTTTTTTAATATATATAGATTTTTATTTTTCATTTATAGAAGAAACAGAGTATATATTGTTGTTGTTGTTGTTGTTAAGTGTGAAGTCATGTCCGACCCATCACGACCCCATGGACAATGATCCTCCAGGCCTTCCTGTTCTCTACCATTCCCCGGAGTCCATTTAAGTTTGCACCGACTGCTTCAGTGACTCCATCCAGCCACCTCATTCTCTGTCGTCCCCTTCTTCTTTTGCCTTCGATCGCTCCCAGCATTAGGCTCTTCTCCAGGGAGTCCTTCCTTCTCATGAGGTGGCCAAAGTATTTGAGTTTCATCTTCAGGATCTGGCCTTCTAAGGAGCAGTCAGGACTGATCTCCTCTAGGACTGACCGGTTTGTTCGCCTTGCAGTCCAAGGGATTCGCAAGAGTCTTCTCCAGCACCAGAGTTCAAAAGCCTCAATTCTTTGACGCTCGGCCTTCCTTATGGTCAAACTTTCGCAGCCATACATCGTAACTGGGAAGACCATAGCCTTGACTAGACGCACTTTTGTTGACAGGGTGATGTCTCTGCTTTTTAGGATGCTGTCTAGATTTGCCATAGCTTTCCTCCCCAGGAGCAAGTGTCTTTTAATTTCTTTGCTGCAGTCCCCATCTGCAGTGATCTTGGAGCCCAGGAAAATAAAATCTGTCACAACCTCCATTTCTTCCCCATCTATTTGCCAGGAATTGAGAGGGACGTATGCCATGATCTTCGTTTTCATTATATATAAAGAATAAATTGTTATACATTATACAGATTATGATATGACTGGGGAATGACTGGGGAAGGCACTGACAAACCACCCCATATTGAGTCTGCCATGAAAACGCTAGAGGGCATCACCCCAAGGGTCAGACATGACTTGGTGCTTGCACAGGGGATACCTTTATACAGATTATACTCTTTTACCTTTATACCTTTATACAGATTACTCTTTTACCTTTATACAGATTTTACCTTTACTCTTATAACACATTAATACAAAACGAATCATTTTATCCCCGTTTAATTTATCTTCTCAGTTAATTTAAGTAGGGGCCCCATTGTTCTTGAAAATCTTCTTCTGTCTTTCCACTGAGTAAGAGTGTCAATTTAGCCATTTTGGCCAGGTCTGCCCACCTGGTCAACCAGTCCTCTATTGAAGGTAGATCTGGCATCTAGCCAAAACTAGCCCTGTCGCAGTCGTCGCGTGGAAGAACGGGCTTCTACTTTGCATTGGGAGACACTGCGGTGGTATGCTTAATAACATGTCCTCAGGTTTCAATGGGAATCTTAAAGCCCACATTTTCTGAATTATAGTGTGCTCTTTAGCCCAATATTTATATACTTTTTCACATTTCCACCACTGAATGGCGATCCTTGATGTCCTTGAGGGCTCACAGGGATGTCCCATCCAAAGACTAGCCAAGGCCAAATCTTAATTGCTTCTGAAAGCCGAGGAGATGTCCGGATCATGGCCATAACAAAGAGTCAGACTCAGACTCAGACAATATTTATTGGCACCAACACAATCCAAGGAAACAAAATGGGTTAGATGATACTACATTCCCACATTAGCAAACAGAAGTTATTTATTTGGAAAATGATTCCAAGGGCATCGGCTATCCTGGCAAGTTTAATGGGATCCTTTTCTGCAAGCATTAATTGGATGATGAGGGATTTGGAATCGACTTTGGAATTTAAATCCCTCAAATATGATTGGATGGAAGCTCGCTGAGGAGAGAAGACTGGACAACCATGTAGACCAGTGGTTCTCAACCTTCCTAATGCCGCGACTCTTGAATACAGTTCCTCATGCTGTGGTGACCCCCAGCCATAAAATTATGCAAATGTTCTTTCACCGAAATTAAACCAAAACTGACCAATGGTGTGAAAATCCGTGGTTCATGATTGTATATAAATTGTTTCCCCCACCCAAGGTTTCTCAGTTCAGTTCTGCCTCTTGTCCCACCATGCCGATCTTGCTCTTCTCCGCAGCTCCAGACAGCCCTACTCTCTATCTCAATCTACCCCGCAAGGCTGTTGTGTAGATAGCACCCCCCCCCTCAGCCAAGCTGCTTGCCCTGTCACAACCCATGAAAGTGTTGTTCGCCCCCCAAAGGGGTCCCGACCCCCACGTTGAGAACCTCTGATGTAGACTTTTGAAGGCGGGAATCTGATGGAATCTTCCACAGGACACGCTTGAGGGGAAGAAGTTGACTCTGGCAAGAAGGAAGGCCCTCCTAGACAAATGAGAATCCAACTGATGGAGATAGGCTGGTAGTTTATAGTTGGGTGAAATGCCCCAGAACTGAGGGGACCAGGTATTACATGGGAGGGAAGATAAAGTTTTCATTTCGATATCCTCAAGTCAACATGAAATTGCCTTGAAAATGTCTTTCTCACTCAGACCCATAAGCTACACAATATCGAGCCATAATAAAGGAGCTGATCTAATATGAGTTTGTGTGTGTGTACATACATGTGCAGTGAAGAGCCTCTTGTGGCGCAGAGTGGTAAGGCAGCTGTCTGAAAGCTTTGCCCATGAGGCTGGGAGTTCAATCCCAGCAGACGGCTCAAGGTTGAATCAGCCTTCCATCCTTCCGAGGTCGGTAAAATGAGGACCCAGCTTGCTGGGGGGTAAATGGTAATGGACTGGGGAAGGCACTGGCAAACCACCCCGTATTGAGTCTGCCATGAAAACGCTGGAGGGCATCACCCCAAGGGTCAGACATGACTCGGTGCTTGCACAGGGGATACCTTTACCTTTACCTTTTTACGTACATGTGCATGCGTGTGTGCTGGTAGTGGTGGGGAGGCCATTGGCCTTCCAGCGCACAACCTGGTACAAGCATTAGGGCAACCAACCTGGGTTTGTAAAATCACCTCACCATCCAACGGCTGGAGCAGCGGGTGGCTGCCCTTTTCATTTATGAGAACAAAGAGCAATTCACCTGGCTCTGGGTTTCAGGCACAGCCTGCGCCTGATTGTGCAGGTTCCCTTTGGTCACCAAGGCCAGTAGCCACTGGCCAACCTGCCCTTCACAAATCTGTCTCGCATCCTTCCAAGAGGTGGGAAGTCTCTGAACTAGGAAGTGATGAGAATATAACATGAGTGATCAGTTTGGTTGTCTTGGCTGCTTTCTCAGCTTGCCTCTCTTCGCCGCGCTTGTGGAGGCACCTCCTTCTCCACCCGACGGCGGGCCCCTCCCGGTTTCCCGCGCCACCTCACAAATGGTGTCAGGTTCGTTTATTCTTATTGGCAACATGGTTAAGAGCTTTGAACAGGTTGACAGCTCTCGTTGACCTAGTCCGCTAGCAGCCCTGGAAGGGGAAAAAAATACAGGAGGGGGGAAAGCTGTCAGGCTAATCGGGGTAGCGGCAACAAACAGGGGCTGTCACAGCCAGATGGGACTCGGAAGGCTGGTTGAGAAAAGGGCCAACGCGGAGAGAAGTTTGGGATATTAAACCGAGTGCCTGGAGAGCCAATGTGCTGAACCTTTTCCCAAAAGGACGGGAGGTTGGACGGAAGGACAGAAGCATATTCGCTCATTTTCTTCTAGATATTGTCTCTGGGAAAACTGTTCCTGGTTAGGAGCCTGCCTCTGAGTGTGATGAGCTTTCTATATATTCGAAAATGGCAGCCCTGCTGCAGAGCCTAACCTAGGGTCCCTGGTCTGTTTCAACCTGCTGGCATTGTTGGAAGAAAAGCTGGTTTTTATAACCCACTTTTCCCTGCCTGAAGGCATCTCAAAGTGGCTTACGATCGCCTCCCCTTCCTCTTCCCACAACAGATACCCTGTGAGGTGGGTGAGGATGAGAGAGCCCTGAGATTACTGAAGAAGAAGAAGAAGAGTTGGTTCTTATATGCCCCTTTTCTCTACCAGAAGAAGTCTCAAAGTGGCTTACATTCTCCTTCCCTTACTATCCCCACAACAGACACCCCAGGTGTGCAGTGATGCATGGACTAAGACATGATGTGAAGTTGACTCCCCCAGGGTTTTCTAGGCAGATATTTCTACCCCCACAGGAGTGGGGGGGGGATAATAATCACAGGAGCAAGGGAGGAGAGCCAGCTAGGTGTAGTGGTTAGGAGGGTGGACTTCTAATCTGGTGAGCCGGGTTTGATTACGCGCTCCCCCACATACAACCAGCTGGGTGACCTTGGGCTCGCCATGACGCTGATAAAGCTGTTCTGAGCAAGCAGTGATATCAGGGCTCTCTCAGCCTCACCCACCCCACAGGGTGTCTGTTGTGGGGAGAGGAAAGGGAAGGTGAATGTAAGCCGCTTTGAGACTCCTCCAGGTAGAGAAAAGCGCCATATAAGAATCAATTTTTCTTCTTCTTCTTCTTCTTCTTCTTCTTCTTCTTCTTCTTCTTCTTCTTCTTCTTCTTCTTCTTCTTCTTCTTCTTCTTCTTCTTCTTCTTCTTCTTCTTCTTCATCTGTTCTGACTGAGCAGGAATATCAGAGTTCTCCTCCTTCTCCTTCTCCTTCTCCTTCTCCTTCTCCTTCTCCTTCTCCTTCTCCTTCTCCTTCTCCTTCTCCTTCTCCTTCTCCTTCTCCTTCTCCTTCTTCTCCTTCTTCTTCCTCTGCCATCACGTCCCATGTCTCGTGGCCCACCACCATGCTTGCCACTGGGAAGTGCAAAGCGAAGCAGCCCTTCCTGTGCCTCCTGTCGACTTCCGCCACGTTTCGGAAATGTCAGCCTAGGAGCGATTGGCACCGGGGAGCGCTTGGCATGCCGTTTGGCAAGGCAGCTCCGCGCTGTGGGTGTCAGAGAGGATGTCCGTAGCAGCAAAACAACACGCACCAGCTGCCACCCCGTCGGCAGCTTTGCTCATTATAAAAATATTATTTCCCAGGGAAGAGTTCACCGTTGAGAAGACGTGGTCTGTTTCTTTGTTAAGGCCATGCTGGAGCCCCGCAGGATCGAAGAGAAATAGGTGGGCATGTCCCGTTGGGGGTCTTTTCATGCTCTCCAAATAAATCCAAGGGCCTCTGCTCTGACCGCCCAGGAAATGTCATGTGTGTGATATTGCCCCTGACCCAGCAATGCAGGTTGTGGGGCAATCTCCTCCAGGACTGCACAGAAGGCAGAAATGTCTATGGAGAAGGCAAAGCACAGTTAGTTAGGTGGCTTCTTGAGAGCCAGCTTGGGGTCGTGGTTAAGAGTGGTGGTCTCTAATCTGGAGAACCTGGTTTGGTGCCCCACTTCTCCTCTAATGGGTTGACCTTGGGCTGGTGACAGTTCTCTCAGTGCTCTCTCAGCCTCAACTGTCTCACAGGGTGTCTCTTAGAGAGAAGAAGGGAGGCTTGGAGACACACATGGCCTGTTGGGGGACCTTGGTCCAGTCCCAGTTCTCTCAGGACTCTCTCAGTCCCACCTGTCTCACAAGGGGCCTGTTGTGGGGAGAGGAAGGGAAGGCCATTGCCAGTCACTTGGAGTCTCCTTTTAATAATAAAGAGAGTGGTACAAATCCCCCAATTCTTCCTCTTCCTCTTCCTCTTCCTCTTCCTCTTCCTCTTCCTCTTCCTCTTCCTCTTCTTCTTCCTCTTCCTCTTCCTCTTCCTCTTCCTCTTCCTCCTCTGTGTTGGGTTATTTGCTTCCAGATGGGTTTCTAGAGATCCTGTATTAGTTCTTGGTGGGGTTAGACGGGTCCTCAGTTATAGTTTTTATTGTTGGAGTTTGATATGTATATTGTTATGTCCAATGGGGTTTTAATTTCGGATGAATGTGTAACCCACCACGAGTCAGAAATGAGAGTGGCGGACAATAAGTCCAATAATAGTAATAGTAATAGTAATAGTAATAGTAATAGTAATAGTAATAGTAATAGTAATAGTAATAGTAATAGTAATAGTAAATCTGATACTTAAAAAAATCTTCCGATGACAGATCAGTTCTGTATTAGAGGGTGGACCCAGTGGCATTATACCTTTCTGAGTTCCCTCCCTCCCCAAACCCTGCCCACCCCAGGCTCTCCCCCCCCCCCAGAAACTCCAGGCATTTTCCTACCCAGAGCTGGCAACCATACTTTTCAGTGTGTCTTCTTAAGTTGGAGGCTAATCAGGCTTCTGCTAATCACGGTTAAGGCAAGCCAGGCATTTGCAATAGCAGGATCAGAAGGGATCAGCTATGTACATAACAGAGGCATATGGATTTCTCTCAAAGGCAGATTGTCAATGCAATAAACTAGCTAAATGTTGGTGTTGGGTATTCAGTATTCAGTCAATTAAGAGTTAATGGTGTGTGTTCTGTTTTCCCCTGTGCAGGAAGTTTGGGCTGGAAATGGGTTACAAAAGGAGCTGGCAATGCCTGCCCCCGGCTGTTGTGTTCAGAGCCTTATTGGTGTCCATTAAATAGAGTTCCTGGTGTCTTATATAGTTCAGTTGGTATCCTACTTTCCCCACCAACAAAAGTGACTCAAGAGAAGGAAGGAAGGAAGGAAGGAAGGAAGGAAGGAAGGAAGGAAGGAAGGAAGGAAGGAAGGAAGGAAGGAAGGAAGGAAGATGGAACAAGGAGAAGGGGGGACAGAGGAACTGGAGTGGAGCTATGGGGGATGAAGGAAGGAAGGGGAAACGGGGGGGCAAAGGAAGGAAGGAAGGAAGGAAGAAAGGAACGAACGAACGAACGAACGAACAGGGGAATGGGGGGACAGAGGGACCAGGGTGGAGAGATGGGGGATGAAGGAAGGAAGGGAGAACAAGGGGACAGAGAGACAGGAAGGAAGGAAGCAAGGAAGGAAGCAAGAAAGGAAGGAACAGGGGGATGGGGGGGGACAGAGGGACCAGGGTGGAGGGATGGGGGATGAAGGAAGGAAGGAAGGATGTCCTACACCCTAGACAGAATATGAACCAATATATTTAAAAGGACAACCAAATTAACAGGGAGGGAGCCCTGAAGTTTCTCATCTGCATGTTATGAGAAAAAGGGACAGAGGCAGAGAAGCTGAGGCGCTGTCAGAAATCGCTGGGCCAGCGTACTTCATTTAATTCCTATATAACATCCTGACAGGAATGATATATCACTTAGTACTTTAAAAGATTCTTCAAACAGGGCAGACCAAAAAGTGATGAAGAGCTCTTTCTGACCCTGGCACCCAGAATAATTATGATTATCTGCACTATTTAACCTCCAAAGAATTGGACACCGTTCACGCTCTGTTACTTCAGCTTTGACGGCGGGTCATCTATACATGCCTGCCATTGAAGGTCAGTCACCCTGAGAGCATTTCCACCTCAGCTCATTCACCTCTTGTCTGTTATACCGGGATCCCCCCTGCTCTGCTTGCCACCGTTTCTTTGCAAGTGTGGGCCGACAGCTAAAAATCAATTTCGCTTTCTACCGAGGGTGCCGAAAGATATGCATAAATCCATTGCTCAGCTTGGAAGAGGATGCCAGAGGAGCCACACATAGACATGAAACGGGGGTCATCGAGGCCTATCGAGGCCTATTGAGGCCTATGCGGCCTATGGGCCATCGAGACCTATGCTGGTTCCTGCCCAATGTTTTTCGAAAGGGGGCCAACGAGGCTTTTGCCAAGCCAAGCTTCTGATTGGCCACTGGAGATTTGATTGACAATGCAGGGTTTTGTTTTTTTTTAATGTTGCTTTGGCGGCAGCTGCCACCACAGCTCAGGGATCTTCGCTGGGTCGCTGATGGTGAGCCACGGCAGCCATCTTTCATGAATGGTCTGACTTCCCATGGCAGCCATTTTCTGTGGCAGCCATATTGTGGCAGCCATATTGCGGCTGGGCCCACTGGACTGCCTTAGAATGCCAAAGGTGCACGTGGCCTCAGAAAGGTTGGGGACCCCTGGCATAAGTTAAGAGGGCATTCCCAAGCAGTTACCTGAAACTGAGCTCAGTGGATATCAACAGGACTTTTCCGAGGAAGGTGTTTTTTTACACCCTGCTTTTCACTACCTAAACGAGTCCAAAAGAAGCTTACAGTCACCACCCCTTCCTCTTCCTCTCCCCACAACAGGCACCTTGTGATGCAGGTGGGGCTGAGATAATCCAGAGAGAACTGGGTTTGGCCCCAGGTCCCCCAGCAGGCCTCCTGAGTCTCAAAGCAGTTGACGACCACCTTACCTTCCTCTCGTGTCCCAGTTGGTGAGTGTGAGAGAGCCCTGAGAGAATTGGGACTGGCACAGCAGTGCACCTATGTATCAAAGCAGCTGACAATCACCTTCCCTCCCACTCCCCACAACAGGAACCCTGTGAGGTGGGAAGGGCTGAGAGAGCTCAGAGAACTGTTACTAGACCAAGGTCACCCAGCTAGATGCATGGTGAGGAGGATCATGGAATCAAACTGGTTCTCCAGATCAGAGTCTGCCTCTCTTGACTACCTCACCACATGCGTAGGATTGTCAGAGACCAGCCCATGGGGGAGGGGGACTGTTTGAGGGATTTTGTGGAGAATGGTAGCATCAGTGGTGACAAACCGTGCAATCCAACCAGGTTTGAGAGTTGTGGCACCTTTAAGACCCGCAAATTTTAATTCCGGGTATATATACATGCACACTTCTTCAAATATCTTCTGGTACATGAAAGTTTTTTCAGGTATCTTCAGGTACATGAAAGTTTATAACAGAATTCCACTGCATTGGCCTGAAAGTTGCCCCTGGACTCCAATTCTGTTCAGACCAACATAGCAACCCAACTGAGTGCAATCCAAAACAGACTTAAAACTTCCTCAGCCCATTGTGCTCCATGGATGCCAATGATCTAACTCCTCTTAGGGCCACACTGTGTCCTCTGTTTCAGTTAGGGCAATGTAGCATTGACAGCTCTGGGCTAGAAAATACCTGGAGATTTGGCGAGAGGGTTGGAATTTCGTGAAAGTTAGGTTTGAGGAGGGGAGAAACCTCATGGTCATCTAATGCCTTAGACCCCACCCTCTGAAGCAGCCATTTTCTCCAGGGGAACTGACCCCGGCCACCTGGAGACCAGTTATAATTCCAGGAGATCTCCAGACAAGACCTGGAGGATGGCAACCTGAAGCTGACCATGTCTGTGCCGGTTCTTTTCATAAACAGCTTTCCCGTGCTGTATGAACTATGTCAGAGGCCTTGGGAGAAAGTAGACCTTGGAAACGGACCAGCTGCCTCACAAAGCTGCGGATGATTTAAGGCAGCTGCTTTGCATATTTAAATCAAAGCCGGGAATCAATAAACAATTATTTTTTATGTATCTGTGTTAGTCTAGGCCTTCCCTGCAATCTGCAGTTAATCTCGAATTAATTTTACTTGTGGAACGGGCAAAGTGACATAATTGGTGTTCATGGAACGAGATAAAATAACGCGAATCAAAAAATTCTCATCTATTCTCAAAAGTAAAAAAAATAAAATAAAATAAATCCCCCATATCAAGGTAATACATCAGAGTCACATATTTCATTTTTATAACCAAGTAACAAGATTGCTTGTTCTCTGGTTTAGCTCAAATAAATTGTCTGGTGAGAAAGTACTAAAGACCATCAGATACGGGACATGCTGTGAATGAGATGCAAATTTTAGGGGAACTAATGATCACTCCCAACGTTGAGCATAATTTCGCCTCATTACAGATGACAAAGAAACCGGGAAGAAGCATTAAGTACTTTCTGGGTGCCCCAGGATACGTTTTTGTTTTGGGTGGTGGTGGGGGAACTACTCAGGAGGGAACTTAACTAAAACTAGAAGTAGAATCTCATTAATGATTTAGAGATGGGAGTCAGCAGTGAACTGGCTTAATTTGCAGATGACAAGAAGACTGGAGACCAAGTTGTGTGAGGAAAGTTTGAAGGAGCTTGATCTGGTTATCCCGGAGAGAAGATGACCAAAAGGTGATATGATAGTCACCTTTAAGTGCTTGAAAGGATATCATATAGAGTAGCAATCCCCAACCTGTGGGCCACGGACCACATGTGGTCCTTTGACTAATTGGAGGTCGGCCCCGAAGGACGCCTTCTCCCCCCCCCAGCCCTTTACAACACACTTCGGGTGTCATTGCAGAGAAACAAGCTCAGGGTTCCCATTGATTTGTCATTGTCATGAGTTAAAATTTCCATGAAAATAAAATATTCCTTATGTTCATTGTTGTGGCGTGTCTGTATCTTATTTTGAAGGGATGTTTAAACATTACCATAGCGATCAGAGAGCGTTAGGGCAGTGGTTGAGAGTAGAGGAGTAAACTACCCCCCCCCCCACCGGGCCTCGGTAAAATTGTCAAGCGTTGAGTGGTCCCTGGTGAGAGGTCCCTGGCGTTGAGTGGTCCCCGGTGATAAAAAGGTTGAGGACCACTGATATAGAGGATGGAGCAAAGCTGTTTTCTGTTGTCCCAGGGGGTCAGAACCAATGGGCTGAAATTAATGCAAAATAATTTTCAGCTAAACTTCCAGAAGAAGTTCCTGACAGTTAGAGTGGTTCCTCAGTGGAACAGGCTTCCTCAGAAGGTGGTGCGTTCTCCTTCTTTGGAAGTTCTTAAGCAGAGGCTAGATAGTCATCTCACAGAAACGTTGATTCTGTGAATTTAGGCAGAGTGCAAGTGGGTATCCTCTGCTGCCAACAGGAAAGTTTCCCTGCCCTCCTCCAAGTGACAACCTTTCAAATTCTTCAAGACAGCAATCATGTCCCCACTCAACCTCCTGTTCTCCAGGCTGAACATTCCCAAGTCCTTCAGCCTTTCCTCACAGGGCTTGATCCCCAGGCTCCCTGATCCTCCTCTTCACTCACCTCTGAACACTCTGTTTTGTCCTCTTCATTTTGTGCTCAAGTGTCAAGATCTGAGCAAGGTATGCCCCCTGCAAACTTGCAGCTTTCAATTCTTTGCCAAGTCAGACCAACCTTTGTCCTATTCATTTGATTCCTTTCCTCCCTGAAGCATCAGCAATTCATTGTCTAAGGGCATTTTACCTGCTGCTCACACTGAGAAAAGGGGAACAGACAATTCATGGAGATTTGCAGGGGAACGGGGGAGGGAGTCGAACAAAACTAGTGAAAACATGTCAATGACACGGTACTACAGACCAGTGGTCCCCAACCTTTTTATTACTGGGGACCAGTCAATGCTTGACAATTTTACTG
This sequence comes from Paroedura picta, assembly GCF_049243985.1. Lineage (NCBI taxonomy): Eukaryota > Metazoa > Chordata > Lepidosauria > Squamata > Gekkonidae > Paroedura > Paroedura picta. The sequence continues at coordinate 25,747,021 of NC_135370.1, read as the reverse complement.
AGGCTGCTGCCTGAGCCCCTGCTCCGCTTGCTTTCCCACCAGCGCCCCTGACTTCCTGCTGCCCGCTGGGGAGTGCTGCCAGCAGCAGCTGTGCAGTGCCACACCGAGGAGGAGCCCCAGCCATGGCGGCCGCTGGAGAGCACCACAGATGAGCCAGCAGCAGAGTGGCAGGGCAGCCCCCGAGGCAGCAGCCAGGGAGGAGGACGGGGAGGAGCTGTGGCCCAGTACCGACTGATCCACGGACCGATCCCGGTCTCCAGACCGGGGGTTGGGGACCGCTGCTACAGGCAAAGGGGGATCAAAGCCCACTACAAGCCACGCGTCTGAGAAGATTCAGGTCATAGAGAAGAAATGGACGGCTGTTTAGGAATCGATAGAATCTATTGTACAGGAATCACCAAACGTTGTTATTTTCAAAGTGAGAAAATACAAGCCTTGTTCCGAAAGGGGAGAAAAAAGAAACATCATAGCTCCACTTACTAAAAATGAAGTGTGTGATTCATCCAATGTATGTTTGCAGGCCTGGTCTGTTGAACTACTAGGCTAGCAATACAGCTGAGCAGCTAGATTCATCCAGCAGCACTCTAAAGGCTAACCAGATTGGGGGGGGGGGATTTTGGGGGATAGATCGTGGTAGGCAGTCGAGCAAGTCTGTCTGTAGAAGCAGAAAAAAGCAAGAGTCCAGCAGTACCATACGGACGAAAAAAATGTGGCACAGGATGAGATTTCGTGAGTCACCGAAGAAGTCAGCAGGCACTCTTGAAAGCATCTCCAAATTGTGTTAAGATTTTCGAGGTAGAAGCTTTTGAGAGTCATATCTTCCTTCTTCAGATACTTTCAAAAGCCTATCCGACCCCCCCCCCCTCCAAATCTTGTGACTCTCTACTTTGCTCTTGGATACAAATCAAGATTTTGGGGTCCCTTCCGTGGCTGTTCTCCTTTCTCCAGAAACAGGGTTGCAGCTGGGGAACAGATGTCGTGCCCCTTCTGGCTCCTGTGTAGGGTCCCACAGGGAGTGATTCTCTCCCCCACATTCTTTAACATCGATTTGTGATGTCTGGCCGAGTTAGCCCAGAGTTTTAGGCTGGGTGGTCACCAATATGTGGATGACACCCAACTCTATCTCCTGGTGGATAGCTGCCCAGATTCTCCCCTGGAAACATTTGCCAGATGCTTGGAAGCCATGGCCGGATGGCTTGAGCAGAGTCATCTGAAATTCAGCCCCCCCAAGACAGAGGTCCTGTGGTTGGGCAGGAAGGGGCCAGACCAGGAAGTGCGCCTTCCCAGCTTGGCTGGGGTGTGGCTTAAGATCTCACCCTCAGCCAGGAATCTGGGTATGATCTTTGACACCTCCTTTTCAATGGCATCAGTAGACCGCATAGTGTTTTCCCACCTACATCATGGTGATCCATGCAATGGTCACCTCTAGATTTCTGTAACTTGTGCTACGCGGCCCTTCCCTTATCCTTGACCTGGAAATTGCAACTGGTACAGAATACAACTGCTAGGGTCCTCACAGGAACATCTTGGAGGGTCCATATACAGCCGACATTGAAGCAGCTTCACTGGTTACCGGTTGCATCCCAGATCAAGTTTAATGTTCTGGTATTAACATTCAAGGCCACCCGTGGTCTGGGCCCCACATACCTGAGAGACTACCTATTGCCTTTTGCCCACTGTAGGACTCTTTGTTCTGTGGGTGCAAATTTGCTGGTGGGTCTCAGCCCATGGAAAGTGTGCCTGGCCTTGACCCAACCGGGTGGAATGAGCTCTCGGAAGAGCTAAGAGCCCTGCAGGAACTTCCTCAGTTCTGCAGAGCCTGCAAGGCAGAGCTCTTCCACCAGGTAAGTATTTGAGGCTGGGGCAACTAAGATCCTCGCTACACGGGGATATCAGGCTGACTCCCCATCATATTATATCTTTCCCTGAGGCACTGGGTGGAGGGGGGTTCACTGAGCTATGGGGTAATGGGAGGCAGAGGGGTTAGAGTAGTTCTCACCACCAAGGATTCTGTAAGGGTTGTTTTTTAATGATTTTATTGGGGGCAAAGGCATTCAGGAATACAACTGGTGCTAGTATGGGGGGTGATGATGGAAGAACTCTGTGGGTGGCCTCTCCCCCCCCCCCCGGGACCTGGAAAGGCTGTAGTCAACTGTTATGGAATTCAGAGGCAGGGGCAGCTCTCATGCGGCAGGGATATGCAGCCTCCGAGCCTCGGAGGGAAGTGGAAGGAGGAGGGGTTGGTCAGGGGTGGGGGACAGAAGGTGATTGGCTGGCTGCTGGTTGGAGGAGGAGGCACTCAGGGGCAGGAAAGCTGTCTTGAATGGGTGTTAAGCACTGAGTGGCACTTAAGCCATAAGACCAGCTTCTCCTCCAACCCCTTACCAGAAATATTAAGTGGAACAGATTGTGGGTTTTTAATCTGTAACCCCCCATGAACCAGCCAGTCTGGGAGTGGAGAGCAATAAATCAAATGAATGAATGAACCAACGAACGAATGAATGACATAGGAAAGTGGCTCATATTGAATCGGCCCCTCGGTCAATTGTGGGCAGTCTTGCCTACTCCAACTGACCACCGCTTTCCAGGGTCTCAGTCTTTCCCAACACCACCTACTGTGCCTGATGATCCTTTGACTGCAGATGGCAGGATCGGAACAACCATTCCTGGTGAAAGTTCTTCAAAGTGGTTAGGTGACCCATTGTCACAGTTACCCCGGCCTGGGTCTGGTGTCCAAGATGCTGCCAGCAGACCAAGGGCCATTTGGCTCTTCTCCCTCCTGGTCACCAGTGGCTGTCTGCACAGCAGCCCACCGGGAGATCTCCCAACAAGTTCATGATCTGCTCTAATGAAGTCCCCACTCCAAATGCCCAGTAGAGCTTTCCAAATGAAAAGTACAACTGGCTTGATGTCATGGTTAAGAGTGGTGGCCTGGAGAACCAGATTCGATTCCCTACTCCTCCCCATGCAGCCCGTCAGGTAGCCTTGGGCCTGTTGCAGTTCTTCCAGAGCTCTCTCAGCCTCACCTAACTCATAGGGTGTCTGTGGTGGGGAGAGGAAGGATAGGCGACTGTCACCTGCTCTGAGATTCCTTCGGGAAGCAGAAAAGCAAGGTACAAACAAAAACCAGTTCCTCTACTTTACTGAACTCCAGAGTCATCCATCAATGAGACTAAGTCGATCCATGGGTATGAGCATTTCAGAGAGGCAACTGGAAACACTCCTGCACTCACACCAGTTGAGCACCTCCACCTGCTTTGGGGCATCGAGCAGGGGTCACTGAGGGAGTGGGAGGCTGTTTGGGAAGGTGAATAGGCTTAAGCATTGCTTGAGCAGGGCTTCATCAAGGATAATGGGAGAAGAGGAAACTGGACTGTTCCAGAGGGCATCAATAGATCCTGGTTGGCCTATTGGTTCTGAGCCATGCATGTCTCCAGGGGGAGGAGGGGGAAGTAGCCAGTCAGCCTCTTTTGAAACTAATTTCCCAGGCCTAAACCCTTGAAACTAATTTCCCAGGCCACTGCCTGACTGGCTTCCATTTGGGCTCAAGCAGTGCTCTTGTCATGAACCCCTAGTTCCTGACCCGCAATTTCCATCTTCTTTGAGGTTGCTTTCTTTCTTTATGCCCCTGGATCTCCAACTGAGTTGTGGCACCTCCCTGGGTCCTCTTGGCAGTCCCCTCCCATCTCCTCCTTACATTTCAAAGGCTCATTCCACAGTCCTTCCCTTATCTCCTTGCCCTAGGCTGGCCTCGCTGGCAGTGCAGTCTAAACACCAGATGTCCGGATCAGGTGTTTTGGCACCCTGCAGATTAGAGAGTAATATTGCCTTTTCCATTCTGAAACCCTGTTCCTGCCAAAAGCCACCTCTATGTCCCCCATCCCCCAGCCAAGGTATATATTCTATGGAGGCTTCCTTCCGAGCATCTCTGTCCCAGTGTCCCTTCCCAGGCCCCCTTCCAGGCATCTATGTAGACAAACTGGAGTTTGTCCAGAGGAGGGCAACAAAGATGGTGAGGGGTTTGGAGACCAAGACATATGAAGAAAGGTTGGGGGAGCTCAGTCTGTTTAGCCTGGAGAGGAGATGACTGGTAGGGGATCTGATAGCCATCTTCAAGTATTTCAATGGCTGCCATGTAGAGGATGGAGCAGAGTTGTTCTCTCTTTTCCCAGAGGGACAAACCAGAACCAATGGGATGAAATTAATGCCAAACAAATTCCATCTAAACATCCGGAAGAAGTTTCTGACAGTTAGAGCGGTTCCTCAGTGGAAGAGGCTTCCTCGGGAGGTGGTGGGTTCTCCATCTTTGGAGATTTTTAAACAGAGGCTGGATAGCCATCTGACAGAGAGGCTGATTCTATGAAGGATCAAGGGGGTGGCAGGTTACAGTAGATGAGCGATTGGGATGTGAGTGTCCTGCATAGTGCAGGGGTGTTGGACTAGATGACCCATGAGGTCCCTTCCAACTCTATGATTCTATGATTCCTGTCTAAGAGCGTATGTGATGTGCTGATTCCTATCCTGATTCTCCAAATAAAATGTAAAGCTTCAGTTTGGAGCTCGAGAGTGATGTCTGTTGTGTGAGTCAGCCGGATCTCAACCGCTTGGTTCCTGATAGCTCTACACTTACACTCTGGGGGCAACATACAGAGCGGGTTCACTCCTTAAGCTGCCCCTGCGTGGGAGAGCTAACAGGAGTACCCGAAGCAGCTCAATCATATTATCGCTTGGAGATCCTCATCTACATGGATACAACAAGGCCTTTCATTTCCTTTAGAGGAGGCAGAAAATGCTGAAATCTTGGCAGATCTCGATTTTTTTTTAAAGGAGAGAGCCAAAACTTTGCTGCGTCACACCACATGGTGTTTTGAATTTACTAAATAGCATTTAGTAAATGCATTTCCTCCCCCCCCCCCATTGGAAGTTTGAAATGAGCAAAACCTTTGCTCTGAGCTTTAAAAGTCCCCCACCCCCCTTTCTGGCTGGAAAACAGGCAGGAAGGGAAACAATTTGCATTTCCGCACGAGGAAATGTTCCTGGACAGCCTGGCATGTTGGCGGCATATACAGCCTCCCTCCACATTACGTTGCCAAAATCCGTAGGCTGTCCAGTAGCCGGCTCACGATTTGGCCATTTTTAAATCACGATTTTGGGAATCTAGAGGCCATCTCCACATGGAGGGGTAAAATGTGAGTGGCTTCCTGCTGGCAAACGCATTTGCAGCCCTCCTCACGGGGAGACCCCTGCTGTGGTTTCCCTCTGTCCTGTCAAAGCTTTTTGCCTCCTGACAAGGCTGCAAGGCAAAACAAGCTGAACTTCTTCCTCCGCTCCTTGGCTTGTCAATCACAGCAAGCCACCAATCACAGCACAGCAGTTCTCTCCTGGACTGAAACTTTCTATCCTCCCCTCCCACCAAGACCCTAATTTAAAAAAAAATGTTTGCCAGCAGGAAGTCACTCACATTTTACCCGTCCATTTGGAAATAGCCAAAGGTTGAGACCAGAGGCACCTTTAAGCCCCACTAAGTTTTATTCAAGGTGTAAACTTCCATGTGCATAGGTCATTGTGTCAGATAATAACATGGGAATTACAAGACTGCATATATTAGATAAAGCGTGGGTTATGGATTAGTACGGGGATTAGTACTCAGCATAATGAAGATGTTTACTAGATACTTAGAGAATTAACAAGCTATGTTTAGCAGGTCATCCTTTCTTTGAGTTCAGCTGGAGGGGAGGAACACAGTAAAGGAAATAAACATGTCAAAATGAAAGATAATGGACAAATGCGTTCTCAGTTGTGGAACCTGAGAGTAATTAAAAGAGAACCCAGATTCAAGTGGGTGGCCGTGTTGATCTGAAGCGGCAGAACAAATTTTGAGTCCAGCGGCACCTTTAAGATCAGCACAACTTTATTCAGGGTGTGAGCTTTTGTGTGCATGTGTGTGTGTACACAAATGCTTTATACTTTGGATAAAACTTTGTTGGCCTTAAAGGTGCCGCTAGACTCAAAAATGGGTTCTATAAGAGAACCTGTCATTATGCTCCATTTGTCTCCACCCGGGCCAGAGGCATGCTCATAAGTGACTGGCCGTGCAGAGTTCTGGCTCTGGATCAGGGAATTAAATTTCAGTCTTGAAAACACCTTGAATTTTCTTTTTAAGGTGCAGTTGAACAAAAACATTGTTCTGCTACTTCATACAAATGGTAACAGTCTTAATAAGGGGAATAGAGTTTTGTAGGATTGCAGGCTAGAAAGGCTCCAGGAATCTCCAGGAAAAGATTTTCTGTCCTGGCTGGACCTGGCAAGTGGGTGGGGAGAGGTGATAAAACTCGGGAGCAAAGAGGAAGCATTTTTGGTACTGAGTCCACTAGAGCAATTAGCCATGTGTTGGGCTGGACAGCTGAAGGAAGCTTGAAGGTACAGTAATGGAAACTCAGTAGAGAAATGCAACTTCCTAAAGCTAAGGAATCTGACAGGCCATGTATAGAGAGAGGGACAGAGGAATTGTGTTTGACCCTTTTCTTTGGGATCCCTTGCTCAATCTGGTGCTGTGCTAAAATGATGCTTGTGAATATTTTCTTTTTAACCATATGGTACTCTATTTTTTTATGCTGGCAGTGGTTCTCTGGGCCACATAGACCTCCCCAGTCTTGGACACACAATTGTCAGGGGAAGGCCAGCAGATGGCAAGTGATTATTCCTTCAGGGGCATACAAGGTTGAAAATGGTCCCTTCAGTGAGCAGGCAATGGGCAGCAGGAGACACAACAGTCAGGCCCCAGATGTGAGAAACTGGGAGTCCTGACCCTTCCAGTGGGCAATTCCATACAAAAGTGAGGTAGTGTCAATGGGTTTCCAGGTGTTGGGAAAACACTGTAGGACAAGTGGAACAGGCCCTAAAGGCCAGAGCAGTCCCATTCTTCCACAGACATGAACAAATCACAATCCCTCTAGTAACTGCTGCTGGCCATTAAGTGAGGGATAGCAAGTTTGTCCATGTTGTACCTGATACAGGATAGCAATGAGTAGAAGGCAAGTTGTGTTGGGCTCCAGAGTTCATCAAGACCCTCCTCGGCTTATACACGGGTATATACGGTAACTGAAATAAAAGCCTGCTCCAGCCAATCAGATGTTGCATTGCCTTTTGCAAATGTGTACTGCAAACTGAGCTTGCTCTGGCAGCTTGTAGGACATCAATGGTTTGACTAAGAGTCTCTTTTTTTTCTTTTGCCTTCACTTCTTCTTAATCACTTCTTCCAAACTATTCTTTTGGTTTCTGTGGGTGAGGTCGGGTGGGCTTTGGGGGTGCTTTGGTATTTACTGTTTCTTCCTCCTCGTGTTTCTTCTTTTATCTCAGGGGCAGCATTATTTTCCTTTTCTTCTTGGGGTTGTGTTTCTTTTAAAAGTTGATTTTTGACAGTTCTTTCTTTCAGTGTTCTTTATTTCAGTGTTTTGTTCTGGGCGAGGGGGGGGGGCACTGCAGTTTTAGTTAGAGTAGTCCATTCTCCCAGTTTGGTAGCTGTTGTACTTGTAGTAGATTGCCAACTTCGGGTACTGTTGTTCTGCTCTGATTTGCTGGCCTGGGGGGCACTGTTTGGTTCTCCTGCCAGAGCTGTTCTCACAGAGCAGTTCTGTCAGTGCTCTCTCAGGGTGTCTGGCATCAAGTGGGGAAGGGAAGGCAATTGTAAGCTGCTTTGAGACTCCTTTGGTTAGTTAAAAGCGGGGTACAAAAACCAGCAACTCTTCATCCTCTTGACTTTTCTGTATTTGTTGGGGGGGGAGGGAAGGCTGGACGGGAAAGCCAGTGATGATGGAGCATTTCCCACCCTTGGCTTATATCCGAGTCAATACGTTTGCCCAGATTTTGTGGTAAAATTAGGTGCCTCGGCTTATATGCAGGTCAGCTTATATGCGAGTATATATGTCTGAGTATATATGTCTGATTGGCCCAATTAATTTTTTTAAAGACCCCCACCACACCCTGCTTAAAGCCTTCTGACACACAGGGCAATATCAGCACGATAGCGGTTTAATCTCTTTGTATTCTGAACATCAGGCTGCTTGGGTTGCAATGGTGACAGCACAGCGGTGTCGCGGTTGAGAGACATTTTAATTCTGTTGGAGCTGGAGGGGGGAAGGGAGGGCTTCCAGCAGCAGCCGGGAGCTGATTTATGGAGCTTCCACTTGTGTGTTAACAGTGTGATCTACATAATGGATCGTTAATCTCACACTCTGTGGGGGGGGCTCCTCTGCGGGGACCGCATGCTTCTCATTTCCTGTTAAAGAACCAACGGGGTGGAAAGATAATGAAGGCCAGATCAGGGAAGCACTTCTATTATATGAACAATTACGTCAAACTAATCATTTCAGGCCCAGAAACAATTTTGTCCCCCTCCTTGACCATAGAGTGCAGAGAACATACCTGGCTTCGGCAGAAAGAGAAGATTTCATTGTGTTATTTTCTTTCTCATTTCTTTGCTCTCCACGGTTGGATCCGCATTGCCTAAGTGGCCTTTGAAAATGCTCCGTGCATCATAGAAAGCCCTGTGAGGCGTCATGGCTCCCAAACAAGCCCAAGAGCCAGTTTGGTGTAGTGGTTAGGAGTGTGAACTTCTAATCTGGTGAACTGGGTTTGATTCTGCACTCCCCCACATGCAGCCAGCTAGATGATCTTGGGCTCGCCACGGAACTGATAAAGCTTTTCTGACCAACTCAGAATATCAGAGCTCTCTCAGCCTCACCCACCTCACAGGGTGTCTTTTGTGGGGAGAGGAAAGGGAAGGTGAATGTAAGCCACTTTGAGGCTCCTTCGGGTAGAGAAATGTGGGACATTAGAACCAACGCTTCTTCTTCTACCTCACAGGGTGTCTGTTGTGGGGAGAGGAAAGGGAAGGTGAATGTAGGCCTCTTTGAGACTCATTTGGATAGAGAAAAGTGGTATATAAGAACCAACTCTTCTTCTTCTTCGTCTTATTCTTCTTCTTCGTTCATTGGGACTGGTTCTTGAGAATGAGGTTCTGGTTTCCAAACCGACCATAAAGATGGTCATAATGAGCATGGCTAAGCATCCTTGACGCAATGCCTGTGCACACCAAGGGCCAACAGAGCTTGTGAATTGGTGGTGGAAACTGCCATCAAGTCACAGTTGAGTTATGGAGATCCCTTAGAATTTTCAAGGCAAGAGACAGAGGTGGTTTACCATTGCCTGCCTCTGTGTAGTTATCCTGGAATGTCTTGGTGGTTGCTCTGCAGAGCAACCCTGGATGTCCTTGGTGGTCTCCCATTGAAAAACTAACCAGGGCTGACCCTACTTAGTTTCCTTGAGGCAGTGATGCTCTGTATTCCTGTTTTTTGGGGGGCAAAATTGGAAGGGTTTCTGGAGTTGTGATCCCACTGGTGGACCTCCTGATGGTCCCTGGGTTTTGGCCACTGTGTGACGCAGAGTGTTGGACTGGATGGGCCACTGACCTGTTCCAACATGGCTTCTCTTATGTTCTTACGTCTGGGACAGTGAAGCTATGTTCTCTTGGTGCTTAGGGGGACAAGTGTGGAAGGGCTTCTGGAGTTCTGGCCCTGCTGATGGACCTCCTGAAAGTACCTGGGTTTTGGCCATTGTGTGTCACAGAGTGTTGGACTGGATTCACCATTGGCCTGATCCAGTGTCTGGGGGCAGTGATGCTATGACCTCTTGGAGGTTAGGGGGGCAATGGTGGAAGTGTTTCTGGAGTTCTGGTTCCACTGGTGGACCTCCTGAAGGCACCTGGGTTTTGGCTTGATTCAACATGACCCCTCTTGTGTTCTTACATCCAAGGCCTGAGGAAATCAGGTTCAGTTGGCCCCTCCAGGGCTTCCCAGTTACCTCCACTCCAGTACAAACCAGCCTGACAAAGTCATTTCAGGATTCCAGCTGAAACTCATCAGGAGCGGAGGGACCAAACAGTCATAAACCCATCTGTGCACTTGCATGCATGTCTCCTCTACTTATGAGTTATGAAATATCCTTTCCTGGACCTGTTCAAAGAGGAAACTGTTCAAAGTCACATCTCAGGAATGCGGCCAGGTGGATTAAATATGAGGCAGGTGAAACAACCTTTTTTTTTTTAGTAGGAGGAATCTATAAGGCATCAAACATCACTGCCCTGTATAAAAGCATAATATTCATAAACTAGAAATCAAGCCCATTTTATTCTTTAATAAAATGGGCGCTAGGAGCCGGTCTTATCTCGGCCCCGGGAGCAGCTTTATGACAGCGAGGGTGCTCCCGGGGGCGAGAGGCCGGCTTGGCCCCCCACCCTCCCGAAACCTGAAAAGTGCGTTCTCTTGCCGGCGAGAGCATCCTCGCCCGGCGAGGCCGCTCCCGGGGCCGAGAGAAGGCTGGCTCCCCCCCCCACACCATCCCCAAACTCACCAACGGTGTTCTCTCGGCCCTGGGAGCGGCCTTGCCTGGCGAGGCCGCTCCCGGGGCCGAGAGAAGGGCGGCTCCCGCCCCCCCACCGTCACCAACGACGTTCTCTCGGCCCCAGGAGCGGCCTCGCCCGGCGCTTCGCAGCTCCTGATTGGCCCCTCCGAGTTTTTATCCCGGACAGGGCCCACCCTAACTCCTCCCACACAGCCCTTACTCTTTTATTTAGTCCACGGTTCACTGCGCCGTGGGGCTGTTTAAAGATGGTAGCAATATTTCATTTAAATTGTTTCCTGGGCACTGCAGTTGTGCCTTTTTTTAAAGCCCTAAACTTTCCACAATTGCACCCTCTTTCCCCCAAAAATAATGCCTTTAGGAATGGGCAACAACGCATGGAAGCTCTAAACAGCAATCAAGGTGGATCTCAGAAAAAAATGTAGTCCTTGTCAGACTTCCTTGGTACTCCATTTTAGTAACTGGTTGCTAAAGGATTTCCCCCCTGTAATTTCAGACAGACTCTATTTAATAACTGGATGCTGGAGGAATTTATTTACTTGCTCATACAAACTTGCTTGCATTGGGTAAGCAAAATGGGGCTGAGTCACTTTTGAATCACTGTGGTGTGCTTCCCCGCCACCATCCATTTTGCCATGTGATCTTCCTCTGTGTTTTTTTTTAAAGGTTTAAATTGAGTGCTGTAGCACTTCAGCGTTACAGCAGCACCATTGTCAGAAGCCCCCATGTGTCTGCTGTAATTTAGTGTGTCCATCTAGCCTGACCGGTATGCCCTGATGTAATGCAGATCCTTTCCTTTGGCACCCCAAGGTTGATTTCTTGTTGGTGTATTTCATGCATACCATCCTTCCCAAACATCCCTCACTGCCTCTCCCTTATTGCCCTCTATTTCTGTTTGGTTCCTTTAGCTCCCACGTCTTCCCATCCTCGATGCCTGCATTGTTATCTCCCTATTATGACTCCTTTTGAACTCTGCCAGGTTTGAGTTTGTGAGTCAGTTCTGACTATGCCCCCAACATAGATGCTTGCATTTCTAATAAAGAAACTTTAATTCAAAGAGTTGGCTTATTCAAAATTGGAAGTCTCTCCCATTGAGATGACAGACTCCACTGACTCAATGGAGTCATGGCATCTTAGTGGTGCGGCTATACCACTTCAGCACTATATTTGTTTAGTTCTATAGCACTCGACTGAGAATATTCAAGAAAACCTCCACGGCCCGCTCATATGGTGAAAAAGCAGCATGGTTCGAAATGACCATAGCTCTTCGGAAGTGAATTCACTGCATGAAACCCTCATCCCTGTAGCGCTTTACTCAAAATTGGGCCACCAATGAAGAGTATCCAGTTTAGAATGACACTGTAAAACTCTTCTGTGCTACTTTCTGCTGGTAAAGATCTTTGCTATGTAGCGAGGTTATGCAGGGTAGAATTGGAACTTGTGGGGCCTCACGGTTCCAGTTAGTCAAAGGTGTTTATGTCACACTTAATAAGACAAGAGGCAGCCGAGGTCTTGGCCGCCTGCTTCCAACAGCACAGGCTATAAGTCAATAACTGGAACAGTTTGGGAATAAACACCAGCCGTTGGAAATACCCAGAGAGGGAATTTATGTAGAGCTGAAGAATGCCCCAGTCCAAATTAAAACACACTTCAGTTTGCAATGTTGTTTTTCAAAGAGCTGAGGTCAAGATGCAACATTTACTTAGAATATTGCATGTTAATAATGCAGATAAAAGGCAGAGATTCATGTTTTTTTCCCCTAAGAGTCTGCCCAGAGAGTCACCTGGATTGCATACTGATGACTATTTTTTTCTTCAAAACAGCTTTCCATTTCTGTGCTAGCCAACTTGGTTGTCTGTATACCCTTACTAACTTCATTTCATGTCCCAACTTTTCCCCCAACAGGGATCCAAATTAGCTTATCCCATTTTCTCCATTTGATCCTCATGATGCCTGGGCGGTTGAGAGTGTGTGACTTGCCCAAGGACCCCCCCCCCCCCAAAAAAGTTTACAGGGCAGTGTCTGGATTCAAACCTGGGTCTCCCACACCTGAATCCAACTCTCTATGCAGGTGCTCCCTTTAGATCTTGTAGCATTCTGAAGAGAGGTGATATTGACCAGGTAGATGTGAAATTGACCAGGTAGATGTGAAATTGACCAGGCAGATGTGAAATTGACCAGGCGGATGTGAAATTGACCAGGCCTCTAACAATTTCCGGCCTAGTCTAATTCCATTAGTTTTCTCTCTAAGAAAGATTTCTACCAAGTACAAGGATATGTGCCCATCTTTAAGATGATTTGAGAACCGTTTCAGAAATGTCTGTTCAATTTGAGAGGAACGTTAGAGGTCTTGTTTGAGAAATCAAAACTTTTGATAGGGTTTATATTTGTGTCTGCTAACAAACGGAGTACTCCTCCTTAAACTGATTCTTCTGCTTGAGTGAGAAATATTAGTCATAAGCGTACGGAGACTTCTGATAACCTTTTCAAGTGGGGTTAACCACTCATTAATTCAGATGACAATTTATTATCATAATCTTTTGCAGTCCATGTTGGAAGGCATGCGTTGTGCCTCATCTGCATATGCAAATAGAGATGCCACAATTGCATTAATTTTAATGCGGCGCTTTAATCCAAACGAGATTAACACGTTTCCTTAAAAGGTCTTGACGATATATGTTTGTAACTATCCATTAGTGCGTCAGCCTTAACGTTAAGATGAATTATGATGAATAGAAATCATCCATTTGAATGCGACAGATATAAATGAGTCTTTCATTATTCATATTGCCACACATTTTTAGACAGACAGAGGCATTCCTGCTATTGGCGAGCTGAATAAAAACATAAAAACAGCCCTGCTGGATGAGCCCAGTGCTCCATCTAGTCCAGCCTCCTGCCTCACACAGTGGCCAACCAGTTCCTCCGGAGGGCCAGCAACAGGGCAGAGAGGCCGAGGCCTTCCTAAGAACATCAGAAGAGCCTTGCTGGATCAGACCAGTGGTCCATCCAGTCCAGCCTCCTGTCTCACACAGGGGCCACCTAGTTCCTCTGGAAGGCCAACAACAGGGCACAGCGGCTGAGGCCTTCCTAAGAGCATCAGAAGAGCCCTGCTGGATCAGACCAGTGCTCCATCCAGTCCAGCCTCCTGTCTCACACAATGGCCAACCAGTTCCTCCGGAGGGCAGCAACAGGGCAGAGAGTCTGAGGCCTTCCTAGGAACATCAGAAGAGCCCTGCTGGATCAGCCCAGTGCTCCATCCAGTCCAGCCTCCTGTCTCACACAATGGCCAACCAGTTCCTCCGGAGGGCAGCAACAGGGCAGAGAGGCCGAGGCCTTCCTAAGAACATCAGAAGAGCCTTGCTGGATCAGACCAGTGGTCCATCCAGTCCAGCCTCCTGTCTCACACAGGGGCCACCTAGTTCCTCTGGAAGGCCAACAACAGGGCACAGCGGCTGAGGCCTTCCTAAGAACATCAGAAGAGCCCTGCTGGATCAGCCCAGTGCTCCATCCAGTCCAGCCTCCTGTCTCACACAATGGCCAACCAGTTCCTCCGGAGGGCAGCAACAGGGCAGAGAGGCCGAGGCCTTCCTAAGAACATCAGAAGAGCCTTGCTGGATCAGACCAGTGGTCCATCCAGTCCAGCCTCCTGTCTCACACAGGGGCCAGCTAGTTCCTCTGGAAGGCCAACAACAGGGCACAGCGGCTGAGGCCTTTCTAAGAACATCAGAAGAGCCCTGCTGGATCAGACCAGTGGTCCATCCAGTCCAGCCTCCTGTCTCACACAGTGGCCAACCAGTTCCTCTGGAGGGCCAATAACAGGGCATAGAAGCCAAAGCCTTCCTAAGAACATCAGAAGAGCCCTGCTGGATCAGACCAGTGGTCCATCCAGTCCAGCCTCCTGTCTCACACAGTGGTCAACCAGTTCCTCTGGAGGGCCAATAACAGGGCAGATCAGACTGGTAGTCCGTCTATTCCAGCATCCTCTCTCATACAGTGGCCAACCAGTTCTTCTGGATGTCTAACAGTAGGGTATAGAGGCCAAGGCCTTCCTAAGTAGAGAAGAACAGCCCTGCTGGAGCAGACTGGTGGTCCACCCAGTCCAGCCTCCTGTCTCACACAGTGGTCAACCAGTTCTTCCAGAGGGCCAATAACAGGGCAGATCAGACTGGTAGTCCGTCTATTCCAGCATCCTCTCTCATACAGTGGCCAACCAGTTCTTCTGGATGTCTAACAGTAGGGTATAGAGGCCCAGGCCTTCCTAAGTAGAGAAGAAGAGCCCTGCTGGAGCAGACTGGTGGTCTACCCAGTCCAGCCTCCTGTCTCACACAGTGGCCAACCAGTCCCTTTGGACCTGAGGCCTTCCCCTGGTGTTGCCTCCTGGATCTAGGATTCAGAGAATTAGTGCTTCTGAATGTGGAGGTTCCCATCGGACACCCTGGATAGCAGCCACTGATAGACTTCTCCTCCATGAATCTTTCTCATCTCCTTTGAAAGCTGTCTTTTCCTGTGGCCATCACTATATCCACTTGCAATAAATTCTCCATTTGAATCACACTCTGAGTAAAGTAGTATTTCCTTTTGCCCATCCTGGGCCTACTGCCTATCACTTTCCTTCAACATCCCTGAGTTCTAGTATTGGGGAAGATGGAGAAAAAAAACCTTTTCCCACTCTCTCCACCCCATGGATCATTTGATAGATCCCATTTCCCATCCCCCTTCAGTTGCTTTTCCTCTAAATGGTCTTTCCTCCTAGGGAAGGGGATCCAACCCCCTCATCATATTGATCACCTTCCTTGGTTTTTCCCCCCCAGCTTTGCAATGTCCTTTGGGAGAACTGGGCACAGTCTTCCACCCTCGGTCGACACAGGGGCACTGCAATATTGGCCTTTTTATTCTCAGCCCCTTTTCTAATAATCCCCAACGCAAAGTTTGCCCTTTTTCACCCCTGCAATGTCCGTTGAGCTCTCCACTATGACCCCAAGATCTTTTTTTCTCTCAGTTCAAAGCCCATTCGCCTATATTCAAAGTTGTACATCACCTTACTTGAAAATTCTTATCCATCTCACAGCCCATAAATCCACACCCTCCCTCTGGTTCTACGTTACCTAAGATCCGTCATTTGGCTGCAAGCTGCTATTAGGGTTGCCAAGCTCCACTGGGTGGCTGATCTATTAGGATTACAACGGATCAGCTTACCAGGTTCCGGGGGGGAGATGGCCCCTTTGGAAGGTGGACTCTAAGGCAGGGGTAGTCAACCTGTGGTCCTCCAGATGTTCATGGACTACAATTCCCATGCGTTCCTGCCAGCAAATGCTGGCAGGGGCTCATGGGAATTGTAGTCCATGGACATCTGGAGGACCACAGGTTGACTACCCCTGCTCTAAGGGATTATGCCCCATTGAAGTCCCTCCTCTCCCCAGATCTCTTCCTCCTCTGGCTCTACACCCCAAACCTCCAGGTATTTTTCAACCAGAGCTGTTACTCGAGTGGACTTCAAATTTCTCTTTTCAAAAACATGCCATGATTTTTCATAACAATCCCGACGCCGAAACTGAATTTTCAGAAATTACTGCAGTTCTGCACCAGCAAGCTTAGAGACAAAGTCTTACTAAAATAAACTGGATTGATGTCCAAGAAAGTCCTTGAGATCCTTAAGATTTGAAGAATCATAGATGCTTCGGAATTACTCGTGCTCTTCATGCAATGGGAGACAGTCTTGCTGAAAGATGCTCCCCAGAAAGATTCCATTGTCTGCATTCTGCCTTTCCTCTTCCTCATATCAATCCACAGCACGTCCTTGAGTCCGTTGGCTGATTTGATGTTCACACTGCGTTATAACCGGGGAGCGCCTTTGAAGTAATGTGTTTAACCCGATTTGTCCTGCATTCCAAATGCATCCAATTGCCTTCTTGACGAAACAATTTCACAGGACTCCAATGAGATTTTTAGTTCATTATTTAGGCTGCATAACTATCCACACCCTCGCCTTGCTGAGGAGGGTTGGCAACCTCTGCTATTAAGTCTGAACCTCCAAGCAAGAGAGATCGGTTCTCATGGACGAAATGGACACTTTGGAATGCTGACTCTAGAGCAGGGGTAGTCAACCTGTGGTCCTTCAGATGTCCATGGACTACAATTCACATGAGCCCCTGCCAGCATTTGCTGGCAGGGAAGCATGGGAATTGTAGTCCATGGACATCTGGAGGACCACAGGTTGACTACCCCTGCTCTAGAGCATTGCACCCCACCCCCTCCCCTCTCCTAATCCAACCTTCCTCTTTAACACAGCATCCAGAACAAACAAAGAAGAAGAAGAAGAAGAAGAAGAAGAAGAGGAGGAGGAGGAGGAGGAGGAGGAGGAGGAGGAGGAGGATCTAGGTTTTGTACCCCACTTTCTACTACCTGAAAAAGTTTCTAAGCAACTTACAATCACATTTCCTTCCTCTCTCACCAAGAGACCCCCTATGAGGCTGGTGGAATTGAGAGATTTGACACACACACACACCCTCCAAGCAGGCCTCCTGTGTCTCAAAGAAGCTGACAATCACCTTCCCTTCCTCCCCCCACAACAGGCATCTTGGGAGGCTGGCAAGGATGAGAGAGCTCTGAGAGAACCGAGACTGGCCCAAGGCCCACCAGCTGGCATCCCGTGGAGCAGTGGAGAATCAAACCCAGTATGTCAGACTAGAGTCCGCTGCTCTTAACCGCTACAGCAGAGCTGCCTCTGAAGAAGAAAGGGAGCGAACGTGGTCTCTTCTTGACTTGGGGATGACCAAACACCTTTGGAGGAAGCAGCTTCCTTAGCCTTACAATGAACGGAGATCCTCACTTCTCCGGATCCCAGCCCCTCCTCCTCTCCCTGCCAAATATCATCGCTCCCCACTGGACTTGAGGGTCCAATAAAGAAGCCACTCCAGAAAGGAAGTCTTGGCCTTCCATCTGCAAGATCAGAGCAGGGCTGTAAAAACATTTGTTCATCTGTTCATAGGGTTGCCATTCATTGGAAATGACTTGACAGCCCCTCACAAGCAGACACAGGAAGAAGCCACCCCTGGGTGAGGCTGTTGACAGCCAGGCAGGGGTCTCCATGTGCATTCGGAGGGAAGCACTTCCTTAAAGGTAAAGGTGAAGGTATCCCCTGTGCAAGCACCGGGTCATGTCTGACCCTTGGGGTGATGCCCTCCAGCGTTTTCATGGCAGACTCAATACCAGTGCCTTCCCCAGTTTGCCAGTGCCTTCCCCAGTCATTACCATTTATCCCCCAACAAGCTCATTTTACTCATTTTACTGACCTCAGAAGGATGGAAGGCTGAGTCAACCTTGAGCTGGCTGCTGGGATTGAACTCCCAGCCTCATGGGCAGACAGCTTCAGACAGCATGACTGCTGCCTTACCACTCTGTGCCACAAGAGACTCTTACTTGTCAAAAGAACTCATATTTCTTACAGCTGATTTTTTTAAATGGTAGAGTCCAGGAATTTGAAACAGGAAACAACAAGTATCAAATAACTCACATGAGCTGTTTAGAAGTTAAGGCCAGGCTGAAGCCAGTTTCGCCCTCGGTTTCCTGCCGAGAGTTGCCAACCTCCAGGTGGTAGCTGGAGATCTCCTGCAATTACAACTGAGCATCAGGTGACCCGGGAGAAATCAACTACTTTTGTAGGTGGCATTAGATGCAGTGGAAGTCCCTCCCCTCTAGAGCCAGTTTGGTGTAGTGGACTTCTAATCTGGGGAGCCGGGTTTGATTCCCCACTCCTCTTCCACATGCAGCCAGCTGGGTGACCTTGGGCTCACCACAGCACTGATAAAGCTGTTCTGAACGAGCAGGAATATCAGGGCTCTCTCAGCCTCACACACCTCAGAGGGTGTCTGTTGTGGGGAGAGGACAGGGAAGGCGACTGTAAGCCGCTTTGAGACTCCTCCTGGTAGACAAAAGTGGCATATAAGAACCAACTCTTCTTCTTCTACCTCACAGGGTGTCTGTTGAGGGGAGAGGGAAGGTGCTTGTAAGTCATTTTGAGACACCTTCGTCTAGAGAAAAGTGGCATATAAGAACCAACTCTTCTTCTAATGGTTAGGAGCACTGACTTCTAATCTGGTGAGCTGGGTTTGATTCCCGCTCCTCCTCCACATGCAGCCAGCTGGGTAACCTTGGGCTCGCCATGGCACTGATAAAGCTGTTCTGACCGAGCAGTGATATCAGGGCCCTCTCAGCCCCACCCACCTCACAGGATGTCTATTGTGGGGAGAGGAAAGGGAAGGCAAATGTAAGCCACTTTGAGACTCCTTCAGGTAGAGAAAAGCAGCATATAAGAACCAACTCCTCCTACTCTTCTTCTTCTCCATAAGCCCTGCCCTTCTCAGGCTTTGCCCCTTTCCAAAAAAACTCCAACACAGAGTTTGTATCAATGTGTACAAGAGCTGACCTTGGCATCACTCCCTAACTCTTGGAGAAAGTGAAGACCAGTGGAAAGATGTTTCCATCACCCCACTGGAGGGTGGGGTTATGGAGTGGGACCTCCTAACATAGAATTTAACCCCCAAACACAAAAACAGCCATCTTGATGTCATGGTTAAGAGCAGCAGACTCTAATCTGGAGAACCGACTCTTCTGCATGAAGCCAGCCGGGTGACCTTGGGCCAACACAGTTCTCCTAGAGCCTCTCCAACCCAATGACATCACAGGTTGTCTTTTGTGCCGAGAGGAAGGGTAGGTAATTGTCAGCAAGTGCAAAAGTTTCAAAATGCAGAAAGTGCTTTAAAAAATCGTCACAAACATTTAGTATTTCGAAGAGCCCACAGCCATCTGTACCTTCAGGGGATATGTCCCCATTATTTAGACCATCAAATGTCTTGGTGGCCGGCGTGAGAGATCACCTCGGTTTCATTTACCTGTCATATATCAATCCCCTCTGAAGAGTTGCATTCAGATGGCTCATCCCACCTTCTCCTGAAGCCATTGTCTCTGTGGAATCCCTCTTAAGCCCTCTTTCAGGCCAAATCTCTCTCTCTCTGGAATGGAAATCTCAGTAAGAAACCTCTGCATTTTGGAAGTTCCAGATTCAGAGGGATAGAAGTGCCATTTTGGGGGGCTTTCCCCCCCTCCCCCTCCACCAGCAGCAATGAAATTAAAGTGAAGCACTAAAGCGGCCTCTCTCCAGAGCTCCTGAGAGGAAGGGCCGTGGCTCAGTCGAAGAGCATGCAGGTTCAATCCCCGGCATCTCCAGTAGAAAAGAACCCGGCAGGAGGTAATGGGAAAGACCTCTGTCTGAAACCCTGGAGGACCATGGAGGCCTGTGGCTCAGTGACAGAGCACCTGCTTGACATGCAGAAGGTCCCAGGTTCAATCCCCGGCATCTCCAGTGGAAAAAAGAACCAGACAGTCGTTGATGGGAAAGACCTGTGCCTGACACCCTGGAGAGAAGCTGCCAGTCTGAGTTGGCAATACTGACCTTCATGGACTGAAGGACTGGTACAGTATAAGGCAGCTTCATGAGTGCTCATGTGTTCATTGAACCCCACGGAATGTTCTTCTCAGTAACATGGTTAAGGATAATGCTCTGCCAAATTTTCACAACCACCCCTCCCCTCCTAGGAGTTGTGTGCAACTTTAGCGGCTGAGCAAATAAGAGAAATTGAGCTGTTTTCATCCAGTGTGGAGGTAAAGACCCAGGGTTGCCAAACTCCAGGTGAGATCTGGAGATCTCCCAGAGTAACAAGAACTCTCCAGATGGCTGAGATCAGACCGCCAGGAGGAAATGACAACTTTGTGGGCCTCACATTCACATTGTGACCCCTCCCATCCCTAAAGCCCACCCACCCCAGCCTCTGCCCACAAACTTCCAGGAGTTTTCCAAGTCACAGATGGCAACCTACTCTCCAGGGCGTCATTCTGACTTTTAATCAGGGAGATGAGCTACTATGTCACCCGAGAAACAGCTGGGTGCTTCTTGGTTCAGGTAGCTTTGGATGGTGGTTCCCCAAAAGGGAACCAAAATGAATGAGCCCACATGATGGAGGGAAGAATCATAAGTTATCCGGGGTCAACAATGCCCTTCCAGGCTCTACACTGAACAAACAGCACCAACATATATATTCTTACACCAAATAACTATGAGTAAAAATTCATTATGGCAGATTTTACATGGCTTGGGTTCAAATTTGTTCTTCTAAACCAAAATAGCCCTGAATTGGTGACACACACCCCCTTACAAAGCCCCGCCCCACAGCTGCTGATCAGCTGGCTGGCAGGGTTACATATCAGTAGAAAGAAGAAGGCCTAGTCTCACAGGAAGTGACATCACACCAGTGACTTCTACATGATACTTGGGTATTTGGGCAAAAATTCTATGGCAGAAACTGGTTTTACCAAAGAGTCCCCCCCCCTCCAAATATCAGGCAGTCACTCAGAAGTCGGTGGCAAGATGTCACTTCCTGTGTGATGCTGGAGGCATGGCCTAGGCCTTTTTTCAACTGATAAGAAGGGACCTGGTGACTGTTCTTCCAGTGAATACATGGAAGTAGCACTGCATCGCCAATGAGACATAGATGAGATGCTCTAGGATTTAGGCAAAATTTGACGGAGATTTGGGGGTAGTACCTGAACAGCGTGGAATTGGAAGGGGGAAAGGTAGCCTAGCAGGAATGTAATTACTTAGAGGCCACCATCCAAAGCCTGCCACTTGCTCCAGAGGAACTGGATAAGGTAATTTTGGGTTTCTGTTAGGAAACTGGGTAGGTCAATGGCAATTTTTTTTAGATGTGCATCAAAAGAAGTACCCAGAAAGAGTGGGGCTAGGCCAGTGAAGGCCCACACCTGTTGTGCCTGTCTTCCACACTTTCTCACACAGTTGTAAATGTTTGATACCTCTAACAAGGACCTTGACACGGTTCCCCCACTCAGTAGAGCAGTTGAGCAGACAGCCCTGGAAGAGTTTCCTGAATAGGTGGGAGATTATTATTATTATTATTATTATTATTATTATTATTATTATTATTATTATTATTATTATTATTATTATTATTATTATTATTATTAATCCGTCCGTCCGTCCGTCCGTCCATCTGTCCGTCCGTCTGTCTATCCGTCTATCCGTCTATCCGTCTATCCGTCTATCCGTCTATCCGTCTATCCGTCTATCCGTCTATCCATCTATCTATCTATCTATCTATCTATCTATCTATCTATCTATCTATCTATCTATCTATCTATCTATCTATCTATCTATCTATCTATCTATCTATCTATCTATCTATCTATCTATCTATCTATCTATCTATCTATCTATCATCTATCTATCTATACTCATCCTCATGCCTATAGAGAAGGCTCCGCTTGATCTTTTGGTGGCCCCCATAATTCAAGCTGCCTGGTGCCCCCAACTACTGGTAGAAAGCAAAGGTGCAGCGGGTGGGACTTCCTGAGGGTCATCCACGCTGATGACATTCTGATGTCATTTCCTTGATTGATGTCAGCATGATGCCAAGGATGCTCTGGCATTTGGGCAAAAACTCTACAGTCCCTGGTGTCCCCCAGAAACACAACAGCATCACTTACAGATGCACAGGGATTGACTCTGGTGAAGCCCATCTCATTTTTGGTGCCATTTGCCCCTGCTGGCCAGCTGAGCAAGTTCCTTTGGCATGGGTGGACGTGGCCCTGTGTGTGTGTGTATGTGTGCGTGTTTGTGTCTTTCCCCACCAGCATCCTGAGCACCATGATGCTAATGCTCAATAACAGTCACAGCGGTTCCCTCACCTGCCTGCTCCACCTGCGATCTTCTTTCCCCTTCCTTTCTCTCCCCTACAAAAGCGCTCTGCTGTTCTGAGACTCTTCGTCCCACGCTCTTCGCTCGCCGGAGTACGACAGAGAACTGGAAAATCATCATTACTCTGACAAGGAACGTACTGACGGCTGGTGTTTAGGGGCGGCATTAATCACACATTGATGCTCCGGGTGCCTCAGACGTTTCAGGGGAGCCTGCAAGGAGGAAGCAGTTGGCAGCTTTCGTTACTGCCGTAATAACAACTGTATTATCGGCAGACCCCGTGTGAGGGTGTTGCCTTTTGTAAGGGACGCCTGAATTGAGGATTTCCGTGAACGACGTGCCAAATACACATGCAATGTGGAAAGGCCAGAAATATTTAATGCTCGGGGGAAAGCCCGTTGCACCCAGGAATACAACAGGTGCTAGCACAAATGCCTGTCCTGTGGCTTTCCTGGGTGCTGACCCTCCCCCTGCCCTGTTCCCCTACGGAGCTTGAGATCTAGCGTGTTGGAGGTGAGTAAGCAGTAGGAGACTCGAATCTCAAGAGCCCAGTTCGGTCCCCTACTTCTCCTACATGTGCAGCCAGATGGAGAAATAACAACTGATCTCCAGGCATAAGTTCTTCTGGAGAAGATAGCTAGGAGGGAGGGAGGGAGGGTGAGCAGAGGCTGTGCTGGATCCCATGAGGCTGGTGGGAAGCCTTTGCTCCTTCTCCCTCCCACCCCCTGGACTCCTGAAGCCCCACCTCCAACCTTCAAGGAACATTCCTGACCCTGGGGTTATCAGCCTCCAGGTGCAACCTGGAGACCTCCTGGAATTGGAGTTCATCTGCAGACTATAGAGATCAGCTTCCGAGGGGGAAATGGCTGTTTTGGAGGGGGGATTCTGCTATGACAGCTCATCTCTGGACCACAGAGATCAGTCCCCCTAGAGAAAAGGACTGTTGGAGGGAGGACTTTCTGGCCTTGTGCCCCACAGAGGTCCAGGGATGCCAGCCTCCAGGGGGGACCTCTGGCAAAATGTGCGTGCACCCAAAAGCTCCCACCTTGAATGAAACTTTGTTGGTCTGACAGGTGCCCCGTGGACTCTAACCCTGTTACCCTTGCTATAAGTTTCCAGCTTTTTCCTCTCAAGATTTGTGTTCATTGATGAAAAGAATTTCTCAGATGTTGTCCCCAACTAGCAAGGAAGTCCCCATTTTTATGGCAGATTTTTCTTAGGAAATGTTCTGTCCTGGTTTCTATTAAGAAGAGGGTTGCCAGGTGACCCCTGGGAACCAAAAAGGATGATCTCAACAGGCTGGAAAACTGGGCTAAAATGACTCTAAAAAATGATAAATGTGAAGTTCTGCATGTAGGTAGGAAAAATCAAAAACGTTATTATAGGATGGGGGGAGTAGTATTTCTGAAGAAGTATTAGTATGTGTGGAAATGATCTGGGAGTCTTAGTAAACTGTACACTGTGTGACTCGGTGGCTCAAAAGGCAAGTGGGATTTGAGGCTGTATCAAAATAAGTAGAGTCCAGATTGCGCAAGGTGATGTTACCACTTTACTCTGCCCTGGTTGGACCTCACTTAAGAGTACTGTGTTCAGTTTTGGGCACCGCAATTGATGAAGTATATAGACAAACTGGAGCATGTAGAATCATAGAATCATAGAACAATAGAGTTTGAAGGGACTCATGGGTCATCTAGTCTAACCCCCTGCACTATGCAGGACACTCACATCCCAATTGCTCACCTACTGTAACCTGCCACCCCTTTGCCTTCACAGAATCAGCCTCTCCGTCTACAATGTGTAGAGGAGGGCAACAGAAACGGTGAGGGGTTTGGAGACCAAGTCGTATGAGGAAAGGTTGGGGGAGCTTGGTCTGTTTAGCTTGGAGAGGAGACAACTGAGAGGGGATCTGATAACCATCCTCAAGTATTTAAAAGGGTGCCATATAGAGGATGGAGCAGAGTTGTTTTCTATTGTGGCTTCTTCACTGCTACACCACTTGTGGTGCCTGGGATTTAGTCTCTTGTTTTGGGAAATGACAAATGTTAGGGGATTCCAGTTGCAGAGCATCTGACAAGAAGCAGCAGGAAAAGAAGGAGATGGAGGAGGAGGAGAGGAGGAGGAGGAGAAGGAGAAGGAGAAGGAGAAGGAGAAGGAGAAGGAGAAGGAGAAGGAGAAGGAGAAGGAGAAGGAGGAGAAGGAAAAGGAGGAGGAGAGCTGTTTTTTTTAATTACTCAAAGGAGTCTCAAAGTGGCTTACAATCACCTTCTCTTTCTCTCCCCACAGCAGGCACCTTGTGGGGTAGGTGAGGCTGAGGGAGCTCTGAGAGAACTATGCCTGGCCCAAGGTCACCCAGCTAGCTGTATGTGGAGGAGTGGGGAATGAAATCCAAATCTCCAAATTAGAGGCTGCCTCTTTTAACCGCTATATCAAGCTAGCTCCCAAGAATGAATGCTAAGGTCTATCCTGTGGTAGAAGAATTCCACGTCTTCGCTGGAAGCAGACCCTAGATTTATTTCTAATTGGCTTTCTCGAGGCTCTTTCCTTTCCACTTCAAAACCCTACACATTTTATTAAGCAACTATCAATGTATTTCCCCCCATATCTCTTATTTATAGCTCCTGAATTAGCATGTGTTAATTACATTCAAGTCAGTAAATACAGCCATCATTTTCGCATTCTAGGTTGCCAAAGATTGGGAAGGTGAAGATTCAGTTGTTCATGCCATGGTGTGTGTTCTGTACAAAATTGTATATCCTGAAGGTCAACACTTCAGCAATAGTTGTCATGAGTCGCTTTAGGAAATAAGATCACATGATTTGAATGTCACCATCAGCTTTTAGTCTTGGTAAGTAGCAGAGTCTTAACTCTGCTCTGGTTGGCATGTTGGCGAGGGAGCTGAAGCTGGAATGGCTTCTGCTCAAGTTGAAATTGTACCAGTGACATTCCCACAAAACAGCCTGCCTTTTTTGTTCAGGTACTTCCACAGACTAAGAAATAATACTCATCGGTCCTCAGCAAACCTGTTGTTATATCATCGTCATCGCCTTTGTCATTATTAAGCAATCAAGCTGACTTGTGGTGACCCCGCAGATTGTTCAAGACAAGAGATGAACGGAGGTATTTTGCCATTGCTTGTCTCTGCATTGCAACCCTGGACTTCCTTGGTGGTCTCCGATCCCAGTACTCCTGAGATCTGATGAGATCAGGGCTGAATTGGCACATATTTTTTTCCTGCTCTCGATTTTGCCGAATTCTGATTGATCTGAAGCCAAATCATCCAACAGATCTGCTCTGGTTTGGCCTCACTTGGAGTACTGTGTTCAGTTTTGGGCACCCCAGTTGAAGAGGGACGTTGACAAACTGGAGTGTGTCCAGAGGAGGGCAACAAAGATGGTGAAAGGTTTGGAGACCAAGACATAGGAAGAAAAGTTGGGGGAGCTTGGTCCGTTTAGCCTAGAGAGGAGATGACTGAGAGGGGATTTGATAACCATCTTCAAGTATCTAAAGGCTGCCATATAGAGGATGGAGCAGAGTTGTTTTCTCTAGCCCTCGAGGGATGGACCAGAACCAATGGGATGAAATTAATGCAAAAGAAATTCCATCTAAATATCCAGAAGAAGTTCCTGACAGAGTGGTTCCTCAGTGGAACAGGCTTCCTTGGGACATGGTGGGTTCTCCATCTTTGGAAAATTTTAAACAGAGGCTGGATAGCCATCTGATGGAGAGGCTGATTCTGTGTAGGCAAAGGGGTGGCAGGTTGCAGTGGATGAGCGAGAGGGTTGTGAGTGTCCTGCATAGTGCAGGGGGGTTGGACTAGATGACCCATGAGGTGCCTTCCAACTCTGTTATTCTATGATTCTATGATCTACAGTCTTCCTTTTTCCTGACCCGAAACTCATCCCCCTAAATCCATGCCATCTGCACTGTATTTTGTCCCAGTTGCTGATCTCCTGTCTCCTTCCCACTTGATTGGGGAAGCTAGAGCGCAGGGAGGGGGGAGTGGTGGTTGCATGAAACTCCAGTCGGCACTGAAGGAGCACAAGGCTGGAGAGTGCTTTATTTCCTGCCAACTCTACAGCCAGAGCAAGCCGGAGAAGGAGCTAGTGGAGCACAAGGCTGCTTGTTTATTTTTATTTTTCTTCCATCTGTGCAAGCAGGCCAGGTGGAGGCTTCAGTGTCAGGAGAGAGTGGCAGTGTTCAGAGAAGAGCAGCTTAGATGGTTGAGGATTGGACTACATGCCTTATACAGAGAGGTTGAGTTAGGTCTGTGTCGCATGGAGAAGAGTGATGGGATAGCTGTGCTTGACTACATAAAAGATAGGCATGTTGAACAGAGGAGGGGCATCTTGTTTACTGACGCTTTAGAGACAGGAACTAGGAGCAACAGGTTGAAGAAGAAGAAGAAGAAGAGTTGGTTCTTATATGCCGCTTTTCCCTACCCAAAGGAGGCTCAAAGCGGCTTACAGTCGCCTTCCCTTTCCTCTCCCCACAACAGACACCCTGTGAGGTGGGTGAGGCTGAGAGAGCCCTGATATCACTGCTCGGTCAGAACAGTTTTATCAGTGCCATGGCGAGCCCAAGGTCACCCAGATGGTTGCATGTGGGGGAGTGCAGAATCGAACCTGGCATGCCAGATTAGAAGTCCGCGCTCCTAACCACTACACCAAACTGGTTCAGATTATGGGAAAGGAGGTTCCACTTCAGAAAAGGCTGTTTGTGGATGGAATATGCTGCTTCAGAAGGTGGCGGAGTCTCCTTCCTTGGAGGTATTTAGGAAGTGATTGGATAAGCACCTGTCAGGAGGGTGTGTTTTTTGTGTCCCTGAGAAGGGCTGGACTGATTGACCCTTTGGGGTGTCTTCCACCTCTATGTGTGATTCTGAAATTGCCTTAACTTTTTAAGAATCTGAGTTTATTCTTGACATACTCATAGTATAAAGAAGCTTCATAGCTTCATGATTTTCTAAGCGAGTGGGAGGTCTCCATTTTGACCCGGTTTTAATTACATTCACTTTCACGTGTGAATACATATGCTGGGATGCGGAAATACACGGAACAAGAACATGCGATTGTCATAATGCTATAAAGCATGAATGTAAAAAGTAAGCACTTTCCCCCTCTTCTCAAATCTTCAAAAAGTAATTTAACACCCCAGTTAAGTAGCTCAATAGAGAAAAAGCACTCTGGCTTCAAATGGATTTTAATGGGAAACTAACCACGAGCAGAAAATCAATTAATGAAATCTACCGGTAGGCGAAAAACTCCAGATTGCCCACACATACACGGCTGAAACCTTTTCTATTCCTTAAAATTACCCCACAATTTCTGCGTTTCAGTCTTTTCCCTAGCTACTACGAAGTGCAGAAATGAAAGGTTGCTGGGTAAATAAAACAGATCTATGAGGATGCGCTCGTCACAGCTGCAAAAGTGAACAAATATAGTTTTTTGTTTGTTTGTTTTTAAAAAATGAGACATTTAGAATTCGAAATTACCTTAGAGTCCCGCAATGGAATCAATATGGCGAAATTCAATAAAGAGAGAGACATTAGTAAAAGCATTTGGCCGGGGAAAGAAAAGAGAAGATACACATGTATAAAATGGTAGGAAGCGATCGAGGACGGGTTGGCTTTACATGGCAATGTAATTGCTTGGATAAATAGAGAATTCAGTCCAGCACATGGGAAGTAATAAATTATGCTCCGTTTGTAGTACAAGGGTATATGAAGAGCAAATCATTGTGGGACAAATATAAAGTTGTAACTTAATAGGTTCAAAATGTTTAGGCAATTCCCAGCTGTTTTTTTAGACCCTGCCATGTCAGTACCCGAAGGAGTCTCAAAGCAGCTTACAAGCACCTTTCCCTTCCTAGAATCATAGAGTTGGAAGGGACCTCCTGGGTCATCTAGTCCAACCCCCTGCACTATACAGGACACTCACATCCCAATCGCTCATCCACTGTAACCTGCCATCGCCTTGAACCTTCAGAGAATCAGCCTCTCCGTCAGATGGCTATCCAGCCTCTGCTTAAAAATTTCGAAGGAAGGAGAATCCACCACCTCCCGAGGAAGCCTGTTCCATTGAGAAACCACTCTGTCAAGAACTTCTTCCGGATGTTGAGATGGAATGTCTTTTGAATTAATTTCATCCCATTGGTTCTGGTCCGTCCCTCTGCTCCATCCTCTATATAAGGGGTAGTCAACCTGTGGTCCTCCAGATGTTCATGGACTACAATTCCCACAAGCCCCTGCCAGCATTTGCATGGAATTGTAGTCCATGAACATCTGGAGGACCACAGGTTGACTATCCCTGCTCTATATGGCAGCCTTTAGATACTTGAAGATGGCTATCAGATCCCCTCTCAGTCATCTCTTCTCCAGGCTAAACAGACCAAGCTTCCCCAACGTTTCCTCATACATCTTGGTCTCCTCTCTCCACATGAGAAGCCCTGGGGCGTGGTGGGGCTGAAGGAGTTCTGAGAGAACTGCTCTGTGAGGACAGCTCTCAGAGAATTTGGTCACCCAGCTGGCTGCATGTGGAGGAGTGGGGAAATCAAGCCCAGTTCTCCAGTTTAGAGCATGTTCCCCTTTAAACACCATGCTGCTTCTCAAAAAGAAAAAGAGCTGGGTTTTAATACCCCGTTTTTCACTGCTGGAAGAAGCCCCCAAGCGGCTAACAAACATTTTCCCCTTCCTTTCCCCAGCAACCCATGAGGCAGGTGGGGCTGAGAGAGCTGCTTTCAGAATCAACAAAGTTTTCTTCAAAGGTTTACGCTTCTGTGCATATGCAAACCTTCTTCCATACATTGCAGTGGAAGCTACAAGCCCATCTCTATAGCGTAGGTCAGGGGTAGTCAAACTGCGGCCCTCCAGATGTCCATGGGCTACAATTCCCATGAGCCCCTGCCAGCGAATGCTGGCAGGGGCTCATGGGAATCGTAGTCCATGGACATCTGGAGGGCCGCAGTTTGACTACCCCTGGCGTAGGTAGGCAGTGAGCAGCAAATGAGAACACGGCCCACAGCTTATTTATAAACTAAGCTTGTTAATCCAGTTTGGTCTTCACATCTGTCAAACCCCCTTATTATTAAATGGCACAAAATCAGTCACCAATGGCCAGACTCGATGTCAAGAGAGAGAGAGAGAGAAGACCAATGTCTCTCCATCACGATCAATTACGGATAAATGAGAAAGCATCAATTTCCTGGTGCGATCGTTGGTGATTCCGACGTGCCATCCGAAGTGCTTCCAACTAGAAGCCTGAAATGTTGGCATCGTTCCCGAGACCCCAGCTGCGTCTCCCTTTGATGGGCAGCCGGACGTGCCGAGGAGACACCTGGGAGCACCCTGTGCCCGTCGAGAGGACGGGGATGTGGAAATGGAAAGTGACACAGGGAACAGAAGCGGTGTCGGGAGACCTGTGTGCTGCCAAGCATCGCAGGCACGTGGCGGTGCCTTTCGGGAAGCCAGCCGGTTCTGATCGGCAGGGGGAAGCCGCCATTTTGTTAAATGTGAGGCGGACGGAGAGAGAAGTCAACTCTGCAGCTTTTACACTTCGCTGAAGGCCTTCCCTTGCCCCAAGCCCCACCCTGAAAGCTAAAATGAATGAAAATAAACATTTGGCTGGGACAACCAATTCCCCAGCAGTGGGAGCCGTAAATGACCATTCCGTGGTGAATAGTCTTGCCTGCCACGCCTCCCGATTTCATAACAATTGTAGTAGTTTCTGAATGCTGCCTTCATAATTCCTCAACATGTGGAGAGATGCGAGACTTATAGTTTTCTGCCAGCAGATATCCAGGGGTCGAATATTTGGAGCGTCGCTTTACCACAGCCTTGGGTTTTGGGCGAAAATTCCTGAAAAGCCTTATAAGAATGTGAGGAAGCCAATATGATAAAATCTAAGTGGATCCTAAGGATTCCTAAGCTTTAGTGATGTAAAGACAAAGAGCTGGTTTTTATACCCCACTTTTCTCTACCCAAAAGAGGCCCAAAGCAGATTACAAACATCTTTCCCCTCCAGTTTGGTATAGTGGTTAGGAGTGCGGACTTCTAATCTGGCATGCCGGGTTCGATTCTGCACTTCCCCACTTGCAGCCAGCTGGGTGACTTTGGGCTCCCCATAAAGAAGTTCTGTCCAAGCAGGAATATCAGGGCTCTCTCAGCCTCACCTCCCTCACAGGGTGTCTGTTGTGGGGAGAGGAAGGGAAGGCGATTGGAAGCTGCTTTGAGCCTTTGAGAAAAGCGGCATATAAGAACCAACTCTTCTTCTTTTTCTTCTCTTGCCCCAACAGAGGTAGGTGTGTCTGAGAGAGCTCTGAGAAAACTGCTTTGCAAGAAGAGCCCCAAGAGAACTAAAACTAGCCCAAGATCCCCCAGCTGGCTGCAACTGGAGGAGCAGGGAATCAAGCCCAATTCTCTAGATTACAGTTCACCGCTCATTACACACTACACCATGCTGGCTCTCGAAGCCATGAATGTGTTTGTGTGTGTGTGTGTGGGGGGGACAAAGTACATTACCTCCAGTTTTTTCCTTCTTCACTTGCCTTGTAAATAATACAGGGCTTTAACTCTTAATTGATTGCTCCGTTAAACATTTTAAAACTCTTCCATCAATTAGAAAGGTGCTCCCGATTAATCAAGCAGTGGAGAGAGGGAAGAGGTGAATTGTTTTCAACACAAGTATTTAAAACAAGAGGGGAGGTGGTTCCCAGGGTGAGCATCTGCTTTGCATATAGAAGGTCCTGGGTTTGACCATTGTCAAGAGATCCGGGGGATTCTCCGGCCACGAGGCAAGGGATGTTCGGAGGTGGCTTGCCATTACCTTCTTCTGCATCATGACCCCTAATGTTCCGGGGTTGACCCTGCTTAGCGTTGGAGAGCTGATGAGGTTGGGCTTGCCTGGGTGGGAGTTAATTATTATTATTTTTAAATGTTAAATATTTTTCGGTGAGATGGCGATATATAGTCATGTTGGCCCACCCACCCCCTCCCTAATAGCCACTCATGGGCCTGGAGGCGGTGGGAAGGGGAGGGCCCCAGATGAGCATGTACACAGCTATGCTTCCCAACCATGTTCTGCAGGACCACATGAGAAACCCGTTCTGGGGTTTCGCGAAGCCTGAAAAATATTCCAGGGGTTTCTCAACAATAAAAAAGTAGACAAAGGCAGAATCAGGGCCTGTTTATCCATTTAGTACATGGAGCATGTGGTACAGGACTCACATTTCCAGGGGCCCCACATGGTATGCCCCCTCCATGGATAGTCTCTTTCCTCTCCCATTTGTGGTCTCTCTCATCTCCCATTTCCCCCCTTTAAAGACACTCAGAGTGATGCCCGTTTCTATTGTCCGGATACCAGGTACCAGTTTATCCCTGAAGCACTAGGATCACGTGCTACGGGCCCTGCAGTTCAAGGGGCCCTGCCCCTGCCTTGTTGGCAAAGCTCCTGAGCTGAGTGACAGAGAGTTTGCCAGAGAACGCACAAGCAGAGAGCTTACTTCTGGCGTTGTTCTGCCCCACCAGCTTGACTTGGGGCAAGGAGCTTCATTGCCTGGAGCATTAAGCTGCAGGGAAGGAGTTGGAGAGGGGGAGGCAGTGGCAGGTGGGGGGGGTCAGTTTTTGGATTCCGCTGGCCAGATCTGGGGCAGTTTTGGGATTCCATCCCGTTAAACACTTTGCAGGGACTTGTTCATTGCAATGTTGCAGGAGATGGATTCTGCAGGCTTGTCCCCACCCGCATCTTTAGGTGCTCCCCTTTCGCCTCAGCCCCCACAGGAAAGAGCCAGGTTTCAGCTAAGATAGCAGAAGATTAGCAGAGGTTCACTGCTAAGCCAGGGGAGGGGTGTGTGTGTAAACCTACATACTCACAGGAGCTGCAGAACACAACCTTTTATCGCAACTCAATGCCAACAAACATAGGAACTGAAAGCTAAGGAAAAAGAACAAATTCAGGGGGTGGAGTTTCCCTCCCCTCCTAATCAGGTTTCAGTTAACTCTTTGCTATCCGTTTGACTACATTCACACAGGGAATCGCAAAGCACAACAGGAGACGAGGGTAGGGGATTCTCTGGTGGCAGCACGTCCTGCGTTTGATGACCTCCACCGCTGGCTGCCAAGTGACAAGTCAACCCATTGCCCAAAGAAACAGAGTTCCCTGCAAGGAAACCCTTGAATGGAATGCCACCCATCCCAATCTGGCACCGAAGGGCAAAGCTGAAGGCAGCATGTGTGGTGGGGAGCTATGGGCAGCTTGCATCTGCTGGTGTCAGCTGAGGCAGGAGGGCCCCCTCTGAACTGCTGTGAATAGCTGGCATGTGTAAAAGGAACCCTGAGAGAGGCAGTAATGCTCTGGAACTGGAATTTACGGCCCTCAGAGAGGCTGACAGCCCCTGAATATATGCTAAGGATGTTTAGAGTTAAGGACAATATTAATAAATGTTTTCAGCAAAGTGATGGTATTGGTTGCTTTCAGAGTTTCAGACTATAACAGCACCAGTTGTGTTCCACGCCAATAACAGCGCCAGTTGTGTTCTGTTAGGGCCCTGCTGAGTCTGGTTGTACAGGACCCAGAAATGGTTAAACCTGGCCTGCCTCCACCCCCAGTATGGGCTGCTCCTGCCTCAACTGAACACTGCTAGGGCACTGCAAGTCCGTAAACCAGTTCTGGTATTTTGGGCCCTGCGAATCGTTAAAAGACTCCTGGGCTGAATTAGATAAATGAGGCTATTGCAACAGTCCATACCAGGGGTAGTCAAACTGCGGCCTTCCAGATGTCCATGGACAAACGCTGGCAGAGGCTCCTGGGAATTGTAGTCCATGGACATCTGGAGGGCCGCAGTTTGACTACCCCTGATCTAGATGTAAGCCAATTTCATAGTTGATCTTCCTCAGTAGGGTTGCCAGCTCTGAGTTAGGAAATACCTGGAGATCTTGGGAGTGGAGCCTGAAAAAAGTGGGGTTTGGAAGAGGGGAGGGACTTCAATGAGATATAAGGCCGTAGAATCCACATTCCACAGTAGCCATTTTCTCCACTTGAATTGATCTCTGTCAGCTGGAGATCAGTTGTAATGGTGGGAGATCTCTAGCTACAGCCAGGTGGATAGCAACCCTAACTGGTAGCTAATTCCGGAATTGATTTAGTAAAGGAATTGGTATAAAATGTTTTACAGATGGTATATTACCCCCCAAAAGATATTGTAAAGGTCAGTAAGCATTATAATAGGAAATGCTAGAAGTGTTATTAAATAAGTGCTTCATCTTATCAAATGTGGTGGACCTGTCAGAGAATGAGGACATATTGAATTATGATTCATGATGAAATACAAAAGATGTTGAAAATCAACTTTGCAAAGAATCCCAAATGTATGCTGCGAAATATATTACCAGTATGCTGACCATTTTCCCTTGAAAGAAAAAGGGGACATTGGGATGGCAAAAACGGGATGGAGGTTATTGAAAAGTATTATGAACATACTGAGGCTGCCATATTCTTCAGTGACTGAACCTATACAAAAATTTAGGTAGAACTCATTTAGTGGAAAGGATTGAAAACCATATCTTTAATTACAATTACAAAAGCCCTTTCTTAAAACAGTCCCTGAAATATATATATCTTTAAACCCTGCCCCGCAGCGCGGCGCGGCACAGCGTGGAATAAATAAAGGAGTAAGGACTCTGTGGGAGGAGTTAGGGCGGGACCCGTCCAGGATAAAAACTCGGAGAGGGCCAATCAGGAGCCACACTCTCCGAGTGCCACTCAGGGGCTATTGGCCACTTGGCCCGCCCCGGACTCCTCACCCACACTCCGTCCCCATATGGTTCGTTGCTGGGAAAGGAGTACGCGGCCGCCCTGCTCCTTTCCTGGCAACGAACCATCATCCTTCCCTCCCCATTTCGACTCTCCACCGCAAACCCCGCCGCCCTGCGCCCGCCACGCAAACAGAAGGAGTGCCTGGGCCCACCGCCATTTCCAGGCTTCTACCGGGCCCAGGCGCTTCCTCGCGGCCACGAGGGTGCACCTGGCCCCGAAACAAGCCACCAACCTTCTTAGGCTTCTGCTGGGCCCCGGATTCACCTAGGCCCGGCAGATATCCACCCAACACACACACACACACACACACACACACACACTGCTCTTCCCCCTGCCCAACCCACCTCACCTCTCCCTTAACCCTCCCTTCCCGACCCACACACACGCACGCACACACACAAACCTTTTACCCACAGAAATGCGCGCACACACACTCACACACTGCCATCTCCCTCCCACTTCCCCCCTGCCAACCCTCCCCTTCACATATACCCCTCTCCCATCTCATTCTATCTACCTCCCTGCCTGCCTTCTTCCCTTCCTTCCTTCTTTCCTTCCTCCCTTTCTCCATCTCCTTCTTCTCTCTCTGTCTCTCCCTCTCACTTACTTCCTCTCTTAATTCCTTGATCCCTTCCTGTTCTTCTCCCTTCTATCCATCCCTGCAAAATCCTCTTCCCCTCCTTTCTCCCTCCCACTCCTCCTCCCCTCTTCTACCTTCCTTCGCGACATTCTTCCTCCCCACGCACTAGCGCCCGCTGTATTTCCCTTCACAGCGGGCTTTATTTCTAGTATATATATAACATTGAATGTCTTCCCTTATTATTTATCTTCCCTTATTATTTGGCTCATGACATACCTACAGATACATCCACAGCTTAAAGGAGTCCTGGCCATCTCTCTCTCCCAGAGGGGTTCATGAGGCAGCAAGTTCTCCAGCTACCCATGCTCCGTGACTTTTTGCACCCTAGGCTCAAATACTAACAGTTTAATAGAAATCAAGCACAAATGAAAACGACATGGGCTACACTTGCATACCAAACAAAAACTAAGGTGACAGCAAGTACATACCTTTTATTTAAAAGGGGAACATATGGACATTTTTATTAAAAGCAGGGGATGGCTGGGAAATGTGGAAAAATGGGTCTTGTCCCCTTAAAAAGGTTACATACAGTCAGCTTAGCTGTACCAGACTATACAGTGAACTTGTTAAGTATATGGTAACAGCTGCCAGGATCTTACATGCATCAAGATGGAAAGAAAGAATCCTTAGCAGATCTAGCAGAGTGGTTAAATCAATTGGTGGACTATAGGTCAACGGCAAAACTTACATATTTGAGGCAAAAAGGATCAAAATCAGATTTTAATAAAAAGTTGAGTCTAATATTAGGCTATATCAACTAATATATGGAAGGAAATAATTGATTTATATCAGGTGTATGTAAATAATGGAAATACAAGCTTGGGTGGAGGAAGAAACCAAAGGTACAGTGGAAAAAATGCATAAGACATATTGTGATATATCAATTTAATATGCAGAGTTCTGTAAATGATATAGCATTATTTTCTTTTCTATATTCTATAATCTTTTACTGAATAAGTAAAAAAAAATTTTTTTAAGGATTAACCAATTTTTTAAAAAAGATAATATTTCCTGTTGTCTATCCTGGACCTATTGTTCTTGTGTTATCAGAGCCCTGATATTCCTGCTCGGTCAGAATAGCTCTATCAGTGCTGTGGCGAGCCCAAGGTCACCCAGCTGGCTGCATGTGGAGGAGGAGCGGGGAATCAAACCCGGCTCACCAGATTAGAAGTCTGCACTCCTAACCACTACATCAAGCTGGCTCTCTTACTCATTGCTTTCCTTTACTTGTCCCAAACCAGGCCTCTCCCATTTTGACTCATTTATGCACTGGGAACTTCAGTGCCCCAGCTCCTGTGCAGGAACACAAATTGGGGGCAGATGAGGTGCAACGGTCCAAATGCTCCCCCGTGTGGTTGCAGGAAGAGGTGGGGCAACCTGCCATGACTAAAACTCCAGGCTGCAGCCCAGCATGAAACCTCCAGTGCGCAAACGGTCATTGAGAAGACTAAGCAATCTTTAATGCATCCCCTAATTTAATATCTAGAGCATGCCTTTTATCTTGAAACGTGATACCCAGGATCCCTCGGAGCATCATTCTTGATCTGTCTTTCTTGCATTTCTTTAATTCCCTTAGTCAGTTTCTCTTTCCCACCCCATCTTCTTAAAGCAATTCAGCCCGTTCCACCAACGCAAACAGTCTGTCGTGCCATTTTACGTATTGGATTTCCTCTTTTGCCCCGTGATTGCAATATAACAACAACAAGAAGAAAGCCAATCTCCTTAATAGACTGTTTACAATTTAGCTGGGTTTTAATGAAGATTGATTAATTCTTTGATTTTGAAGAAGGGAGGGTTCATTCCGCTCCAGACACGACTCCGGCTAAACATGTTTATTTTTAATTAACTTCTTTCTTTTTTCCCCCAGATCATTAAATGGCAAATAATACTGGAATACGGCTCCCCTTTTCATGTTCGCTTGGGGTGGGGGTGGGGAATTGGATTAAGCGACAAGAGCATCCATTATTTCAGCATCTAAAATGAAATCAAGGTGCGATCAGATTCTTTGCCTTTCCGAATGCCGGTTTCGAAGGGATGCTCTGTTCCCCCTGGATGGAAATATAAACAGGTTTGTGCATCATGTCAAATGCAGGAAGTTCTGCTTCAAAGATAATGCAGGTCTCTCGAGGTTCAACCAGATGCGGTCTCTCGTGAGGTCATCCCTGTTGTGTTTAGCCGGCACTGTGCAGACAGGGGCACTTAACAACAAATGGACTTGAAAAAAACAGATATTTGTGCTGGAGCTGGAGAGCTCAAAGGAAGGACTTATATAAGCAACATTTTTCTTACAAATTCAGACTTGGGAAGGATCCCAGGGGTCCATAATGCACATGTTACCCAAATAATTGACAAATGTGCCGAGCAGCTGGTCTCCATCTGACTCTGTACAGCTGAAGTTGGTGTGATTCCATGAAAGCTACGATTGCCAGACCACCCCCACCCCCACCCCGATGGAGACGGAGGTTCCCCTTTGCCAGGCCCAGCTGCTGATCGGTTGGCTGGAGGGACCTGTTATCAATAGAAGGAAGAAGGCCTAGGTCACATTGTTCATGTCACACAGGAAGTGCTGACATCCTGCCACCGACTCATGGAAGACACTCTGATATTTGGGCAAAAACTCTATGGTACAAGATGATTTTGCCATAGAGTTTTTTGCCCAAATACCAGAACATCATCAGGAAGTTGCTGGTGTGATGATGTCACTTCTTATGTGATTCTGGCTTTTGTGATATTATTATTGTTGTTGTTGTTGTTGTTGTTGTTGTTGTTATTATTTCCCACTGCTTTAGCAAGCCATCTCACAGTGGGTTACACAGTTAAAAGCCCCACATAAAAACAAAGTGTATTATCCCCGTTAAAAGTGTGTACCCCTATCTTCCCACCCCTACAGCAGTGACCCACCCCCACAGCAGCCTAGGTCCACCAGTTGCTGGGGGGGGGGAGAGAATCTTATAAACCTAATAAACATTGTGCCTACAAACTCACTTGAGCTGTTACTGCTAAGGAAGGTTTGTTCGTATGTCGTCTTCTACTGCTGGACAGTCTACTTACAACGCTAAGAGAACACACCAAGATGGATTCCTAGCTCATAATTTTGATAATAACATAGTGCTTGGTTGTTTAATGCATCTTAAAGACTATAAAATAGACACACACACCCTTCCACACACACACCTTTTTGAGTTTGCGGTCATCTTTTGGAATCCTGGGTGCAACCACAAAATGGCTGCCACAGAAGGTGGAGAAAACCACAGCATAGCTGCCATAGGGGATAGAACAAAGCAAAATCTGAGTCCCATGGCACCTTTAATACCAACAAAGATTTACTTAAGGCATGAGCTTCCGCGTGCACACAGAAGAGGCTTGGGTGCTGAGTAATTTTAAAAAATCAGTGGGAAAGATGAAGGAGGGAGAATTAAAGCCAATACTGTGGTGGCTCCTGCTAGGATCGGAGGGGACCCTTTTCAGTCTGGTCAGCCAATCTCCAGTGGCCAATCAAAAGCCACATCTAAAAGCATTGGGTTTATCAAGAAAAGTGATAATGGGCAACCCATATGTTTGATGAGGACTAGGTTGGGGACCCAGCCATATTGCTGTTAGCAGAGTACACGGTTGTGTGTGTGTGGGGGGGGATTAATTATATTTTCAGATCCAGGCTTAAGAGTGGGAAATTTTTACGATGATTCTGGGTAGAACAAAACCAGTTCATCTTAGAAATCTGTGCTGTGATTTCACGTTCTGGTTTATTGGGACCATATCTTTGCACACATGCACTGCAGATGCTGTTCTTTTCAATGACCAGCGAATGCAAGGGTCTTCTGTGAGAATGCGAGGGTCTTACCCTTCCCTCCACTCTGGACCCTCCAAATTTCAAGCAAACACAGCAAAGCAGATTTGCCTTACCAGGCTCCCAAATAACTCCTTTCAATACATGCACGATTCCGACACAATTCATATCATTACTAGACCCTTGCCCAGATACAATTGGAAGAAAGGAAGACACTGCTTAGAAAATCCGCAGAATTTTATTCATTGGCTTTTTCGTTTGTTGATTTCCAGACCCCCCAATCTCAGCAGTTCAACTCTGAGCAGTGTACAACATTTTATGAAAACATTTAAAAATTAAATAATTAAAACCTGTTAAAATAATGATAACAACTGTTCAGTAGAGAGTACTCGATGGGAGCCTCCAGGCAATTCGGTTTCTGCCATCTCTCCCATCAAAAAAAGGTCTAGATCTTCCCTGATTTGAATAGACAGTACTGTGTGAGAAGAAAGGGATGAAAGAGTGCTGATTTTAACAATTCATCAGCCCCAACCAAAAGCCTGGCAGAAGAGCTCCGTCTTACAGCCCCTGTGGAACTGTACAAGCTTCGGCAAGTCCCTGATATGCTCCGGAAGCTCATTGCACCAGGTAGGGGCCAGGATGGAAAATGCCTTGGCCCTGTTTGAAGCCAGATTGGTGCCAGGTACCACCAGCTGATTGGTGTTAGCTGAGCATAATGCTCTTCTTGGGATGTCCCTGAGAGACCGCCTCCCTGCCTATACCCCCAAAAGAGCCCTCTGCTCCGCCACCTCCAACTGGCTGCAGATCCCTGGCCTCAAAGAGGCTCATCAGACCTCAACAAGGGCCAGAGCCTTCTCAGTCCTGGCCCCCACCTGGTGGGATGAGCTTCCTGAAGAGATCAGGGCCCTGCCCGAATTCCCCCAATTTCGGAGGGCCTGTAAAAGGGAGCTCCTCCACCAGGCATTTGCTTGAGGCTGACCGACTCAAAAACATCCGCTGGTCCCCCCCCCAGACACCCCCCTCCATGATTGAACATACCAACCCACCTAAGGATCTCAAAGTTACTGTTTCTGTTGAAATATTGTTCTAGTTGATATGTTATGTTACAATTGTTATACTGTTATTATATTGTTAAGATGTAATCAATCTATGATGTTCTATGTAAACCGCCCAGAGCCGTATGGAGGTGCGGCATAAAAATTCGAATGAATGAATGAATGAATGAATGAATGAATGAATGAATGAATGAATGAATGAATGAATGTAGATAGGCAGTCACTCAGATATGTAGGAGCCGGACCGTGGATGGCCTTATGGGTAAGGACTAATACCTTAAACATTCCCAGAGGCTCAGGGAGGCTTACAGGAAGATAAAAATATACGAGGAACATTAAATATTAGTTTTTAAAGGTTTCAAAATGAATAATTAATTACAAAACAGTGAAACCAGGTTTTAATTCCTAGCGTAATCTGAGGCAATTTCCACACATCAGAAAAACAGCATTACACCGGCTGAATGGCAAAGCGCTAAATTGTATCACACCCCTCAGCCCCTCCTCACCTTTTTGCTGTCTCACCTTTGTCTGCCTTCTTTTCACGCTTCTCACCTTCCACATCTTTTTCTAGAAATATGGCAGAAGAAAGCAACACACCTTATATGCATCGTGCTTCCACCTGTCAATCAATCCAGGCAACCAATCCCCTTTCTCCATGTTTTAAAGCAGTGGTCTGGAAGCGTTTGTGCGCTGCGGACCGCCGCTCCGGAGTGGGGGGAGAGGGCAGCCCGGGGGCCTGGGCATGCGCGGCAGCCCCAGCGCAGACGCGCATGCGCGGACTGCCACGCACGTGCATTTGCGCCCAGCAGGGGTGCAAACGTGAGTGCGCGGCAGTCCGCGCATGCGTGTTTGCGCTGCCGCCATGCCGGCGGCCGCGGCTCCCACTCCCGGCCCCTCCGGGCCGCCAGCAAATTGACCGCTAAAGCTAAAGCGGCCAATTAGCTTGTGGCTCGGCAAGCTTCTCTTCCCTCCCCTCCCGAAATAAGAAGCTTGCCGGGCCGCGAGCTAATCGGCTGCTTTGGCGGCCGATTTGCTCGCGGCCTGGCGAGCTTCTCGCTTGGGGGGAGGGAAGAAGGAGCCGCGATCCGGCACCAAGGCCTTCGCGGACCGACACCGGGCCGCGGCCCGCGGGTTGGGGACCACTGTTTTAAAGGACCCACATTACCCACTAATTTTTTTTTAATTCACCCTTCTCCATTGATATGCCTATTTTTGTCATTGCCTGCACACTTCTCTGCTATTCATTGCTCCAGGAAGTTAGCCATTTAAAAAAGAAATTCCATCCCCAGGAACAAGGGAGAGGGAGGCGGGTGTGAGGGCAGGACGAGGCAGGCACCTTTAGCTTGTTTGAACCTCCATATATTCCCTCAGCTGGCTGCCTGCTGGTTGCTCTCCAGTAGCTCGAGCCAAATAGGTTGGGGAATCTACTTTATGCGACTCCTGAGCTCACGCTTTAAAATGGAGGATGTAGCCAGACGGTTACTGCCCAGATGCTGGATGTTGGTGACATCATATGGAGGGGCCAGAATATAGCAACTTCTTTTGGCAAACATGACACTACATTTAACGGGTGCAGAAATGCCCTGAGTTATCAGGAGTACAAAATATTTAGGACTCCACAGGACACAGGCCCAAACAAGTCCCAGTCACTTGAATTGCCCTCATTCCATTCACCTCCTGTTTCGTCCACTGAAACCAACTCAAAGGCCACTGAGGAACAGGAAACTGTCCCAGAAACGGAGGTCTACCCTTTTTTGCCTCATTGTGTCAACAGCTGCCTTCTAATACTTTGCCATGAAACGATGGATCCGTTTCGACAACACAGGAGGGAGAGTCGGCCCTTCCGCAAAGGGCAAATTCAGCATCAACGTTGGCCAGGCCATTAGATCGCCATAACGCCCGCCGCTGGATGCTTGTTGAGAAATGGCATTTGATACCACTTTCGTTAGCATTCGTATAATGCAATATTTATCATCGTGCGAGAGGAAAGGGGGGGGGGAGTATTTTTAGCTCCATCTTGAGTAACATATCGCCATGGCAACCTCTTCCTTGTCACCGCTGTTGCAGTTACACGGTGCGTTGTCACATTAATAATAAATGGGATGCATCTAACATATTTGGTTGCTGATTGGCTGAAAGCCAGGGATGCCTCTTGTTTATAGTTCAAGGGCTTAAGAACGCGCCAGCCAACTTCCTTAAGTTTGTTTCTCAGAGAAACGGGTCTCCTTGAGATCTACCTACCACGGGTTCACCTGAGTTTTGACTCAGCATCGTGAGGAGATTTGCATTTTATTTTCAGGTGCTGCGGAAGTCGGTAAGCAAATATAATTAGAGAAGTTACGGCGTCCGGCAGGCCTGGAAGAATGTTTTGTTGCCTACCCGTAGTTTGAAAATAAGGAAATTACATTTATATACGAGCTTCCTTGATGTGTTTTGAAAGTCCGGGATTTCATTAACGCAACCTGGAAACAATAAGAAGCTTGGACGAAGCCCCGTTAAATCGGGGTGCGTCAAAAATCAAGCGTCAAACGTTGCGCGGGGTGAATTTTGAAGCTGGGAATGTATTTATTTTTTTAAAAGGAGAAATGAAATGAAAACGGAAATTGAACTGTGGCACCTTGGACTTCACACGAGCACTCGTTTTATTGCAAGCCTTTCGAACCAGAGCCGAAATGAATTTGCAAAATTCAAAAGGCAAAGCCCCTCATAAAGTTCAATGGGAAAATAATATTCCAAAAAATTGCATGGCAAAATAATAACACTGGGAAAGTTGATCGCTGGTAGGTATGCGAGAACGCTGCTTAAACCTGTGTTTGATCACAGATTAGGAGAAATGCCTTCAAAGAGTCAAAAAGCTTAATTTTGTGACGGTTGCATCTGTCATGTGCCCCCCTCCCTTTCCCTTCTTAGTGGGTGCGGAATTGGGTTAGTTATATTGAACTTTGCCACCATTCTTGTCATAACTTTTGTATTAATTGTATCATGTTTTTATTGTGCTTTTTATTGTTTTGGGGGATTGGTTTTTATGTGACCCGCCTCGAGCCTCCGGGGGGAGGCGGGATATAAATTAAAATAATAATAATAATAATGATGATGATGATGATGATGATGATGATGATGATGATGATGATGATGATGATGATAATAATAATAATAATAATAATAATAATAATAATAATAATAATAATAATAATAATAATAATAAAGCAGCTGAAAGCATTGTACCATCTAGGGACACCAGCCTCCAGGTATTCATTTATTCTTTGGCATCATTGCAGTGCAGCCAGGAGATCCTAGGTTTCCCTGGTGTCTGGGCAAGGGATGCTTAGAAGTGGTTTGCACTTGCTTGCTTGCACATCATGACCTTCTTGGAGGTCTCCCATCCAAATACAATCCAGGGCCAACATTGCTTAGGGTCTGAGATCTGACTAGGTCAGCTTGCCTGGGCTATCCAGAGGATCCCCTGGAATTAGAGCTCATTCCCAAACAACAGAAAGCAGTTCCTCTGGAGACAATGGATACTTTGGAGGGATGGTTCTGTTGCATTGCACCCCACTGCGGTCTCTGTCTCTTCCAGGCTCCATCCCCAAATCTTCAGGAGTTTCCAGAGATGGATCTGGCCACCCTACCTACCCCTCCATCCTTCATCCGTGGCCAGGGGAGATTTTGCAATCCTAATTTAATCCCAGGTTGTGTGGCAGCTTTTCAAGCTTTGGTCCAGGAAGGCATCAAAAATATTCAATTAATTTCTCATCAGTCTTTTTCCACAGGAATGGGATTGTTTTAATGCAGAAGAAAAATAAAGATCCAAAGCCTATTCTGTCTAGCCTACTGTAGGCTGTCCAGTGGAACCATCTGAGACAGTATGCTAGTCTAGAAGGACCACCGAACTGATCCAACAGGCTTTTCTTAAGTTCTTAGGAAGGCTTTGGCCTCTATGCCCTGTTGTTGGCCTCCAGAGGACCTGGTTGGCCTCAGTGTGAGACAAGATGTTGGACTAGATGGACCACTGGACTCAGCTAGGGATGTTTTTTATGTTTTTTCCAAAGGTGGTATCAAGAAGTGTCAAGAAATGCAAGTTCTGGCATTCGATTCCACTGTCAGTAACATGAGCAAATGCTTCTCTCCCCCCAAGCAGTTGATATGGGGGAGCCTTTAACAACTCATTCATCCATCAGGGGCCTGCATTTCCTGGTTCTGACTTCGGCAGAAAAGCCAGCGCTCAGCCGACATCTTGTTCTACAACTTACCGCCCTAAGGGATACACCTCTCCTTGAGAGAAGCAGCGGTGACGGTCTCCAACATCTCATTCCTTAAACCAGAACATTTGTTTTATCTTTTCCACTCAGATACAATAAGAGAACAGATCCCCGTGTCTCCTGCTCCAGCTTTGACGTCTGAGGTAGGCTCACTGTCTAGGCCAATGACAGCTTTAAGGCCGATAGCGTCTTGTGCCATGCAGAAAACAGATCAATAGCGGAGCTGAATTTTACAAATGGAAATGGAGAAAGTTTTTGGATTAGAACTACATTCTCGGAGGTGGTGGTGGTTTAGGATGCTTTGGGCTGAGCCTGTGTTGAGCAGGGGGTTGGACTAGATGGCCTGTATGGCCCCTTCCAACTCTATGATTCTCTATGATTCTCTGATTCTATGATTCTAAGTGCAAATGCATCTCTTAGACCCATTATGCACGGTGGCAGCTACTCCGCGCTGCTGCCGTGCCGTTGCAGCAGGGCAAAAAGCCCCGCCATCCCGCATCTATGATGGGGGCAGAGCTCCACCAGCTGTCCTGCCGCAATGTGGGGCTGGAAGCGCCGGGAGCGCAGGTAAGTGTTGGCAGCGGCTGGAGGGGAAATGGGGGCAGGGGCCCCCCACTGCAGGATGGTGGGGAACAGCATACTGCTCTTCCACCATGGCGGGGGCAGGGGGTTGCCCCTGTCGGCTCCGCAGAGCTGGAGAGCCAGCAGAGGGGAAAGGTGTCCCTGCAGGGATGCCGTAGGTCGGGGGAAGAGCCAGGCCGAAAGCCCGGCTTCTCTGATTATGCATGGGGATCTGGCAGCTTGGCCCTCACCTGTGCCCTCGGGAGTCCTGGGACTCCGGAAGAACCTGCGTT
The DNA here is from genome assembly GCF_049243985.1 of Paroedura picta. Classification (NCBI taxonomy): domain Eukaryota; kingdom Metazoa; phylum Chordata; class Lepidosauria; order Squamata; family Gekkonidae; genus Paroedura; species Paroedura picta. The sequence continues at coordinate 25,702,430 of NC_135370.1, read as the reverse complement.
TCGTTAATGCGGGTCTTCCGAGGGCCTGGTCCAGGACACACCCACGCTGGTGGCTGCAGCGTGCATTATCAGGTATTTTCCCCGAAGCCCTGCCACCACCAGCGCAGGCATTCCGGCCCGTGTATAATGGGCCAGTGGGAGGGAATCTTTAGTCATCATTTCAGGATCGCTACATGAAGTTGGCATGGGGAGTAATGGTACCCGGAGGTCATGTTACTTGGTGGTGGAAAGTGCTGGCAAATCACCACTGTCTTCTGGTGATTGCATGGGGTCTTCTCCCAAGTAGGGAGAGAAGCCTAATTTAAAGAGGACTTTCCCCATCCCAAATGGGCAGCTTGTCCAGCATCACAAGTGTGGGAGTGTGAGGGCATTGTCCCCACAAGAGAGACCTGCAGAGACATGTGTTTCCATGGAAGGCCATGTAGAGAGAGGGAGAGGGCAAAGGACAGGAGGGGTGCCAGAGGGGTAGTTCCCAGTGAAGATAAAGAGAGGCATTGCATTCAAGAAGATAACACCTATACATCCTTAGAGAGATGTAGCACCCCCAGTGTCCAGGCGTGATGGGTCACTCACTCCAGAAGTCACAACCCTGGTATTCTTTGGAGGCCTGCAATCCAAATGGCCAGAGCCAACCAGCTTCCAAGGTCTGATGAAATCAGGGTAGCCTGAGTTGTCCAGATAACTTACAAAGAGTAAATGGATTTCTTTGGAATGTCATGGAAGCCAAACACACACAAAGTAAGGAAAGCATATAGGAGTTCACATTCACACAGGGTTGCCAACCTCGAGGCAAGGCCTGGAGATGCCCCCAGATCTAAAGATGTGTGCATGCACACGAAAGCTCATAGAATCATAGAATCATAGAATTATAGAGTTGGAAGGGGCCATACAGGCCATCTAGTCCAACCCCCTGCTCAACGCAGGATCAGCCCAAAGCATCCTAAAGCATCCAAGAAAAGTGTGTATCCAACCTTTGCTTGAAGACTGCCGGTGAGGGGGAGCTCACCACCTCCTTAGGCAGCCTATTCCATATCTTGAATCAAACGGTATGGGTCTTCAAGGTGCCCCTGGTCTGGAAACTTTGTTTGGCTTTGGATCCTAAGCCAGTGACATGTCTGTTCAGCCTTCTGGAGAAGATGCACATTGTCCCCCTCCTCCCCACTGCTCTTCATTTCATCCCACTTGTTTTCATGTGCTCACATGAATGCGCCACCTGCAATGCTCTGGCATTACTCTCCAGGGCAGGAAGGATGTTGCAAAGCTTCGCAACCTAATTTGCTCTCCTCCTTATTTCCCAGGTGCATGCCTTTAAAAAAAAAAGAGGAACTTTTCCAAGTTCCGTGAGATGCAGCAACGTCATAAAACCAGGTGTGCTGCAACTCGCGCCTCTGATCAATTGGCAAACCGTAGCATTAAGGAAGCAGTGGGAAAAGACTGAAGGTGAAATCTCTAGACCCACTAGAATCTATGTATGTATTATGTTGCTCACCACTCAGAGCTGGCCCTTCTGGGATGGGCAATATAAAAATCAAATTACAATAGGCATTTTTTAAAATACCAGGAAGTTCCTAATCTAAATATGCTAATTCCACATCTCCCCGGATGCCCCCTGCAGGATATTCTTCAGATGCCATTGAATCATGCACACTACAGATGCTACACATTCCAACAACAACATACTCCATTCTTGTGGGGAACACAGCCTGAGAAAGAGTGACTAGACCAAGATGACCTAGCGGGTTTTATGCCAGAGGTATCTAGAATCCTAAAGTTGGAAGAGAAAGTATTGAGAGCCACTCAGAGCCTTTGTCTTTCAGATTTGTCCAGTAATCTCTTCCTACCCTATACTAGATCTCTACTGATATGCAGTTTGTGTCCTTAAAAAGAACACAGGTCAGATCTCACACATCTTGGTGTAGTGGTTGAGGTTGACAGACTAGTCTGTGGAAGACCCAGGTTTGAATCATTCATTCATGGAAGCCCACCAGGCCAGGCTAGGTCTTCGGGCCTAACCTGTTTTGTAGGGTGATTGAATTGCTGAAGGTAGGGGGGGAAATACCATGTTATTCCCCACTGTAAAAGAGTTCATTCGTTCCAGTGCCAGGTGAATGTTCTGGTCATTATTTTCCTTCATATACGTTCTTTATTTCTGTTGTTGTTTCATGCCCATTGTCTAGTTTATTTATTGATGTGGAAACACATCTTATGGCATGCTCAGGGAAACGGAAATCATCACGGATGTGGTGTCTGTCCATCTAGCCCTCTCTGAGTGCAGCATAAGAGGCAGGGAAGCAGCTGGAGACAGAGATGAAGGCCATAGCAGCAGTGGAGGCAGAGGCCCTGGCCCTGGTTGCAGTGGTGGAACAAGAGGCCCTTGCCACAACCTGGGGCTGTGTGCCAAAGACAAAGGAGCTGAAGATGAGTGGTGGCAGCCGCAGACTGAGTGGGGCCAGCCACCACCACACTTATTATATAGAATGGGCTTCCACATAATGGACAAGAATCCACTTGTCGCTAAATTTTTCTTATGTAGCATATCGACAAATATGTATCTGTTTTTGTAATCAGTTTTGATCCTGTCTTTTTAATATTTTTCTTAATAATTTTAGAGTAATTTCTCTCTGAGGTCTTTCTGTTATGTGTATTAAATATAAAATTGTGCATTTATAGATTCCCCCTGATGAAGCCTACACCGTAAAACGTACAGGGACTTTGTAAAATAAATCTATTATTTATCACCTGGCCTCCCCCCTCCCTTTTCTTTGTTTTGTACGTATAAATGAATGAAATATATTCATTTTAGTCTTCCCTAACTCCTTGGCCACATGAAGATGTAGGGCTGGATTTCAGCTTTCGCAAAATAAGATCTCGGTACAAAAACAGGTGCATATTCCTCCCAAAACAGAGAGATTTTGGTCATCTCAGTAATGATTCCAGCAGTTCAGCCATGTAATCAAAATATTTTCTTCCTCACTCTCTCTTGATTCCTAAATATTTTCCGCAAGGCCCTTGTAAGATTAAAATATTCATAAAGGCCTTTAATTTGGACAGGATCTAATCATCTCTCTCTCCCCCCCCTCCCCAAATGAGGTATAACTTGCTAGAAAAACCAGCCATAATTACCCGTATTACACTCTGTTAATTGGTTGGTGGAATAGTCCTTTTAAAAATCGGAGTGTTAATTGAGTGCAGCTCATGAAAGCGAGTGACTAATTCAGTTGGCAAGAGCCAGATATGCGAGTTTCACTACTAAAAAGACAACATTTACAATGTAACACTAATTTGCAATGTCGGGGATATATTTTTTTTAATGGCGAATGCTTTCTCCTTGGCTCCTGCCAGTTCAATTAGTCATTCACTTTCCTGAGCAGCCCCCAATTAACACGCATTCCCCCCCCCTTAAAGGTATATTTTGCTATTCAATTATAGCTCAGAAACAGAACCCTTTGCTTTCCTTAATTTCACTCGAGCTCCACGTTTTACCCTAAGAAGTGAGATCATTCGTTCGTTATCTCCGATAATTATTATTAATTTTTTTAAAGGGGAGGTGAGACGGCGATTCCCTTTATGCTAGATTTGCCGTCAATCATTCATTTGACCTGCGGCAGGTTCCTTCATTTTGGCAGGGGAAGAAAAAAAGATAGGGTGGCCATTTGTGATAGAGTACAGGAATGTGCGCAAATGATACAGGAGACAACGGGGATACGAGGGCACCCCTTGGTGCGTCCAGAAGCTTTGGGGGCCAGGGCAAAAAGCAAATGCGATGTCACATGGCATGTCGATGTTGCAATTACATTTATACTCGCATATAAGCCGACCTACATATAAGCCAAGGTACCTAATTTTACCACAAAATCTGGGCCAATTTATTGACTCGCATATAAGCCGAGGGTGGGAAATGCTCCTTCATCACAGGCTCTCCCATCCAGCATTGCTATTCCTTTTGACACTGAAGGCAAAAAAGACCAGAGTCCCTCAGTCCAACCGTTGATGTCCAACAAGCTGCCAGAGCAAGTTCAAGCTTGCAGTACACATTAGCAAAAGGCAATGCAACGATTGGCTGGCTGGAGCAGGCTTTTATTTCAATACATGCCCCTGTATAAGCCGAGGAGGGCTTTTTCAGTGTCAAAAGAGGTGCTGAAAAACTAGGCTTATATGCGAGTATATAGGGAAGGTAAAAACCTGGATGTAATGTTATTGCGTCAGCCAACACATGGGAAAATGGAATAAAATATTTTTTAAAATAATGACATCTATATTTTTAAAAAAATAATGACCCCTATGGCACTACCATTCAAAGGTAGCATTTCCAGAGTGTTGGCTAATGCACTTGAACACAGATCCCCAACGTGGTGCCCAGGGTCAAATTACACCCAGCAACACTTTTCTTGGTGCTAAATTTGTTTTTAGAAAGTGGGTAGGGCAGAGTTTGGCTTTTGTCCAGCAAGGCTTCTGATTGGCCACTAGGGATTTGATTGGCAGTGCAGATTTTTTAAAACTGTTTTACCCGGTTTCCAGGAATTTCCCTACCAAGAGATTGCAACCCAGGAGCCAGCTTGGTGCAGAAGTTAGAGGAACAGTGGTTTCTAATCTGGAGAGCCTGTACTGATTCCCCACTCCTCCACATCCAGCCAACAGGGGGACCTTGGGCTAGTCTCAGTCCTGATGATGCTGTTCTCACAGAGCAGTCTTGCCAGAGCTCTCTCAGCTCCACTTTCCTCATAGAGGTGAGGAGGGAAAGGCGATTGGAAGCGACTTTGAGACTCCTTCAGGTAGTGAAAAGCAGATATAAAAACCAACTCTTCTTCATTTCGGAGCTTAATTAAAATAAGCAGTGCTTGCAGGTATAATCATGCCTGGGAAAATTGAATGCATTAAAGGCAGACTGACAGGCAGGGCTGCCAACAGGCCTGGGGAGAAAATGTCCTTGAATAGAGGCTTGTATTATGGGAATGGGTAGCTGGTAGCTTTCTTGAGGCTCTGTTAACAGGAGAAGGGATTTTCTCCTCACCTCCAGGCAGTTGGCAGTCCTATAAAAACCAAAGCTTCAGAAGAAGAGGAAGGCAAAAGGGAAATGCCAAGATCTGGGCAGATTGGCCATTGATGATCTGATTAGCTGTACAGATTTCTGGTAGCAACTGCCATCATAACACAGGGCTCTTTAGTGGTGATGCAGCAGCCATTTTGGAGCTGATTCCTCTTCCTGGGGCAGCCATTTTGTAGCTGGCCCCAGTTCACAGTTTCAACATTCCAAAGCTATCTAAAGCTCAAAATGGTGACCTGATAGTCAAGTAAGGCAAAACTGCTTTTTCTACTAGGCACTTAACAATATCTAGTTCTAAACATAATTAAACCCTATTAAACCCATTGCGTACAATGTGTTTAGAAGAGTGTTTGGGACTGCAGTGTGATCTGAATGACTTAAGAGTTCATATTTGCTCCTCTTGGATTCAGAATGGACAATCCTATCAACTCAAATCATAGAGGACTTATTTTGATCTTCTCTACTTTGCACAAAAGTATTCATGTATTTGTTCAAGCGGGTTGCCGTGTTGGCCTGAAGCAGCACAACAAAACAAAATCAGAGTCCAGTGGCACCTTTGAGGCCAACAAAGATTTATTCAAGGCGTGAGCTTTCGAGTGCAGGCACTCAAAAGCTCACACCTTGGTGTAAACCGCATGGAGCTTTTATTCCAAACCCAGATCGATTCAGTCCCTGCCCTCTACACAGAATGTGATTTCCGTTTGGATTTTGGGCGATTTAAATTTTCCTTCTGCAGCAAGAAGGATTGATCCGGAGTGACCCAACCTTTATTGTGCAATATCTCAGAGTGCTGTTAATCCTCAATATCCAGATTGGGAAAGAAAGCTCCGTGGCAGAGAACCTCTAATAAGTTACACCTGGTCATGTGACACACTTGCCTTAAAGGAGAAGCCCCTAATTTCTCTCAACTTCTGTCGGTCCTGGATTTTTCCTCCCTCCTCTGCCTTTTTCGATCCTCTCCCCCTCCCCTCCAAGAAAAGAAAGAGGCTCCCTGCCTGGCTCCTCTCCCCCCCCTTCAAGAAAAGAAAGAAAGAGGCTTGGCTCCCCCCCCCCTTCTGAGCCTCCCTAACCACCTGCAGAAGACTTTCCTGTTTCAATGGGGAGGGGGGGGGAAGAGGAAGACCTGAGTTCAAAGCGATCTGAATTCAACAGGATTGACAATGGAATAAAAAAAGTAAGTGCAGACTCTGCCCTTGAATAAATCTTTGTTGGTCTTAAAGATGCCACTGGACTCTGATTTTGTTTTGTCACGTATTTGTTTGTTTAGTTGGTTGGTTTGTTAATATAAAGTGTTTTGCCCAGTCACATAACCGTAAAATGGAGTATGGTCAATAAATAATGCAAAAAAAAAAGAAAGGGGGGGTGTATTATATTGATTCAAGTAGATTCAGTTCCCATTTAGGCTGCAGTCAAAAGAAGAGAATGAAGCATAATCTAATGAGTATCTGTCCCTGTCACAAATGGTCATCTTGTTTGGTGTCAAATGTGTGGGAGTATGAAGGCATTGCCTTTACAGAAGAGACCTGCAAAGACATGTGTCTCCATGGAAAATCATGTGCAGAGGGGGAGAGGACAAAGGGAGAGAAAGAGGTATTGTCTCTACAGGAGAGGCCTGCAAAGGCATGTGCCTTCCTGGAAGGTCATGTGCAATGAGGGAGAGGACAAAGGGAGAGAAAGAGACATTGTCTCTACAGGAGAGACCTATAGAGACATGTGCCTTCATGGAAAGTCATGTGTACAGAGAGTGAAAGGACAAAGGGGGAGAGAGGAGGAGGGCAGCTCCCATTTAAAACAAAGAAAGGCATCCCATTCAAGAAGATAACCTCTATACACCCTTAGAGTGATGTAGTCCCCCCCACCCTTGAAACATCCAGGCCTGCTGAGTAGCTCATTCAACAAGTGGGGCTTACACTGTTCTCCTCTCCTTCATTTCATCCCACACATTGTACGCTCCGCAGCGTCGAAGTCACTGCAGCATTCCAGCTTCGCCATCCGTCTCTCCCCAGCTTGCAAAATAAATGGTTTCACTCTCTGAGTCACCCATTGTGTGTGTTGAGCATGTGTTGAGTGGCATTTGAACATGTCTCCTCCACGCAGGAAGCCTGAAGGCACACTTCCCACCTTGGGAAGGGATCCATGGTGCGACCGCAACACCCCTGCCATTCTGCTGCCAGGAACCCCATCTGCAGAAGTGTGAGTCCTCCGTTTCAGGGTTGGACTAAACTTCTGTTATCCCTCCTTGTCAAAAGTCATTCTAACCGGGATCCCCCACAGAGACATTTGTCGTGATTTGAAATGCCATTACAGCATGTGACTTAGAAAAAAAGGGACACACAAAGCAATTTGCCTTAGGATATTACATGTTTGTTATTCTCACTGCGCTTACCTGAAATGGTATTCAGGTGTACTTGTCATGGGCTCTTTTATTTCCCCCCTCTTAAAGCAGTAGCAACTCAGATCTTCAGTAGAACAAACACATGAATACATGGGCTGGGGGGAAACCAACACTCTCAAACATCTCAAAATTGAGCTCTTCTACCAGGTCTGTGGTTGAGGCTGGGATAGCGAGGAAGACAGAGTTAGGCAGAAGTTAGTCCTTTGTTATCTTGGCCTCTCTTTCTGCCCCTCCAGAGGTTGGGTGAGGGCGGGGTGGAGGAGTTTTTGAAGTATTACCGCCATGTTCTTTTAGCTCTGTTATGATTTTGTTGTCCGCTTCTAATGGGGTTTTGTTGGGGTTTTATTGGACATTTTGTAGTCCACCATGAGCCGGTCTTGGGAGTGGTGGGAAATAAATTTAATAATAATAATAATAATAATAATAATAATAATAATAATAATAAGAATAAGAAGAAGAAGAAGAAGAAGAAGAAGAAGAAGAAGAAGAAGAAGAAGAAGAAGAAGAAGAATTTGTGTGCTTGCTTCAGCAGCACATATACTACTACTAATAATAATTTGCTCCCAGAATTTTAGTTATTTATCATATGGCATGTATAATGTAGCCAGGAAATCAAAATGTTGTCTGGCTGCCAGGGAAGGAATGTTCGAAAGTGATTTTCCTTTTTGTCATGACCCCTTGTGTTCTTTGGAGGTCTTCCATCCAAATACTAGCATGGGTTGGCTTAGCTTCCAAGATGTTATGGGATTTTATTTGCCTGGCCTATCCGGGAAGAAAGCCGGGGCCACCACTACCTCTTCTCAGATGAAAACCAGGGACAAGATGGTTGGAAGAAGAAGAAGAAGAAGAGCAAGAAGAAGAAGAAGAAGAAGAAGAAGAAGAAGAAGAGCAAGAAGAAGAAGAAGAAGGTAGGGAACATGCTGAGATAGGGTGTTCAATGACAAAGTAGAAACATTGGTTCTAAACCACGGTGGTGAGCAGCTATAAATGTAATTAACAAAATTCATTCGCTGAGACGCAACGGTTGCCATGGGCGACCGCGAAACACTTCACATCAATGGAGACCCCAATCTAGAGGTGTTCTTCCCTGATTGCCACGGTAACAGCGACCTCTGATTCTTTGCTGACATTATAGAGCTAATTTCGTTGACATAACAGAGTTGGGCCCAGTCATAGAAGCAAGAAACAGAGTGCAGTAAATACATCTCCCAAGAAGTATATTGCAAACAAGGGAAACTTTGGTTTATTCTAGTCGATTCGATTCATATTCCACTTGTAGTCGAAAGGAGAAAGATGACTTTCCCTATTATGAATGGCCATCTTGTCTAGCTGAAGGCCACCACGATGGTGAAGGGGTTGGAGCACCTTCCCAAGAAGCAAGGTCTGGGAATTTTCCGTTGAGAGAAGAAATGACTAAGGGGGGGCATGATGGAAGTTTGTCAGATTCTGCATGAGGTGGGGAGAGTTGAAAAGGACTTTTTTGTTCTCTCTCAAAATTTGAGAGCTCCAGGGTGCCTAATGAAGCCGACGGGGGGGGGGAGGGGAGTGTCAGGGCAGACAAAAGGAAATTTTACTTTCCACAGAGAATGCTTAAAATGTGAAATTCACAGCCAAAGGAAATTGTGGTGGTGACAGAAATAAGCAGCCTAAACGGGGGATGAGATAGATTCATGGAGGAGATGTCTACCAGTGGCTACTAGTCATGGTGACTAAAGAGAACCTCCATATTCAGAGGCACCAATCCTCAGAATCTCAGTACCAGGAAGAAGAAGAAGAAGAAGAAGAAGAAGAAGAAGAGGAAGAAGAAGAAGAAGAAGAAGAAGAAGAAGAAGAAGAAGAAGAAGAAGAAGAAGAAGAAGAAGAAGAAGAAGAAGAAGAAGAGGAGGAGGATTTTTATATGCCACTTTTCTCTATCCGAAGGAGACTCAAAGCGGCTTATAGTCACTTTCCCTTTCCTCTCCACACAACAGACACCCTGTGAAGTGAGTGAGGCTGAGAAAGCCCTGATATCACTACTCGGTCAGAACAGTTTTATCAGTTCTATGGTGAGCCCAAGGTCACCCAGCTGGCTGCATGTGGGGGAGCGCAGAATCGAACCCAGCATGCCAGATTAGAAGTCCGCACTCCTAACCACTCCACCAAACTGTGAGACACCCCTCTCAGTGTTATCAATAAATTCTAAATACATTCTTTAAAAAAAAATTGTCAGTACACCACAGGCAGATTTACCTTTCTTATAATATATAAGTTTGTGACTGGGTCACGGTAACCCAGCAAACTTCATGTGGAAAACGAGGAAATTCAGCCTGGTTGTGCAGTGTAGAGTCTATCACTTGAATCTCGCTCATGCACCCATTCATTCTTGTTGCCTGAGTTTAAATATGCAAGAGACCAAAGCTGCTTAAAGAACACATTGTTTTATTTAGAAGAGAAATAACTTCAAGAGTGAGAGCAGAGAAAGCGAGTCCTAGCAGTCTAACTCTTCTTCGGTCTGTATGTTTTGGAGGCAAGCAGGGAGGAAGTCTGCTCAGAAGAGCAGGAAGTCTCCAATCGAGCCAATCAGGACACAGGAGGAGAGTACTGGGAAAAGATCAGGAACTCTGCTAAATATACATCTCCTCCAATGCCCCCTGTAGGACATTCTTCATATGCTTTTGAATCACATTCACAGCAGATCTTGCAAAAAGCCGCAGTTCCGACCAATAGGTGCACAACAGGAGTGTAGATTCCATCTGGAATCCTCGACACCACAACTGACTTTATTTGCTGGTATCTGGATTACACCCCGAAAAGGAGCGGTAATCCGACCCAAAAACTGAATTAGGCACCACGAGGGTTGAGCATAAACAACGTAAAGATGGAATTAACAAAATCAGTCAATTTATTATGTAGCGCATTTCGAAGACATATTTCAAAACACGTGCCTTGAATTTCGCTGTGAAATAGAAAGCCGGTCGATTGAGTATATGTGAGTATCTCAAAGTCGATGATATCCAAATATGACCACCCTGGGTTCCCAACGATAGGGCGGATACCACATCCCATAAATAATGTTTTAAATAATCAATTAGCCTGACTCAATGAGTATCTCAGAGTTGAGATCCAACAAGCAAAATACCAGTGAACACTTGTTTCAAATGTGCATATGTATGTGTGTGTGTGTGTGTGTGTATATATATATGTATGTGTGTGTTTGTGTATATGCACACACACACACATATATAAATGTGTTTATATGTGTATATATATTGTGTACATACATATGCGTGCATATGTGTGTGTATAATTGTGTGTGTGCATATGTGCATATATACATATATATAGGGGTATGTGTGTGTATTGTGTACATACATATGTGTAGATGTGTGTGTATATTTGTGTATATATGTGTGTGTGTGTATGTTTGTGTATATATGTGCATATATGTATATATGTGTATGTACATATATATGCATGTGAATATGTGTGTGTATATATTTGTGTGTATGTATGTGTGTATATATTTGTGTACATATTTACACACACACACGTATACACACACACTTCTGAATGCAGAAAAAGGCTCATAGGGCCGAACCGCATTTGATCTTGTTCACTGCGATGTGTAGAAATTAATCGGACATCCCGAGCTTTTAAAAAGGTTGAAGGAAGAGAAAGTTCTATAATTCCGGCAACAAGGTAGAGTATGAGAGAGCGACGCGGACTCTTAAAATGCTGAAGCGCACGGAGGCGCCCCCACCCTCAACGCCACCAAAGGGAAGGGTTTAAATAAATACAGTTCCTTGTGGGACCGCCTTGATGAAAAGGGAAGCCGATTTGGTACAGCAGAGTGTGTTCATAAACCAAAGCGCTGGAATTGTCTCGACAAATTTCGACACCGGTCCCCGTGATCCTATTGAAAGAGACAGAACCAGACGCCGCGTGACAGCCGGGACGAAAACCTGGGAGGAAATGCGCTGCTCATTCCAATGTTCCGATAGCTCTCTGGCTCTTTAGCTGGAGGCGAAAAGAATCCCCCCGAGGCTTGGAGCAAACATATAAATAGTCGCCAATCTCTTTTGCAGTCGGCTGCTTATAAACCAGGAACAGGAGTCTGACACCGGCACATGTGTACCTGGCTGCCAGCGATGCGAAGGCTAAATGTTTTAGAATCAATGCTGACATGCAGAGGCCAAATTTAAACCTGGCACAAGTTGATGGGAGAATCACAGGAACGGCAGTGGTGGGGGGGGGCACATGAGCCATATGGCATGAAGGAAGAGTGTTGTGTCAAAAGGAAAGTTTTTAAAGAATTATTTAACTAAATTTATTGCCCACCTTTCTGCCGTCCTGAGGGCCACGACGTGGGCTGGCAGATTAGGCAACACGATCATGGCAATCCTTAAAAGGAACAAAAATGCACCATCGAAATAATTAAAACCATACGAAAAAGTTAACAACACAAAACAAAAAGGAAACCAATGACAACAATAAGTATCACTTGGCGTAGTGGTTAGGAGCAGTTGGTGTAGTGCTTAGGAGTGCAGACTTCTAATCTGGTGAGCCGGGTTCGATTCTGCGCTCCCCCACATGCCACCAGCTGGGTGACCTTGGGCTTGCCACAGCACTGATAAAGCTGTTCTGACCGGGCAGTGATCTCAGGGCTCTCTCAGGCCCACCCACCCCACAGGGTGTCTGTTGTGGGGAGAGGAAAGGGAAGGCGACTGTAAGCTGCTTTGAGACTCCTTTGGGTAGGGAAAAGCGGCATATAAGAACCAACTCTTCTTCTTCTTCTTCTTCTTCTTCTTCTTCTTCTTCTTCTTCTTCTTCTTATTATTATTATTATTATTATTATTATTATTATTATTATTATTATTTCAATTTATTTCCCACCACTCCCAAATGGCTCATGGTAGGTTACAGTGTCTTAAAACCCCATTAAAACTCCCATTAAAAGGGGGGGGGCAGAGGAGAAGGAGGTCAACGATGTTCGAGAAGATGCCTGGGGGGGGGGAGCAGTCGATGTACCATGCCATGCCAACCCCAGCCTCAACCGTGGACCTGGTGGAAGAGCTCCGTCTTGCAGGCCCTGCGGAATGCTAGAAAATCCCGCAGGGCCCGCAGCTCTCCACCACGTGGGGGGCCTGGTTGAGGCTAGGCGTGCTTCCCTAGGACCCTTCCACTGAGCTCCAGTCCCATCCTGGGTGTAAAGAACTTGCCCTATATACTCACGTATAAGCCTAGTTTTTCAGCATTTTTTTCACACTAAAAAAGCCCTCCTCAGCGTATACGCGTGTATATGTGGTACAATCATAGAATCACAGAATCATAGAATAATAGAATCATAGAGTTGGAAGGGACCTCCTGGGTCACCTAATCCAACCCCTGCACTCTGCAGGACACTCACAATGAAAAGAATTTAAATAATATTAAAATAATTGAAATAAAAGCCTGCTCCAGCCCGCCAATCATTGCTCTAGTAGCTTGTAGGGCATCAACGGTTTGACTGAGGGACTCTGATCTCCCCCCCCCCTTTTTGCCTTCACTTCTTCCTCTTCTTAATCACTTCTCCCAAACTATTCTTTTGGTTTCTGTGGGTGAAAAGTGGGGTACAAAAACCAGCAGCTATTCATCCTCTTGACTTTTCTGTATTTATTTGGGGGGGGGGGAGGCTGGATGGGAGAGCCTGTGTTGATGGAGCATTTCCCGCCCTTGGCTTATAGGCGAGTCAATAAGTGTGCCCAGATTTTGTGGTAAAATCAGGTACCTTGGCTTATATGCGGGTCGGCTTATATGCAAGTATATACGGTACCTAAATATGGATTTCAGTGGTACAATTTTCCCTGCGACGCACATAAGTCTAGCTCCTCAGTTCCACCAGGCAGGGGGGATGTGGAGTAGCTCCATTCCATACAGTGTGTGTCGCGAATGACTACGTTGAGTTGCCAATTGCTGGCATTTTGGAGCCCCACAATATGCTGAAATCCTTACTTCAAACGCCTTTGTGAATGAATTGTTAAACGACTGCCAAGTCGGCTACGTTGGTCTCCCAGCCATCTGAGAGAATTTTCTTTCTGGGCTGCTCACAGCACTGGCAGACAGGTACAGAATGTTTTATTAATTGCCGGCTTCAATTGGAAGGTAATTAAAAACAAAACAGCCCTTGCGGGAAACAGAAAGGACAGCGGCAGCGAACAGACGATCGCTACTCTTTGCTCCTCAATTTCCTTCACAGTGGCTTCTCCAAAACAGGACCTTGGGGAGAAGCCAGGCTGACTTCTGAGCAATTCATTTTCATTATGCTGGTGAAATAACAACAACAGCAGCAGCAACAACAACAATTTTAAAAACCCTTTATTTTTGTATGCCATGTTTCCCTGACTGACTCAGGGCATCTCACAACCAGTCTAAAACAGTCCAACACAATCTGTCCCACTTGATATTTCTGGTAAGGGCTTGGAGGAGGAGCCTGTCTCATGGCTTAAATGCCACTCAGCACGTAACACCCACTCAGAGTGGCTGACCCACTCCTGAGTGCCTCCTCCTCCAACCGGCTTGCCTGTCTGTCCAGCGGCCAGCCAGTTGCCTTCCGTCACCCACCCCTGACCACCCCCTCCTCCTTCCACTTCCCTCTGAGGCTCGGAGGCTGCAGATCCCTGACGCATGAGAGCTGCCTCTGCCGGTGAGTTCCCTAACAGCTGCCTGCAGCCTTTCCAGGTTCTGGGGGGAGGGAGAGGCCAACCACAGAGTTCTTCCACTCCACCCCCCTAATCTAGCCCCTGTTCTATTCCTGAATGCAACAGGCTTGTCCCCTAGTAAAGAGTGGCCGTGAGTGAGGGAAGGCTGCAGCTAGCGTGGCAGGTAGGTGGGCCAGGAAGATGCTGTGGTGTCAGGCCTGCAAGAATGTGGGCATGCAGGTGGGGTGTTCTGGCAGCGGCGTAAGGGGCAGAGCTCCAGTGCGCTCATTATAAGTGCCACGTGCTGGAGCTTGCATACCTTTGTCCGCCTGGAAGAGCCAGAGGTCAGCAACCCACTCTCCAGCCCTGTTAGAAGGTTTTGGGGGTTATTTACTTTCTGTCACAGCTGCGGAATAGCAGCAGGAGGTAGAGTAATTTGGTCAGGGACCAGTCTGCATACTGGCACCTTGGGGCTGGGGGGTCTCAATAAGAGATCGGCTAACACCGAGTGCGGCCTTGCCCGGCTAGGAAGGTCAGGGGCTTGGAACCAGGAGGTGGAGATGGTTGGATGAGGTAGATGCCCAACAAGCACTTAACTGGCCTCCTCCCTGTGGAGGGTATCAAGGGGCAAGGGATCCTTCTTCCCAGCTGGGAGGAAGGGGGACCCACGGCACCCCTTGAGTCCATGTTAGCAGCTGGACAGCTGTGTGGGGCATTACTCTACACTTTGTGCCGGGCAAACCCTTGATTTGGGTTAGTTAATAAAGCCGTGGCCTTGTTGATTCCAAAGAAACTGGCTCGTGTCTTCACATGACACCGATGCTCCCTCAGCTGCACTGGCTCCAGATTGAAGACCGAATCAAGTTCTAACCTTCAAAGTCCTAAATAGTCTGGGATCAGTATACCTAAATATACCTTTCCCACTAGCCCCCCCCCCCCCAATCAAGGTCATCAAGATCAGGATCTCCAGCCCAAAGGAAACTAACCAGGGCCAGGGCCTTTTTAGTCTTGGCTACTGATTGGTGGAATGCTCTGCGGACAGAAATCAGGGCCCTGTGGAACCTTAATCAGGTCCGCAGGGCTAGCCAGACCTTGCTCTATGAGGAACCTTCAAGAACTGTTAGCCCCAAAGCCACAAACTTGAGAGAGGACCTGTCCTCTTATGATCTGACCCCCCCCCCCAAAAAAAAACTGAACTAGTTGTGGGCTAAAGAAATAGAATGTTTTAATGATATTTATATCTAAGTTATCAGCCCTGAATGTTCAGGAATGGCAGGTTTTCAACATGAATAAGTCTAAAAATAAATAAAGAGCTATCTATTTGTCTGTCTGTCTGTCTGTCTGACTGTCTATCTAACAGACGGTATTCGGGGGTGTGGGGAAATGACCAATAACCTAAACTACAGCTCAAGCCATAGAATCACAAACCCAAATATGGCCCAATTCTTTTGTCATAGGTGTTTTTGTAAGATATTTTGTGCAGGAGAGGTGGGGCTTCAATATCTTAATGGAACTGAAGAGACAAGAGACTTTCCCTTGGGGAAGGTGTTTTCAAAAGAACTGTCCCCAGTTTCAAAAGATCTGTCCCCAGTTTCACCCTGAACATTTGTTCAATTGGGGAAGGGGGGAACCCTTTGGTCAGGGGTCTAATGTCCACTACTACTGTACCCCCTTCTCTCTGTTGGTGAGCATGTGAGTGCATAAGAGAGAGACTTAAACAAGACTTCCTTGTGGAGTTGGTATTGATCTCCCTGAGATAAAGGTCATAGGCCATAAAGTCATTTATCGAGCGAAGGTCAGGAAGGATGTCAGACGTGAGCTGGGAGAGCCATTAACAATTCAGCGATGATGTGGAGAGCAGCAGACCGAGGGAAATCACTTCTCTTCAACCTGGTGGAACCAAAAACTTTCTTCATAGACTTTCTTGATCAGGAGTTGGTCAAGTGTTTTCAGAAGAAAAATACCCAAACAGACACATGCTATCTGGGGAGAAAAGAAAAAGGTTTTGAAAAAGGGATGTGTGTGTGTGTGTAATATATCAGGTCCGCAGGGCTAGCCAGACCTTGCTCTATGAGGAACTTTCAAGAACTGTTAGCCCCAAAGCCACAAACTTGAGAGAGGACCTGTCCTCTTATGATCTGACCCCCCCCAAAAAAATAAGCCTCGTGGGCAGAGCTTTCAGACTGCATGTCTGCTGCCTTACCACTCTGCGCCACAAGAGGCTCTTTTGGAACTATTTATCTGTGTTTTAAATACATATATATTGTCGTGACTTTAAATCAGTTGGTTCTTGAGGCCAAACCAGAAAATTAGTGGGCTGTGCTGGCGCCCCAAAATCATCATTTTGTCATAGCCCTGAAGAAAGGAGGCAGGTGGGTATCATCACAAAACGCACACACCCCATATGATGGATTTTTTAAAATCTCAAGTTCAAATCATAGAATCATAGAGTTGGAAGGGACCTCCTGGGTCATCTAGTCCAACCCCCTGCACTATGCAGGACACTCACAACCCTAATTCTCATGCACTGTAACCTTCCACCCCCTTTAGCCTTCACAGAATCAGCTTCTCCGTCAGATGGCTCTCCAGCCTCTATTTAAAGATTTCCAAAGATGGAGAACCCACCACCTCCCGAGGAAGCCTGTTTCACTGAGAAACCGCTCTAACTGTCAGGAACTTCTTCTGGATGTTTAGATGGAATTTCTTTTGAATTAATTTCATCCCATTCATTCTGGTCTGTCCCTCCGGGGCAGGAGAGAACAACTCTGCTCCATCCTCTACATGGCACCCTTTTAAATACTTGAAGATGGCTATCAGATCCCCTCTCTGTCATCTCCTCTCCTGGCTAAACAGACCAAGCTCCCTCAACCTTTCCTCATACGTCTTGATCTCCAAACCCCTCACCATCTTTGTTGCCCTCCTCTGGACATGCTCCAGTTTGTCAACATCCCTCTTCATCTGTGGTGCCCAAAACTGAACACAGGACTCCAAGTGAGGCCAAACCAGAGCAGAGTAAAGTGGTACCATCACCTCCCGTGATCTGGACACGATACTCCATTGGATACAGCCAAAATATTTAGAGTTTGAGTTGATGGGGTTGGAGATGCTGTCCATTCAACTTTCCCGAGAACCAGACTGTGAACCACAGCACAGGGAAATGGAAGCAAGTGACAAAATTCCAGCCCTTTGGAAAGCATCTCCGTTTTGCTTCTGCTGCAGGCAGAGTTGTTGGCTGGTTCAGGGGCCCAGAAGTCCAGCCTGGAATTCTTCCTGCCAACTTCTCAGCCATGCCATAATCCCTCATGCCAAGCTGTGAGTTTCTACAATTGCCTTTGACCGGTTTGGAAAAGAGAGACCAAGAGAGGGAGAGAGCGGGGGAAATGCCATCATTACGGCTTCATACAGAAAATCAAATGGCCACTAGAAATTGGAGAATCACAACAGGTTTGGCCAGGCTGGGATGAAGTGGCAACCTCATCCATGCTGAGGCTTTTGACTGACAGCCAAACTACACGTGGCGGGGGAGATACGGGATCAGGTTCTCCAACCCACACACACACACATTGAAAACAAAAGTGGATTTGCACAGGATCAGGAGTCTACCAGGAGGAATCAACAGCTTCTTCTGCTCCTGCCAATTGGTGGGGGGACGGGACAGAGAGAGCTAAATAACCTCCACAATGGAGTTAGACCCACTATTGAAAAATATATATTTTTACTAGTTGACCAGCTTGGTGTAGTCGTTAGGAGTGAGGACTTCTAATCTGGTGAGCTGGGTTTCATTCCACGCTCCTCCCCCACATGCAGCCAGCTGGGTGACCTTGGACTCCCCATAGCTCTGATAAAGCTGTTCTGACCAAGCAGGAATATCAGGGCTCTCTCAGCCTCACCCACCTCACAGGGTGTTTGTTGTGGGGAGAGGAAAGGGAAGGCGAATGTAAGCCCCTTTGAGATTCCTTCTGCTAGAGAAAAGTGGAATGAAAGTACCAGCTCTTCTTCTTCTACCTCACAGGGTGTCTATTGTGGGGAGAGGAAAGGGAAGGCCGCTTTGAGACTCCTTTGGGTAGAGAAAAGCAGCATATAAGAACCAACTCTTCTTCTTCTTCTTCTTCTTCTTCTTCTTCTTCTTCTTCTTCTTCTTCTTCTTCGTTTCTAGGGAAAGTCCAGGCTGGATTTGATCTCAACCCCCCGATCAATCTATCAGTCAAAGATATGCATAAAACACTTCTTCAATACCACATTTCAAAGAAATCCATGCATATCATTATTTTCCCCCAGGCTGCAGTTTAGTCACAGGATAAGCCAGGGACTCAACATTTCCCATGCAAGCGTGCTGTCACCAAGTCTGTGTTCCCCTCACAGCGCAATTCACGTCTTGTTGGAATATGCAAGATCTGTAGTGTGCACGATTCAGAAGCATATGAAGAATGTCCTGCAGGGGGCATCGGAGGAGATGTGAATGTAGCACAGTTAGTTTAGGAAGTTGCTGGGGTTTTTCAAATAATCTCCATCAGTGTCTTGATTGGCTATTTGAAGACTTCCTGATCCGTTGAGCATATTCTCATCCTGCTTGCCTTCAGAACAGTCAGAATAAACACAGAACTGCTAGTTAGTTAGACTGTTGGGATACTCTCTCTCTCCTTTGTCTATTCAAAGTTTTTTCTCCCCCTTAATAAAACTTGTTTATTCTTTCAAGCAGCCTGGTGCTTTGCCCTTCTTGCATATTTAAGCCCTACCAGCACTTCTCAGACTTCACGCAAGCTGTCGACCAAATGACATTAAGATGCTGTAGACAAGGTGTCCCAAGAAAGGAGCCGGGAGGGTTATGGTGACATGCGGAGAAGGCTGCGCACTGAGTTCATGGCAGAGTTGAGAACGGGATGTGGTTTTCTCAGCGCATAGGTCATGCTCTTTGCCACGTTCGATTGGAAAACAGATGGTCTCAGCGTTTGCCTGTCCTCTAAGTAACAGCTTCAAAGCAGATCCATTTCAGAAAGGGTCAGCTTTTATCCCTTCGCAGGCTACTGACTCCATAATAAAAGCTGGAAGTCTTATCGATTAGATGCCTGAGTGATATTTTATATCGTGTAAACCGCCCCGAGACCCCATTCGTGCAATGTTGGAGGACTATAAAATGCCATAAATAAGCTGGCCGCTGATGAGACCGGAAAAGCTGGGACGGTCGAAAGGGCAATATTAGGAGAATGGATTAATTCAGTCCTGATAGAAAAAAATCTGATCACTTCCTGGATGGAAGGCAAGAAATGGCCAACACACCCATAAGTAAACAAAACCAATGGGCAAAAAGTGGCATCTTCTTGAGATTTATTGAATGCAGTCCTAGGTTATTTAAATAATTTTGCAACCAGAACAGGGATTGAGTCGCACGGATTCAATCCTGCTTGCTGTTACTTCTTCAGTGATTGCAATTGTATTCTATAATAAAGCAACAACAGTGTGTAAAGTAACAAAACAATACTTTCATCTGTAGCCAGTAAAGCACACTCTGTCACTTTTAAATAAATTATACACAAAAATATATACAAAAATAATGGCTAACAACAAAGCAGCCGGAAGAAATCAGAATAGTGTAGTGGTTAAAAGCAGCGGCCTCTAATCTGGAGAGCCACGTTCGATTCCGCACTCCTCTACAGGCAGCCAGCTGGGCGACCTTGAGCCTATCACAGTTCTCTCAGAGCTCTCTCAATGTCATGTACCTCACAGGGTGTCCGTCATGGGGAGAGGAAGGGTCGCCGATTGTAAGAACCAAATGCCTAGATAAGATCCTAGCAACTTTCCCCTCTTCTTCCTCAGATCTGGAAAAAACTCTCATTTTTAATATCCAGTGAGGATCCTTCCATAACTAATCAAGTAGCATTCTTTGCTGTGTCTTCTAGGAAGACAGGAGCCGAGCAGGTGAAAGTCTGGGAAACAAATACACAGCAGGTATATCGGTTTGATCAAACCATGGCTTTCTTCTCATCTCACTTGCACTTTTTAATTACAAGAACAAGCATAAGATCCCATTGTAGAAAAAATACCACAGGGACTAGATTCCCCTCCTCCCATGACCCCGGGCAGGCCTGTTGAGGCCTGGTAAGGCCATGGGGGTGGAGGTGAACCCTGGCAGAGGCTCCCTCCCTCCCTCCCCCTGAGCAGCCCTGGTGAAGCCATGGCAGGGCAGCTCAGGGCAGGGGCAGGCACTAGCTGGGGCTCCCTTCCTTCCCTCACTGAGCATCCCCATTGAGGCCTGGTGAGGCTGTGGTGGGGCAGATCATGGCAGGGGAGAGTGCTGGTGGGGCTTCCTCCCCTCAACTCAGGCAGCCTTGTTGTGGCCTGTCAAGGCTGCGGTGGGGCGAGTGCTGGTGGGGGCTCCCTGCCCTCCCACCCGGGCCCGCAGTCCCAGGCCCTCTCCCTTCCCTTCTAGCTCCTGCTCATTGGCTAGTTTACCTTTCACAGTCAGTCCAGTAGAGCGGGCTGGTACTATATCCACATGGAAGAAGTTGGAGAGGAATGCAGCCAAAGTGGGAGAATACCTGATTGGACGGCCGGCCAATCAGGTAGGTGATGAGTCTCAACTCCTCCCACCACCCCAGTCAGGTTTTATTTATGTTGCAGATTTCTCTGGTATGTTTGTTTTAGTCTGGACTTTGTATATTATATTTTATATATTTTGTACTTACTTATGCTATACTTATGTTATATTTTGTACTTACTTATGTTATATTGAGCCTCTTGTGGCGCAGAGTGGTAAGGCAGCAGACATACTGTCTGAAGCTCTGCCCACGAGGCTGGTAGTTCGATCCCAGCAGCCGGCTCAAGGTCGACTCAACCTTCCATCCTTCCGAGGTCGGTAAAATGAGTACCCAGCTTGCTGGGGGGTAAACGGTAATGACTGGGGAAGGCACTGGCAAACCACCCCGTATTGAGTCTGCCATGAAAACGCTGGAGGGCGTCACCCCAAGGATCAGACATGACTCAGTGCTTGCACAGGGGATACCTTTACCTTTTATGTTATACTGCTAACTGGCAATAAAGCCTGTTGTACAAACAAACACTACAACAGGCTCAGTTAAGGCCTGTCCAGAGGCCATTGCCCAGCCTGGATACACCTGTGCCACTCTGCTCCTGCCTCAGTCTGCAGGCTGCCCTTCATCTCTGCCATCGCTGCTCAACTGCAGACCATAGAGATCAACTCCCCAGGCAAAAATGTCAGCTTTTGAGGGTGGACTCTGAGGCATTGTATTCTTTTGAGGCCCACCCCCAAACCTGAAGGGATATTTACAACTCAGGGTAGCCAACCTCCAAGTGGGGCCTGGAGAGCTCTGAGAATTACTGCTCATCTCTGGACTGCAAAGATCAGCTCCCCAGGTGGAAATGGCTGCTTTGGAGTGAGGACTCTGTGGCATTGTATCCCACTGAGGTTTAGGGCTGTCAGCCTCCAGGAAGAAGCTTTTATTGTGATTATTAGAGTAAAATCATTACAAATTTGTACTAATTTACTACCGTTCAGATTTGGCTGTCTGTTTTGGAGGGGGGACTCCATGGCAATTTACCCCACTGAGGTTTAGGGATGCCAGCCTCTAGGTGGGACCTGGGGTTCCCCTGGAATCACAGCTCATATCCATGCAACAGAGATCAGTTCCCCTGGAGAACAGTCAGCATTGTCTGCTCAGACTGGCAGCTGCTCTCCAGGGTCAGCTGGAAGCCTTCCCCATTACCTAAATCCTGTTCTTTATAACTGGAGATGCCGGGGATTGAACTTGGAGCCTTCTGCACACCAAGCAGAAGCTCTACCCCTGAGCCACAACTCCCCAATGGCTTCCCTATATTCTCCAAGCACTATTCAGGCTGCACAGAGCTTCTGATTTGCATTGATGGCAATGCACCTTCCATGCAGAATGCAGGTGGCAGTGACACATGAATCCTCTCCATGGACTCTAGAGATGGCCATCTTAAAAGTGGAAACTCTGGGTCACAGGTAGGGATGCCAGCCTCCAGCTGGGGTCTGGGAATCTCCTGAAATTAGAGCTCATCTCCAGACTACAGAGATCAGTCCCCTTGGAGAAAAGAGCTCCTTTAGAGGGTGGACTCTATGGAATTGTACCCCACAGAGGTCCCTATCATCCACCATGTTCTATCCCCAAATCTCCAAGAGTTCCCCAACCAGGATCCAGAAACTGTACCTCCCCATCCCCTACCAGTGGCCAGTGGGCACTTGGAAACCCTAGTCCAGGGGTAGTCAACTTGTGGTCCTGCAGATGTCCATGGACTACAATTCCCATGAGAATGGAATTGTAGTCCATGGACATCTGGAGGACCACAGGTTGACTACCCCTGCCCTAGTCACTAGGGGGAATGCTTCAAACAGCACGTTTATTGTGCTGAGATGCCAGACAGGTAAGTGGGAAAGCAGGTAAACGTTTCTTCCCCTTTTTACAATGGCTAATTGGAACAACAGGAGAACTCTTGGAGCGGAACTTGGAAAGCAACAACCAAAGCTGGTGCTGAATGATTGTTATTGTTCACGAACAACGGGGGCCGCGTTCTTCTAGGGCACAATTGCTCCGAACCAACTTCTGCAGCATGGTTTATGTGCCATAGCAAATGAGTTTTCCCCCCACCCCAATTTCCTTCCATGACACCTCATTATACTAAATGTCTCTGTTTATTTGCCAAATGCTTCGAGGAGTCGGCTGGGTTGGGGCTGGCTCCCAAATCGACGGTCCATTTAATTCAGCGGAGGCTGGTTTCCACCCGACAGGACTGCGGCTGTGCAAAGACAGGGAGAGGAAAGGAAAAAGTCATCAAATGCCCTCCTACTTGGACTTTGGGTCTAGGAACCGGGAGACTTTATATGACCCCAAGTGTCTATAGGTATTCTCCTTGAATGGCATGCCTCTCTTGGACAGCCAGCTTGGTGTAATGCAGAAAAAGAGGGAGATCCCACATCATTAGACACATGATCCAGATATGATGTGGGGGCATGCTGGGCAAAAACTCTATGGTGCAATCCAAATTTCCTATCAGGTTTTTGCCCAAATATTGAAACTTCAACCTGATGTCAGCCTTAGGGCCTACCGGTGATCAGCAGAGCCAGTTTGATGTAGTGGTTAGGAGTGTGGACTTCTAATCTGATGAGCCAGGTTCGATTCCCCTCCCCTCCTCCACATGCAGCCAACTGGGTGACCTTGGGCTCACCACAGCACTGAGAAAACAGTTCTGACTGAGCAGTGATATCAGGGCTCTCTCAGCCTCACCCGCCTCACAGGGTGTCTGTGGTGGGAGAGGAAAGGTAAGTCAACTGTAAGCCACTTTGGGTAGAGAAAGGTAGCATGTAAGAACCAAATCTTCTTCTAACAATGTTTCAAATCATTCTCAAGCTGCATAGAACTCTTCCCTTCGGTTGTCCTGCTCACCCTTCAAGCAAACTAACAAACAAACAAATGTTGGTTCATTGAGTAGAAAGCTGAGTTTGTTGAGTAGAAATGTTGGTTTATTGAGTATGACTCTTCGCAGGTACACATAAACTGACTGATGGCAAGGCATAATATATACCTATCATTGTCGGGGAGGGCCGGCTATATCAGCCCCCTCTGATGCATCATGGCGGCAGAATTTCCTCTGGGAGATGAATGCAGAGGAGCTAATGAGACAGAACAAAAATGTGCGCAGGCGTCAGCAGAGGCTGTCAGAAGAACGGAGGCCCTAGATCAGGGGTAGTCAAACTGCGGCCCTCCAGATGTCCATGGACTACAATTCCCAGGAGCCCCTGCCAGCGTTCGCTGGCAGGGGCTCCTGGGAATTGTAGTCCATGGACATCTGGAGGGCCGCAGTTTGACTACCCCTGCCCTAGATCATTCTAATTGGGCCACAAAGCCTGTGCGTGGGAAAGAAGAAGAAGAAGAAGAAGAGGAAGAGTTGGTTCTTATATGCCGCTTTTCCCTACCCGAAGGAGGCTCAAAGCGGCTTACAGTCGCCTTCCCATTCCTCTCCCCACAACAGACACCCTGTGGGGTGGGTGAGGCTGAGAGAGCCCTGATATCACTGCTTGGTCAGAACACTTTTATCAGTGCCGTGGGGAGCCCAAGGTCACCCAGCTGGTTGTATGTGGGGGAGCGCAGAATCGAACCTGGCATGCCAGATTAGAAGTCCACACTCCTAACCACTACACCAAACTGGCTCTCCCAAAGGTGGGAGACTTAACCATAAGACAAACCAAGTTGGAAGGCCCAATCGGGAAGCAATCTTTCCCCTCACAGATCAGCGCTGTCGTCCAGTTCTTCACCGGGGAGCTGAACAGTTGGGAGGACAAACCGCCCACCAGAGTCACCGATGCAGCATCAATAGTGCACAGCGGTGGTCTTACGTCACCATGCTGCTGATGTGCCTTGAAGAAGAATGTGAGGTGGGTGAGGCTGAGAGAGCCCTGATATCACTGCTCAGTCAGAACAGTTTTATCAGTGCTGTGGGGAGCCCAAGGTCACCCAGCTGGCTGCATGTGGGCGAGTGCAGAATCGAACCTGACTCACCAGATTAGAAGTCCACACTCCTAACCACTACACCAAACTGGCCTGGTCTGAGCAATACCTGTAGCTTTCTCAGAATTCTTTGGGGGCCTGTCAGGATTCCCTTCCTATTATTCTTCCCCCATCATATATGGGGAACATTCTTCTGGCTTTCTCAGCCAGGGTTTCGTGAAACCCTGAGGTTTCCTGATGGCCCCTGGAAGGGCTTCCCAAATGGGTAGGAGTTACTTAATTTTTAATATATTTTTCAAATGGGCTAAACATTGCTCAGGTGATATGGCCACTCCCTCTCTCAAAATGGCCAATGAGGGACCTGGAGGGGGGACGGGGAGGAGCCCCAAGTGGGCCTGTACATAGCTATGCTTCTCAACCATCTTCTGCACAATCACACCACCTTTGGGGTTTCTTGAAGCCTGAATTATGTTTCGGTTGAGAAATGTTGATATATAATATATGCTACCTGAGAGGAGTCATATACCTGGCTATTTGAGTGGCCAATGGGGACCCTGACCATCAAAGAGAGTTGGGGGGGGGGTTCAAGAAAATGAAGATCATGGCATCGGGCCCTCTCAATTCCTGGAAAATAGATGGAGAAGAAATTGAGATAGTGACAGATTTTATTTTCCTGGGCTCCCAGATCACTGCAGATGGGGACTGCAGCACAGAAATTAAAAGACGCTTGCTCCTGGGGAGGAAAGCTATGGCAAATCTAGACAGCATCCTCAAAAGCAGAGACATCACCCTGCCAACAAAGGTGCGTTTAGTCAAGGCTATGGTATTCCCAGTTGCAATGTATGGCTGTGAAAGTTGGACCATAAGGAAGGCCGAGCGTCAAAGAATTGAGGCTTTTGAACTCTGGTGCTGGAGAAGACTATTCTTGTGGGTCCCTTGGACTGCAAGGCGAACAAACCGGTCAGTCCTAGAGGAGATCAGCCCAGACTGCTCCTTAGAAGGCCAGATCCTGAAGATGAAACTCAAATACTTTGGCCACCTCATGAGAAGGAAGGACTCCCTGGAGAAGAGCCTAATGCTGGGAGCAATTGAGGGCAAAAGAAGAAGGGGACGACAGAGAACGAGGTGGCTGGATGGAGTCACTGAAGCAGTCGGTGCAAACTTAAATGGACTCCGGGGAATGGTAGAGGACAGGAAGGCCTGGAGGATCATTGTCCATGGGGTCGCGATGGGTCGGCCACGACTTCGCACCTAATAACAACAACAACAGGGTTGCCAGAAATGGGTAGGGGAACACCTGGAGCTTTGGAGATGGAAGTGAAGCAGGGTACAAGACCCCAGAGTCCAACTTCCAAAGCATCCATTTTCTCCAAGGGGACCAATCTCTGTAGTCTGGGATTGAGGTGTAATGCCGGGGCATCCCCAGGTCCCACCTTGAGGCTGGCATCCCTAGGTGGGGAGGGTAAGTTTGCCAGATCCAGGCTGGGGAACTCCTAGAGATTTGGGGGTGGAATCTGGGGAGGACAGGGACCTCAGTGGGGCACAATGACAAGGGTCCCCCCTCCAAAGCATCCATTTTCTCCAGGGGGACTAATCTCTGTAGTCTGGAGATGAGCTGTGATTCTGGGGGATCTCCAGGCCACACCCTTGGGCTGGAATCTCTACTTTGTATTTAAGTCATCATTTTTTTAAAAGCACATTTTTTTAAAGGAGAGAATGAAGAACAAGCAACAAAAATCTACACAACATGACAATGATTTCAAGCACCTTTGTTTGTTTCTTTATTTCTTTATTATATTTATATACCGCCCTGCCCAAAGGCTCAGGGCGGTTCCCATAAAACAGAACAGAACCAATACAGATAGCTTAGATTGACAATAATGAAGTGAAACAACAAGCAACATGGAACAGTAGAAAAATACGGAGAACATTCAATTAACTCCTACTGATAGCCCAGTGGATTGGGCAGAATTATAGTGGGTGCCGTAGGAGGGAGGCTCAGGGGGAGGAGCCCATGGGAAGTGGTGGTTCAAGTCAACCTCAACCAAATGTCAGGTGGAGGATCTTGCTTTTGCAGGCCCTGTGGAACTTTTGAAGACCTGGTCTGGGAATGTGTCCCCTGAGCAATTTCTTCTAGGGTTGTTAGGTCCCCGTGACCACTAAGATGGACAGATCCAGGTTGTGAGACTCCTAGAGATCTGGGGATGGAGCCTGGGGAGGACAGGGAAGCCAGTGAGGTACAATGATAAGCATCCCTTTTCTCCAGGGGAACTGAGTCTGAAGTCTAGAGAGGCGCTGTAATTTCAAGGGGATCCCCAAGTCTCTAGGTCCTTCAGAATGCCTCCCTAGTTTCAAGAATCCCCCACAGTTGCTTGCCATTTTGTTTTCTTTGGCCTTCCAGGGGCGGCTGCATTCTAGCAACGGGGCTTCTTAGGTACTTCTGGCCCAGCCTCTAACCAAAGTGGCGCTCTGACAAATGGAGAAGAATGGCTCGCGTTTACACCGCCGGCTCTAGGGCTAACAAGAAAACATCGTATTCCCTGGCTGCCCATTTGAGGTTCTCGATTGACTTCCCCGTCTTTTATTTTCCTGAAGTAATAAAAAGGCACTTTCCCAGGTCCTGTCAAGTTCGGCCTCAGAAGGACCTTTCTTCACGATGGTTTGCTGAAAGACGCCAGGCCCAGACTCGCTTCGACCCATAATGGCTACCCAAGGGGCAGCTTCGCACCATACCGGAAATCTATAAGAATGTCAAACATGGCCCTTTAGCACTGCATCCTAAAATGACTGTCCCAATCATGTTATGCCTGCACTGAAAGATTTCACTGGCTGCCAGCCAGTTCCTGGCCACAATTCACAGTGCTGTTTTTGACCTTTTGAAGGCCTACGAAGTTCATGAAGCCACAGTGGTGAAGAGCTTAAGAGCAGAGGACACTAACCTGGAGAGCCAAGTTTGATTACCCCAGAGGTATATCTAGGGGGTTGCAGCCAGGTCACATGCCCTGGATGCAGGAGGGTGCCAGAGAGGCTGTGACCCATGCATTGCCCACCACCAGTGGGACCTGCCATGTACACAGGAGGTTAGCCAACTGTTCTGGGTGCTCCCAATGTCTGGCCTTGAGGGTGAAGGACAGTGGAGTGTAGCAATGGTCCATCCAGACACTGCAGGCCTAAGGTAGAGCACAGCACTTCCCCATGATGCTGTATGACCCGATGGCCACCTGGGTCAGCGCAAACCCCCACAGCCTTCACTCTGGATCGATGAGGGGAATTGTGGCTCAAGGTGACTTGCCCCTCCACCTTCACTCATAGGCAATGGGGCAGTGTGTAGGAAATGCCAAGGAGTGTGTAGGCATTTCTCTTGGGTGGCTATGGGGCTCTGCCCCTTCCCCACATGTCACCAAGCCCCACCCAGCTGCCCTGAGTGCAAAAATGGCTACGTATGCTACTGGGTTCTCCACTCCTCTTCTACATGAATCCTGAGGGGTGACCTTGGGCCAGTCATTTCTCAGAACTCTCTAGGGTCACCAGGTCTACTGGGTTGGGTGGCAGTCCCCCACATTCTGGACTCATCCTGCACTCCACCCAGCCCCAATCTCAACCAAACCCAGAAGAGCATCCTAACTTGCCGATGTCACTCAGGAGCGACATTGGCACTTGGAGGTCACTGAGGGAGGTAGTAGTCTGGGATTGGGGCAACGCTCTGTGGTTTGAGGCAAATTCTACCATTGAGTTTTCTCCAAAAGCCATAATGTCACCCGTCAACCCCTCCGACATGTCACTCATGGATGATGTCAGCACATTGAGGAGCCCCCAAAACACATACCATCATCCCCTACCAGCAGCCCAACTCAATTTGACAACCGTAGGATCCTCTCAACCCTAGGACCCACTGCCCTGACCAGGTGCCTGTTGTGGGGAAAGGAAGGGAAGGTGATTGTCAACCACTCTGAAATACGGGAGGCCTACTGGTTGTCCAATTCTCTCAAGCCCCACCTCCCTCGCACTCCCCACCTTCTGAACCCTAGATACTCATCCCCACCACTACAGACCTAAACAAGCCCTAAAAGCAAAGACTCACAAAATAGAGTCTCAACAGCATGTAGCTACATGGTCCTGACATTTCCATGGATTAGCCTGTGGTTAACTCAGCGTCCAGCACTGCCTCTTCCTTCAGTTCCCCAGATTTTAGATGCTTGCGATTGAAAACATTTTTTATTGGCTTTACGCGCTATGAAGCAAAGTTCTTTTTTATTGCTCTAGGAAATGGGGATAATTTATTTGTTGGGGTTACTTAGATTTTATGTTGTCGCGTTTTATTCCAATACTATAATTTCAATTTCCATTTTGATGCTACTGTTTCGATTCCTTCCCCCGAGGACATTCAGTTTTCCGTGTATTATGTTCTGTTTTATTCCAGGGTTATAGCTGCCTTGGATCTTGGAGGCGAGGCAGGATATATCACTTCCAATAAAGAAAGACACCAACAAGCCTGGTCATTGCTCCCTTGCTCCCTGATTAGGGCTTGCCCCCCAAGTTCTACGCCATGGAAACCGCATGTGTGTAGGAGCAAGTTAACGGTATGCTTCATAGAGGAGCTCTCATGACTGATTCTTTTAGATATGGCAGCCAACAAACATGGGACTCTGCATTACAATGTACTCAATATATAAAACCATAGTAGCCCTGCTGGTTCAGACCAGTGGGCCATCTAGTCAAGCATCCTGTCCCACACAATGGTCAACCAGGTCCTCTGGAGGGCCAACAACAGGGCAGAGAGACTGAGGCCTTCCTCAGAACACAAGAAGAGCCCTGCTGAATCAGACCAGTGGGCCGTCTAGTCCAGCATCCTGCCTCACACAGTGGCCAACCAGCTCCTTTGGAGGACCACCAACAGGGCAGAGAGGCCGAGGCCTTCCTGAGAACATCAGAAGGGCCCTGCTGAATCAGACCAGTGGGCCATCTAGTCTAGCAACTCTTCTCATACAGTGGTCAACAAGGTCCTCTGGAGGTCCAGCAACAGGGCAGAGAGACTGAGGTCATCCTAGGATCATCAGAAGAGCCCTGCTGGATCAGACAGTGGTCCATCTAGTCCAGCATCCCTTCTCACACAATGGTCAACCAGTTCCATTGGAGGGCCAACAATGAACTTTTAGGTAGTCAATGAATAGAGGGAGAAGGCATATGGAGTCCTTAGGGATTTTGTGGAAGGGGTGGTCTTTTGGACAGGAAGGCTGACATCTTTTCAATGTTAATTCTGGCCTCAACCATAGGCCTGATGGAACTGTCCAAGGTCCTGCATATCCCCGTATCATTAGGAAGAGCATTCCTCCAGGCAGGGGCCAGGGCCAAAATTTCCCTGTCCCTGGTCGAGGTCAATTTCACCTTTTAGAAATCAGGGTCCCTGAGCAAGTTTTGGTCACTAGATCTTAGCTCTTTGTGGGGAGTGTATTGGAAGAGACATTCTCACAGATACAACAGTCCCTGACCATTTAGGGCTTTGAAAGTCGACACCAATATCTTGCACCAAAATCGCTCTATCCCATCCATAATTTCATAAGCCTCTATCACATCTTCCCTTATCCATCTCTTTTCCCAACTCAAAATATTAGTGAGCTTGCAGTTAGGATCATGAATGTGAGTAAGGGGTTCTAGCACAATCAAGACGGCGCTAGACGAGCACTCTTTCACTGCTGCTGCTTGTTGCCTGAGACATGGATGTGTTAGCGCTGCCCAACCTCACAGGGGTGTTGTAGGAATGCCTTAGCTAAGTCACCGAGAGCACAGAGAAAGCGGCAGCTAATCATTAGAGATGCCAACAGCCACCACGTGGACACATAGATGTATGAAGCTGCCTTATGGCGATTCAGTCTCTGGGTCCACCAAATTCAGTATTGCTGACTCAGACTGACAGCAGCTCTCCAGAGTCTTTCCCATCACCTGATTCTTTACAGTAGAGATGCCAGGAACTTAATGGTTGACAGAGTTTAAATAAGAGAAGGATTGAAGCAGCAGGCTGTTAAAAAGATTTTATTATGAAGAGAAACAGCTTTGAGTAGAAAGGCAAGAGAGAGAGAGAGAGAGAGAGAGAGAGAGAGAGAGAGAGAGGAGAGAACTGTCTGTTTTCTGCAGTTATTCTGTCTGTTCCGGAGGCAAGCGAAGAGAAAGTGTGCTCAAAGGAAGACTCACATTGAGCCAACCAGCAAACTGGAGGAGATAATTTTTAAAGTGTCAGAAAGCTCCTGATCTAACTATGCTAAATACACATTTCCTGCGCTGCCCCCTGCAGGCCACTCTTCATATTCTGCCCAGTTATGCACACTGCAGATCTTACACATCCCAGCATGAACCGGCGGCCTTCTGCATGCTAAGTAGATGCTCTTCCGCTGTGCCACAGCCCTTCCCAATGTTTAGTTGGAGCCGGATTTTCAACACCCAAATTGCGCTGTGAGTTCTAGAAGCCAGGCTGGATTCTTGGATATCACTGGGGCAATGAAGCAGACATTTGAATGACTCCCTGACTGTATAATCCATTCATCCCAGTCTCCAAAGGAATAGAGCAAGGAAGATGTCCCACTAACAACTCAAGAACAAGTGGGATCTAAAGCGCAGGCAACATGCAGTCAACTCATGGTCACCTACAGCGATTTCAAGGCAGGAGACATTCAGAGGGGGCAAGCCTTCATCTGGCTCTGCGTAGCAACCCTGGACCGTTTCCACACTGGAGGTTTCGTGCCAGGCTGCAGTTAGAGCCGGGGCAGGTTGTCCCACCTCTTCCTGCTCACACATGGGGAAGCATTTGGCCTGGTACACCTTGTCCACCTCGGATTTGTGCTCCCACACGGGAGTCAGGGCAGCAAGATCCCTGTGCGGAAGTGATCCTGGTCTTCCATGCCGATCTTCCATTCAAGGGCTAACCAAGGCTGACCCTGCTTAACTTCCAAGATCTGGCGAGATCAAGCTAGGGTGGAGGAAATGAACAAACAGCATTTGTTGTTATGTCCATTATCCAAACTAGTGAAATTAATGGAACTTGATCAATTTGTTATTGTTGCTTATTTGGAATTGTACACATCTTCCTGTCCAAAAACTCCTGCATTCTGGTCTCATTGAAGGTGAGTGGAAATAGTGAGCTTTCCTGATTAATTTTGATTTCCAACAACATTCCCCTCTGATTCTTTCCCCATATTTTTTTCTATGGAAAACACCAGTCCACCTTGATTCTTGTTGCTGAGGTTGGTATTATGAGTACTTACTCGGAGAGTAAATTTGCATAATTGCAATTGCCAGTTTTACCGCCTGGATTAGGTGTAGCAAAAGAGTTTTATTAATTGAGTTTAGTGTCTCGTGGCAGCTTTCGAGAGGGCGTCTCACAATGCTACCTGGCCGTATCGATTTTAAGACACTTTGAATCTCAGGAAAGAGAAGAGCATTGATTTGACAGCGGCGGACAGAAAACGACGACGGCAGCTCCATAACAGAAGCCCGAATCTGTTGTTTTCAAATGATATAAGCAAAATGTGAGTTTACTCCAGAGCAACGGAGAAGGGAAAAAATAGTATTTTAGAGATCTTCCAAAAGGGGGGTGGGGATTAAGGCCGTGGACAGGCAGAGCATCAACACTGGATGTTTCTGGAATAGATTTCAGTGGCTTTTATTCTTCTACAGAGGATTCAATGAGCTTTGAACGGTGCAATTGGCAGCGTCTTGCAGATGCAATTTTCTTATGTCGAACTGTAACTCATTTCAAAAATAGAAGGCACAGATGGTGATGATGATGATGATGATGATGATGATGATGATGGAGATGGAGAAGATGATGAAGGAGATGGTGAAGCAGAAGAGGTTCCATTGGGCAATCACTGGTCAACACACCCTTCTATTGACCAAGCCTTGGTGGGATCTTCTAGAAGCAAACAGGCTCTAGGAATATCAAGGCATCCAGAAGAAAAGGAAGGAGGGACAGCTCGTGAGTGACAGGAGGAGAGGAGGGGACAGAACAATACAGCAGGGCACAGAGCGATAAGGTAGAATTGTCCACATTGGGAAGCTCCACAGAGAATTCATATATGTAGTTGCATATTTCCCGGAGACAGAATTTAAACGTTACTTGTAATGTTCATCTTAATGATGGTTTAGACAACAACAACAACAAGCCTTTAATAGCATATAAAAGTACAATATAAGAAGGGAAAGTGCAAAAGGATCCACTGCTAGTGAGAACAAAGGCAAAGATCATGCTTTAGACATAATACATTCACGATTTATCACGGCAAGATATAAAAACTTTGCTACTGGTTCAATTATATCAGGGTTCTGGGATGTCAAAAGAAACTTAATGGTGGTTAAGATCTGCCTGTAAATATATGGGGCCAATTACCGTCCCGTTTCGTATCTTGCGTTCCTGGGGAATGTGGTTGATCGGGCTGCCACAGACCAAATTCTAGCATTCCTGGATGAAACATCGGCCTTGGATCCCTTCCAATCTGTCTTCTGGCCTGGCCATGGGGTGGAGACAGCTGTGGTCACCCTGATGGATGATCTCATGACAGTGTTTGACATGGTAGATCATGAGCTGCTTGCTCACTGCCTCGTCAACGTGGGCTCTGGGGGACAACCCTCCATTGGTTTGTTTCCTTTCTCCGTGATCGAGGACGGAGGGTCACCATTGGGTAAAATTGTTGGGACTTTGGGTCTTGGCTGGGTCCTGAGCCCTTCAGACAGTTTCATCTGTCTCAGCCTAACTTACTGTGTACATTCACAACATCATATAGATGCTGGAGTGTGGGCAACACAAGAGAGGTACGCCTGGCTTCGAACTAGGCCATGGCCTTTTCAGTCCTGGCCCCAAACTGGTGGAATGAGCTCCCAGAAGAGCTGAGGGCTCTGATGGAGCTCTTGCACTTCCACAGGGCCTGCAAGACAGAGCTTTTCCACCAGGTGTTTGGTTGAGGCTGGGTGGCGGAACTTTGACTGGGCTCCCCCCTTGAACCACCCCATCTATGGTGGGAGGTGACATTTCCAGCCATTGGACGGCATGGGTGGGGTGGGGTGGGGGTTGGTTGGAGGTTGTTTATTCTTATCTGTTTTGGCTTTTAACTATATTTTCCATTGACAGGCAGGAGGGCATTGTTGGCCCCAATGAAGATGCTTAATACCTTCATTAAGTTGGCATAACCGCTTGGGGTACATACCGCCATTGGTCCAACCTCGGGCCACCCAGCTGCGTGAACTCCAAGCTTCACCTTGTAGATGGAGATTTTACAGCTGGTTTCTAGGCAACACGGATCAGCTCACAGGGAGAAAATGGTATTTTCAGGAGAGTAGCAAATGTAAGCTGCTTTGAGATTCCTTTGGGTAGTAAAAAGCAGGGTACAAAAAAACCCCCTCTTTTCCTACTTCCTGTCTCCTGACTCTTGATTGGCTGAACTGGACACTTCCTGCTCCTTTGAGCGCACTTCTGGCCTACTTTCCCTGCAAAGAACATTAGTCAGTTAGACTGTTAGGACACTCACCCTCTCCTTTCTCACTTACAAAGTAGTTTTTCTTCGTAATAAAGCAATTTTACTCTTGAAGCAGCCAGCGTTCTGCTCCTTTGCATATTTAAATACCCCGCCTCAGGCTCCACCCCAAAAATCTCCAGATACTTCCCATCCTGCAGCGGGCCACCCTAGCCTTCTGTTTATCTTCTGCTGCTACAAAAATGCCTACAAACGTGAATAAGCTTCAATAAAAGGACGGTTTTATCTGTTGCAATATATTGGATTGCGGAGTGTTTAAATGCATGTGATACCCCGCCTTCCTTACTGTGCATTTTTGCTACATTAACCAATACATATACCCAACAGTAAGTTCCCAGTACATTAGATTTTCTCTTTTGCTCTCTTTGTGTTATTTCGGAGTTGCTGCTAAAATGCCCCCCCCATGCCTGCTTTGACTGTCTGAATGAGATCCATTGTCACAGCTGCTGATTAACTGGGGGGGGGGGAGAAGGGAGAATTCCAAGGCAAGCTTTCATGAGGACGATAAAAAGGTCTAGAAGCCACATTCGATGGGGAAAGAAGAAAGGACGGAACTTGGTAGGATTTATCGAGTGGAAAATATTCCAGTGATGTTATTTCAGAAAAGAAGAAAGGGAGAAACTGTTCCCTGTGGCCACAAAGGAGGCGATAGGAAGCCAAAGACCGGATCAGAAAACGGGGAACATCATTTGAACATGGGAAAAGAATTTAAAACGCCCCTTGAAAGGCTATTGCGCCTTTGAAAAGCAAAAGCGCATTTTTCCATCGTTCCTTTTTCAAAAGAACAGATTTTCAGCTCGAGTCGCTGGCCTCCGGGTGATTGCAACTGGTCTCCGGAGATCTCCAGAGATCTGTTCCCCTGGAGAAAACAGCACTCGCTGGTGCTGAGGGGCCAACGCTGAGATGCCATTTCAAGGCTTCATTCGGAGGCTGCTCGCTTCTCGGAAAACAGATGTTGGAATGGCAATGAACAAGATGAGAGGCAAAATCCAGCAAATCTCGATAGAGTCCCCACTCCCTCGGCAACTCTTTCAGGAAACCTTGGCCCGTGCTCATGATCGGGCAAACAGTGGCATCCCTGATGCTAAGGCAGTGTCTGATAATGCTCAGGTCTGTCTCTCTCTGTGCTACATGGTGGCAGGCAGAAACCTCCTAGAATCATAGAATCTGTACACCGCCCGTGGCGCCGCGGGCGCCACGGACTAAATAAAAGAGTAAGGGGTTCTGGGGCGGGATGTGTCCGGGATGAGGAAGGGTCCGGATTGGACCCTTCCTCATGACAGACAACCGGAGGGACCAATCGGCAGGCGCAAAGCGCCTGCCGATTGGTCCCTCTGATTCCCAGCAACTGCGAGCCGCGCGCAGCGTGGCTTGCAGTTGCTCCCGGCCTGACGCGGTGAGAGGCGCAAAGCGCCTCTCGCCGCGTCAGACCGGCCCCCGAGGGAGCCCCGGCAGTCGCACAGAGCACGGCTGCCGGGGGCTCCCTGCCCAGCGGCCTGATGCGGCGAGAGGCGCGAAGCGCCTCTGGCCGCGTCAGGCCGCCACCGCCGCCGCAAACACAGGACTCCAGCCACTTGTGAAAAGAACAGGACTCCAGCCGCTCACCTGACCTCCAAAGCCACAGCCTCCGAGGCCCCGAGGGAGCCCCCGGCAGTCGCCGCAGCCCTGGGAGCCCCGGCAGCCGCAACATGGAACCAAGAAGAAGAAAAAAAAACCCTGGAGCAGCCTTTTGCCCCTTCAAGCCGGTGCGCCGGCGAGAAGCAGCAGGAAACAAAAACAAAAAACCCAGGAGCAGCCTCTCGCCGCTTCAAGCCCCCGCCCTGGGAGCCCCGGCAGCCACACACAGCGCAGCTGCTGGGGGCTCCCTGCCCTCATGGCCCCAGAACACAATGGAGCCGCCGGGAAAGCCGCAGAAGAACAAAAAAACGCGGAGGAGCCGCCGCAGCCCAGCGCACCACGCCTGGGACTCCCTGGAAAAAACCATGAGACGCCGAGGAGCCGCCGCCGGCCTCCTCTTTCAGGTAGCCTGTCCCTCGCTCTGTCCCTCGCCTGCCCCTCACTCTGGTCCCCGCCTGCTAGCGCCCATTGTCTTCTTGCTACAATGGGCTTTTTTTACTAGTCATAGAATAATAGAGTTGGAAGGGACCTCCTGGGTCATCTAGTCCAACCCCTTGCACTATGCAGGACACTCACAACCCTATCGCTCATCCACTGTCACCTGCTACCCCCTTGAGCCTTCACAGAATCAGCCTCCCTGTCAGATGGCTATCTAGCCTCTGCTTAAAAATTTCCAAAGATGGAGAACCCACCACCTCCCGAGGAAGCCTGTTCCACTGAGAAACCACTCTAATGCTCATTTCACTTTCTCGAAATACTTCCTCATTGAAGAATGCATTTGCGCATCATCCCCTTCCCCTCCTAGAAAACACATTTCAGAGCTAGAGTTAGCTCAGTATTTGTTTTGTTTCAAAATCATGTCTTCAGTCCTGCTGAAGTCTCCAAGGTTCAGCTCAAAATGGGATCGCCAATTACAGACAGCATCAGCCAGCGCTCAAAAACAGGAGCCCTCCATGCTGGGAACGCTACATTGGTTTGTATGATTGGTAGAGATGCGAGGAAAGACAGTTTATTTGAAAGGTTTATATGGGTCACCATGTTATTCTGTCTGTAGCAGTGGAAAAGAGCCAGAATCCTGGTGCCCCTTCAAGTCTGACAAAATTTGTGGTAGGGGAGGAGCTTTGGTGAGTCATGGCTCACTTCTTCAGTAGAAAAGAGCCAGAGTCCAGGAGCACCTTCAAGACAGACAAAATTAGTGACAAGAGAGTTCTTGAATGTGGAAGATGAGTGGGGAATCAAACCCAGTTCTCCAGATTAGAGGCTGCCGCTCTTAAGCTCGACACCATGATCTACCCGAGGGGGGGGGGGGAAGGCGCGAGGTTCTGCTGCTGATTTCTGCTTCCTCAGTATCAGCGATCAGGTGAACATGCAATTTGATTCAGATTCCCCATTGCCATAATAGTCCAAAGGCAGCCTGGGTGTTCTGCATGGCTTTTTCCTAGGCAGGAAGGGGCTTGGCCTTAACTCCAGGTGGCTCTCTCTGGTAGCCACTTTAGAGCAATTTCTCCCAGATATCTGTCCTTCATAGCTTGATTGCCTCAGACCAAGGCTCTCTGTCTTAAAGATGCTGGCTGGAATTGAAATGCTAATTGCGGACCAAGTTAGCTGGAATGTGAATGATGTTGCCTAGCAATGGAATTCCCTCCTCAAACTATCGTCTCCCTCACAGAGTTACCGTAGGAACTTTTTAAGGTGCATAATTGCTGGGGGGGAAACCAACCAGCTCATTCACAAATGGGAAAGTTTTAAAAATGTTTGTTAAAGGGACAATTTAAAAGGGTTGGCGAATTCGTTGAAAACAGATACGTGCATAATAAGCCCCAATCTATGAAGAGAGAAGGATTTTGGAAACTAGGATGTCTGTGCCAACCTTCTAAACCAGGGGTAGTCAAACTGCGGCCCTCCAGATATCCATGGACTACAATTCCCATGAGCCCTTGCCAGTGTTTTCTGGCAGGGGCTCCTGGGAATTGTAGTCCATGGACATCTGGAGGGCCGCAGTTTGACTACCCCTGTTCTAAACCTTAAGAGTCGGTAAAACTTAAGAATCTATGCTGGTTAATGCAGACACTGAAATTAAGGCCTTTCTCCTCAAAGTGCCAAAGAACTTATTAAAAAGCAAAAACACTTACCTATTGGCAACAAATGATCTTGAATTTAGTGCGATTAAAAAGTTACCTCAGTTTTATCAGCTCACCTCATACATCCCACCCCTGATTCCACCTGACCTTTCCCTGCTTAATAGTAGTAAACATCTTAATTTCCGGGTACATGGGGGATAATTGGAGAAATGGGTACCAATATTGATAGATTTTAATGTATCTTATATTTTAAACTTCTATTTTTTTAAAACCCGTTGTTGTGATCTGACCTGGGAAAGAAAGAAAGAAAGAAAGAAAGAAAGAAAGAAAGAAAGAAAGAAAGAAAGAAAGAAAGAAAGAAAGAAAGAAAGAAAGAAAGAAAGAAAGAAAGAAAGAAAGAAAGAAAGAAAGAAAGAAAGAAAGAAAGAAAATATAAGCGGGTGACTTCGTCTCTTCCCTCAATAATTACATATAACTACGGGCCAAGCCCATTGCATTCAGGAATACAGTGGGAACTAAATTGGGGTGTGGTGGAAGAACTCTGTGGATGGCCTCCCCCTCCCCCCAGGACCCGGAAAGGCAGCAGGCAGCTGTTAGGGAACTCACCTGCAGAGGCAGCTCTCACGCAGCAGGGATCTGCAGCCTCTGAACCTCAGAGGGAAGCGGAAGGAGGATGGGGTGGTCAGGCTTGGGGGACAGAAGGCAATTGGCTGGCTGCTGGACAGACAGGCAAGCTGGTTGGAGGAGACACTCAGGGGCGGGTGTTAAGCGCTGAGTGAGACATGCTCCTCCTCCAAGGCCTTACCAGAAATATTAAGTGGAACAAATAATGCAACTGGATGGGACAGCCAAAGGCCAACTAATAAGAAGAAAATAGGTGCATGAGTCAGAAGAGACAAAGAGATAATCCTTTGTGTGAGGTAGGGGAGAGGATAAGATCATCATAACTGCCTTGCACAGCAGTTCCAGTCAAAAGGTGGTCAAAGATGAACTCCATAAATAAAGGTCATTTTCACAAATGCCTCTTCTTGGACATGACACCTTGCACCCGACTTGCCATTTATCTTGCCGTGATATGTACATTCCCAGAAGCAGATCTGGCAGCTGATTAAACATAGCAGATACAGGAAAGAAGCGATCCCAGAACATACCATTATTCAATAACCTGGAACAGCTTGACTTAATTTTCTCTTTGTGGAAAGGAACATCAGCAACAAAATGGCCTTAAAGTATTTGCCAGGCACTTCGCTCCGATGAGGATAATTGTAAAGGAACCTTCTGTTGGCAAAATGAAGATGCCCGAAAGGCAATTAGTAGATTTGTTTGGATGCTTTGGTTTTATTCTTCCTGCCACACTAATTAGCGGTGGCAGAGGTGAAGAATATTTTCCTGCCTTTGACTAATTTGATGGTGTGAAGTCAAAAGAAGAGTCGGTTTTTTATACCCTGCTTTTCACTCCCTGAAGGAGTCTCAAAGTGGCTTACAATCACCTTCCTTTCCACTGCCTGCAACCTACCTGTGAGGGAGGTGGGGCTGAGACAGCGCTGACAAAACAGATCTATCAGGACTGTGATTAGCCCAAGGTCACCCAGCTGACTGCATCTGGAGGAGGAGCAGGGGATCAAATCCGACTCGCCAGATTAAAAACACGGTACCAAGCATGCTGGGTTCATGGCACTGCCTCACAATGACCGTTTTTGCACTGGAGGTTTCATGCCAGGCTACAGGCTGAAGTTTTAGTTATGGCAGGTTGCCCCACCTCTTCCTGCACCGGCATGGGGGAGCATTTGGCCTGGTGTGCCTCATCTGCCCCAGATTTGTGCTCCTGTACGGGAGCTGGGGCAGTGAAGTTCCCAGTGCATAAACGGTCAATGACAAAAAGGGCAACTAAAACGGCTAACTGTCTTTTTGGAGCTGCTGGGAGAGCTCCTGGAGTTCTGGCCCCACTGGTGGACCTCCTGATGGTACCTGGGTAACATGGAGTATTGAACTTGGATGAGCCATTAGCCTGATCCAACATGGTACCGGTGTTTTTATGTTCATACATAAGATTGCAGTCAGTATAGGATTCAGTTTCATTTTTTCATTAAGATGTTAGACCAATGCCACACTAACGTTCCCATGACATCCCATGATATTGCAATGCCTATGTTGAGTGGGAAGTCCACATATGCTTCAAAATTATCTTGTGCATATACAGGTGCCACCAAGTCACAACCAACATGGCAACCCCGCACAAGGGGCTTTCAGTATTGGGAATTGTTTCCCCTTTGTACGTCTGTACGTTATATTGTTTAGAGAGAACTACAAGTGTGAGAGGACCACTTAGAAGTCTGTGTTAGGGTTCTGGCTTGAGTAATTCTTGGTGTTGGTGCTTGGTAAGAGACAGATTTGGGGAGCAAATGAAGCTAAGTGGGGATATAATTGTATACGAGAACTTTGGATGCGATGCATCACTCAAAGAGGATAAAGTTCTTATCTCCTTGTCTTAATTGCCCTCTGGCCCCTCCCCTTCCATCTTTGTCCTTTCCCTCTCTCTACATGGCCTTCCATGGAGACACTTGTCTCTGCAGGTCTTTCCTGTAGAGAAAATGCCTTCATACTTCCGCATACCTGATACTGGATGGAATAGACTTCTTTCACTCCTTAGAACTACAATCTGTAGGTAAACTGGATCTACTTAAATAAATTTTATATATAGAAGAAGAAGAAGAAGAAGAAGAAGAAGAAGAAGAAGAAGAAGAAGAAGAAGACGACAACGAAGAAGAGTTGGTTCTTATATGCCGCTTTTCTCTACCCGAAGGAGTCTCAAAGCAGCTTACAATGCCCTTTCCCTTTCCTCTTCCCACTACAGACACCCTGTGAGGGAGGTGAGGCTGAGAGAGCCCTGATATTCCTGCTCAGTCTGAACAGCTTTATCAGCACCGTGGCAAGCCCAAAGTCACCCAGCTGGCTGCATGTTGAGGAGAAGCAGGGAATCAAACCTGGCTCGCCAGATTAGAAGTCTGTGCTCCTAACCACTACACCAAGCTGGCCAATATATATTGCAGTATATTTTTTGGGAGGTTTATTTACCGCACTATCACGCTTCTATGACTGGGCAGACTGCTATATTAACCAAATATTGAAATAGCAATAGCACTCTAGGACTTCTGCTTCTCCCAGACTTGATAGAAGCGCCCATTTCCTCCAGGGGAACTGATCTCTCTTCTCTGATGATCAGGTATAATTCCAGGAGAACACGACGAGACCTTGCTTTGAGACAGGTGACTGCAGGGAGTTTTGAAATATTGTATTTGGAAATAACTCAGGCGGGCCTATGTGTATAGCTTCCATAAAAACTTTACTGTTCTAAACATAACACACAACAGCATCCTGTCTTTCTGATCTACACTGCCAGAGCTTCTTTAACTCTCAGTGTTCGGGAGAAGAACGAGCACAGGGAAAGTACAGTTCTCCATATTGCCTCTGTGTCGTCAGTCAATCACACATACTATCCAATATCAAGGGCTCATTTAATTTATTATTATTTGTTGGATTTGTATTCTGCCCTTCCAAGCAGCTCATGGTGGTGAACAGCATGAAACATTCACAATAGGAAGCACTCCTAACCACTACACCAGTTTGGTGTAGTGGTTAGGAGTGCGGACTTCAAATCTGGCATGCTGGGTTCGATTCTGCACTCCCCCACATGCAGCCAGCTGGGTGACCTTGGGCTCACCACGTAACTGATAAAATTGTTCTGAGCGAGCAGTGATATCAGGGCTCTCTCAGCCTCACCCACCTCACAGGGTGTCTGTTGTGGGGAGAGGAAAGGGAAGGCGACTGGAAGCCGCTTTCAGCCTCCTTCGGGTAGAGAAAAGCGGCATATAAGAACCAACTCTTCTTCTTCTTCAGTAATATCAGGGCTCTCTCAGCCTCACCTCCCTCACAGGGCGTCTGTTGTGGGGAGAGGAAGGGAAAGTGATTGGAAGCTGCTTTGAGACTCCTTTGTGTAGAGAAAAGCAGCATATAAGAACAAATTCTCTATCTATCTATCTATCTATCTATCTATCTATCTATCTATCTATCTATCTATCTATCTATCTATCTATCTATCTAATCTATCTATCTATCTATCTTTATATACTGCCCTGCCCCGAGGCTCAATACAATACAAAATATGAAGCCATGTTGGATTAGGCCAATGGCTCATCCCTCCAGGTTTGTGAAAAGGAGAATAGACTGATGACTTCCATTTTGTGGCATTGGGTCTGCTGTGCCAGTTGATAGCAAGACCTGTTTCATAACCGCTAAGTTAAGTTTGTGATGGGTAAAGCAATGTGCACTGTCCCTCATTTGGCTCGCTTTTGTTTTTGCCAAGTTGCCAGTGTTTCTTTTCACGTGGGGTACCCATTGTTTAATCTCTCCAAATTCTCTCACCTTCTTCCCCGGCCAGATTAAATTGCAAAGTCCTGACTTATAAGAAGAAGAGTTGGTTCTTATATGCCGCTTTTCCCTACCCGAAGGAGTCTCAAAGCAGCTCACAGTCGCCTTCCTTTTCCTCTCCCCACAACAGACACCCTGTGAGGGAGGTGAGGCTGAGAGAGCCCTGATATTGCTGAAGAAGAAGAAGAAGAAGAAGAGTTGGTTCTTATATGCCGCTTTTCTCTACCCGAAGGAGGCTCAAAGCGGCTTCCAATCGCCTTCCCTTTCCTCTCCCCACATCAGACACCCTGTGAGGGAGGGGAGGCTGAGAGAGCCCTGAGATTACTGAAGAAGAAGAAGAAGAGTTGGTTCTTATAAGCCGCTTTTCCCTACCTGAAGGAGGCTCAAAGCGGCTTATAGTCACCTTCCCTTTCCTCTCCTCACAACAGACACCCTGTGGTCTTAAGTTCACCTTTTCAGCTTCTGCCACCCACTGTATGGCAATCATCTCTTTTCCCAAAGCAATGTGGGGGTACATTGGTGCATGTTTGTTGGGGGTGAGGATGGGAGGAAAAGCCAGAGAATGTCAACCTTGTCTCTTCTTCTCATTGTGCAAACATTTGCGCACTCCCTAATTAAGTGGAAGCGGCAAAGGCATTACAGCCATCAAGGCATGAAATCAAAGGCTGCTCTCGGAATGCTCGTGGTGTTTTAATTGAAAATGCAATGTGTATTGAGGAGAGGTGGAGGGTGTGTTATGCAAGCAGGAGACAAAACGTAGAAGGAAAAGTTCAAAATATTGTACACAAACGTATCCAAACGTGGAAGCAGAACGAGAATAAGTTTTAAAGGGAACATCTTTCGTATAAATATACGCAGATGTGGTTTCGGATCAGAAATAGCCAGCGTGGCGTAGTGATTTAGAGCGGCAGCTTCTGATCCAGAAAGCTGGGTTACCATTCCCCGCTCCTCCCCCACATGCAGTCAGCTGGATGACCTTGGGCATGTCACAGCCCTGATAGTGCTGTTCTCACAGAGCAGTCCTGTCAGAGCTCTCTCAGCCTCACTGGGTACGGGAGAAAGAAAGAAAGAAAGAAAGAAAGAAAGAAAGAAAGAAAGAAAGA
Organism: Paroedura picta; assembly: GCF_049243985.1. NCBI lineage: Eukaryota > Metazoa > Chordata > Lepidosauria > Squamata > Gekkonidae > Paroedura > Paroedura picta. The sequence continues at coordinate 25,659,104 of NC_135370.1, read as the reverse complement.
AAGAAAGAAAGAAAGAAAGAAAGAAAGAAAGAAAGAAAGAAGGGAAGATTCTTGTAAGTCACTTTGAGACTCCCTCAGGCAGTGAAAAGCAGGGCGTAAAAGCTACTATGAGATATAGAACAGATTTTCTTTTTGTGCTGACATATTACTTATATGTTATTTCAGTTTTTAAATAAACTTTATTGAAAGATTTTTAAGAGACAAAATCTAAAATTTAACAAGAACTCATACAAGGCAGAAAAAGGACATAAAAATAAAGAAAAAGGTACAAAAAGGAAAAGAACCTGGAAAAAATAAAAATAAAAATTGATTTTCTCTAGCAAATATATGTAAATTACAAAGTTATCACTTACGTTGCAATTACAAGGAAAAGGCTTTCTTATTCTATTATAATCACTATTTCTTAAGCATCATATCCAGAAATCAAGATATATTATTGTTAAAAGTTACACTGAGCAGGTTGAGGTGGCAAAAATATATCATACTACATATGTAGTACACATGAAATCAATAATACAGATATACCACAACAGATTAGTTATGGATTTGAAATCCAAGATGTTGGACATAAATGAAACCCCGCAGAAGTATTACTGTATTTTTAAAGAATTGTTTTGTATACATCGCTTTGTCTAACCGAAGGAGTCTCAAAGCAATTTATAACTGCCTCCACTTCTTCTCCCCATAATAGCTGCACTGTGAGGCAGGTAGGTCTGAGAGAGCTCTGAGAGAACTGAGAATAGCCCAAGGTCACGCAGCTGGCTGCATGGGGAGGAGGAGGAGGGAATCAAATCCGGCTCTCCAGATTAGAGGCCGCAGCTCTTAACTACTGCACCAAGATTATATATGAAATTTGATATCCAGAATGTTTAACATACATGCACCCCAACAGAAGTAATTATTATTGTACTTTAGGGATAGTGCTTTAAAACGTAGGCAATTTCCGCACATCAGTAAAAATAGCGTTACCCCGGAATATAACGACTACATCAAATAAGCATTTCATTACATTTAATGGGTGCAGAAATGCCCTTATAATGAAGGGAGTGTTGAGGAGAAATGCTTTTTGTTTCATACATTTGTTTTGATATACATAATTCTCATGCAGAACACATACTCTGCAATTCCAAAGGAAAATTTTGGATTTTTTTTTAACAGTACAGAGGGAAAGCACAGGATTTGAATTAAAGGCTCAGCGGTGCAACTTCAATGACAATCAGAGTTGAACCTTGCTAATTCTCCTGAACTGAATAGGCTGGAGACTGTGATACCTTATTCATCTCCCTGTGATTGTGCACCAGTGAGGTCCTGGTCTGCCACTAGCTCCACCCTCTCCCCAAATCTCCACCCCCAAATCTCCAGAAATTGACCAACCTGGAATTGGCAGTCCTATAAAAGATAGCTTTTATGGGTTAATTCTACCACCCGAAAAACCAAGTTGCAATTTGAGTTCCCCCACTTATATAGACATGAATTCCACTTTGGATTCCTATTAATATTCAGTCTTGGTGAACTCCAAGCCGCGAAGCGTGCATCAGAAACAAACAATTCCGTGCCGTTCAATTAGCCCCATTTTGACGCCGTGAAATGAGAAGTAGGTCAGAATTAAAAGTGACTAATATTTTTTATTTTCATTTAATGGGTTGGCTTTTTTTTAATTAAAGGCTTCTTGGGACGCCGTGGCAATGATCGCGCGCCAAGATAAAGTTAAATTTAATGTTGACATTAAGTTATTTTGGTCGCCTATTCAGAGTTAATGAAATTGCTAATCAAAATGGCTTCTAAATACGCTTCATTAATATTTATAATGGCACAGAGTTTGGAGAGCAAATATTGTCAGCTGAACAGGGTCCTGCTTCAATGTGCAACTTTGACATTAAGAATGAAGGCGTCGGGGAGTGTAAGGCAACATTAAAAACAGTGTGTATATCCTCTTGTTACTCCAGGGCCAATTCTGCACAGGCAGAAAAGGCTGAGTGGGCAGTCATAAGGAAGGGCAAATCCCATGTTCCACATTATGCAGCTACTGGGTGGGCCTCCTTCTGGGCCTGCTGCGGATCAGGTCCACAGTGGGCCTGGGCTAAAGGAAAATGGGAGAATACATGTGTGCTGCCCTAACCAGGCACATGCAGGAACAGTCCAGATGAACACACTCTTGGCTGGTAAGCCAAGTTCAAATCAGATACCAGAAAGCAGAGTCAAGAGTCCAGTCCGGGTCTTATCAGTAGCTGTGGCAGACAAATTCCAAGGGAGAGCTGAAGGGGGAGTCAGTAAACAAGCCGAAGTCAACAACTGGAGGAGCCAAGTTAGAGTCAAATCAAGTCCAAAATACCTAATCTTAGTCCAAGAAGCTGTATCCAAGGTCACAAAGCTGGGAAGCAGTCGGGCAGAGCTTTGTTGAAGTACAGGCAGGTCAGGAACCAGAGTCAAGGTGATGGCTTGTACACAGGTTGCACCCATGCTTAGAGCCATCCCAGCCTTGCTTAAGTGCAGCCTAAGCTAAGGAGTTAAGTGGCTGCACCTGGGAGCTCAGTCACTGTTCATTAAGTCAGCCCCAGCTGGGCCTCATCTGGCTTCATACCATGCTCTGAGCCTGGCACTTTGACGGCATGTTGTTAAATTGCTCCTTCTGTATTCCCTTCTGCGCTCTGGTGACGAGTCTGAATTGAGAAAAGGTGTTGCTTCTGGATGAGATGATGCTGGCGTAGAGGGCATAGTGTCTACCTGGCTGTGTGGCCCTTTCAGGGTTTTTCTCATTCAGCAGCATCTTGCTGCTTTGCCCCAGCTCCTCCTCATCTTCGTGCTCTGAGGAGCCTGGCAGGTAAGCTTCTGGCATAGGTGCAGATGCAGCCTCTGGTGATGGGGACATGACAACATGTTCTGTTACCTGCTGCGGGGACCAACAGTCCTGTCCCTTAACAGGCCCATGTAAACAGTGGCCTAGAGGGGGCAAAGAATGTCACATTCAGTTTCATGGTGCTTTGCCATGCTGCAATGAGGTCTGAGGCATTCATTTTTATTTTGCAGGAAGGTGGGAGTGCATGGAACACAATCTCACCCTCCTGTAAAAAAAAAAGAAGAAAGAAACTGAATGCTCCCCCATGTGGCAGAACTGTTCCACCACTGATTTGTTTCCTGGGGGAACACTTTTCAGTGGGACACCAGGGGCCATTCCGAACGACTTAAATATAGCAGAAGTCTTACCTTTGGTAAATGCTACAAATTCAACGTTCCGCATGACGTCGCACACAATCTGCAACACTCCTGCAACACTCCCGCAAAAATTGCTTAGTTGTAGCGCTTTGCGGGGAATCGGGAAAAGTGGATTCCCCCTGAAAAAAACGTTACACTTCTGCACACAAGCTGCAACAAACCAGCGAAAGACATGTGCGTTCTCAATGTAGCGGTAGAAAGAAAGTCCCTCCCCCGCTCTTGCCCCGAACTTCCAGAGAAGCAATCGCCATTTTTTTTCCTTAGACCTGCGAAAGCAACGAACGAGCGATGATTCTCTGGCTAAAGTCCCTCCACAGAAGTGATTTAAAGTAAAACAAAGCTCCCTAAGTTCCCAAGCACAACACAGACCCCTGTTCGGCACTGCCCGTAATTTCAGCCACAAATCGCGCCCGTGCGATGGGTGTTCTACCTGAGGAGCGCATAAGCGTAAACGATTAATCACCAGCTCCTATGCCAGCAAAAAGGTCTTTCCGATGCAACGATTGAACGCATATTCGTTGCAACGGGTGTGTTTGGTTTAAAAAAAAAGGTTCTTAAAGGGAAAGGGCCTTTTAGGGAGCATGAACACAGCAGCCCGTTGGCTGTTCCATTTGATTGACGGCCAGGGGTGGGAAGAAGCGCAGAAAAAAATCGCTTCCTTCGTTGTGATTCCAGCGAGACCAGAAACCTGTGGGGAATGAATGAAACCCTACTGGGACTTCTATATTCCACTAAAAATAAAGGTATGCAAAATGACGAAATTCCACTATTTAATATAGCGTTTCTGCATTCTGTGAACATTTGGCAACATTGGTCCTTGTGCGGAATGGCCCCAGGTATCCCATTGAAATGTGTCCTCCATGAGGACACATTTCAGCACTAGAGCAGATTCGGTGCTCAAACGTGTCTTCGTGGGGGTGTCCCCACGAAACTGTAAACTGTGAAGCTTTATGCACCACAGCTCTGCACTGTTGGCGACCCAGCATGGCTACTGCCATGCAAAATGGGCCAAGCAGAACATTGCCTTGAGAAGCAAAAGGAAGAGACATGATCCAAGAAGCAATGGATAATTTGATCCACTTCTAAAGTTTTGGTAAGCAAAGCAAGTCAGTCAAATCCACTGCCTCATCATTGGCTTGTAATCTACGTAGAGGAAGGAAGGCAGAGGAGTATAATCCAATCTTGTCAGTTCTCAGAAGCTAAACAGGATTAGTTCAAGTTGGGGAGACCACCAAGGAAGGCTCTGCAGAGGAGGACAATGGCAAGCTACCTCCATTTCTCAGATCTTGGAAGCTAAGCAGGGTGGGTACTTGGATGGTGACCACCATGAAGGCTCTACAGAAGAAGGCAATGGCAAGCCACTTCCGCTTCTCAGATCATCGATACTTGGTAGTTGGATGGGAGACCACCACAGAAGGCTCTGCAGAGGAAGGTGATGGGAAGCCACCTCTGCTTTCCAGTTGCCTTGGAAGCCCCTTGCTTGGGTCACCATAAATCAGCTATGACATGATGGGACTTCTATTCCTATGGGTAGAGTAGATACTTTGCTAAGTGAATTAAGCATACGTGTATACATCCTCACATAGAGAAGAAAAGCAGCATAGTATAACAAAATTGCATCAGAGCTTGGAATCTAATCAGGGTTAGTCCTTGGATGGGGGACCACCAAGGAAGTCTCAGCCACCCGCAGCAAGTCATCTCACAGTGGGTCATAACATTAAAAACCCCACATAAGAACATAAAATCCCATTAAAACCCCATCCATTACAACAAAGCAGGTGGTAAAAATTCACATCCTCTTTTCCCAAATGGAACGACTGCCCCTTGGTGTGCCAGAGGGGTTAGAATTTCTCATCCCTACACTTTGGACTGAGACCTCCTCCTCCCCCCATGTTAATTTGGTTTCTCTCATCTCTCTCATCCTTTCTCTTCCCTCACCCTGAGTCTTCCCCATAAAATGTACACATATTTTCCACATTATCTGTGGGACAGTAAATCAGTATTACGCTGGTATAAAGATGAATGATGCCGATCGTATAGACACACAGACCCTAGGAACCCTGTATAGCACAAACAGATCTATAGACCCATCAGGGAAAAGCAAAGCACAGGGACGGTGGACACAAATATAGACAAACATAAAAAGGAAAGGAAACGGGAAAAGGCTTGCGCATCTAGGCTTGCACCATGTTCCTTCCATCCAGCCTAGCTAGTAGTGGGACGGGGGTCCTGCAAGGAATTGGGATGTCGAGGCAAACAATGGCAAACCCCCTCTGATGGCTCTGGCCTTGAAAGCCCTCTGGGGCCAGGTGTCATGCATCACATGACAGCTGGCCACGTGAGACGCATCGTGGCCAGGAACATTTTGTATTTGCTACATCAAGAGGATCTGTGACCCTGGACATACATGATCTGGATGAGGTAGTCAGGTCCCATCTGGCCACCAGAGGGGATAGGGCAGGGGTAGGCAAACTGTGGCCCTCCAGATGTCCATAGACTACAATTTCCATGAGCCCCTGCCTCCCAGGGATAGGCAAACTGTGGCCCTCCAGATGCCCATGGTCTACAATTCCCATGAGCCCCAGCAAATGCTGGCAGGAGCTCATAGGAATTGTAGTCCATGGACATCTGGAGGGCCACAGTTTGACTACTCCTGGGATAGGGGGTAGGGTTGCTAGATTCAGTTTGGGAAACTCCTGGAGATTTTGGGGTGGAGCCTCAGGAGGACAGGAACCTCAGTGGGGTGCCATGCCAAGGGCTCCACCCTCCAAAACACCTGTTTATTGCAGGAGGACCAAGTGTGGAGGTGAGCTGTAGTTCTGGGGGATCTCCAGGCTGATAGATGAGGGAGGGAGGGATGTTGCGAGGTGCGGGCTAGGGTTGCCAGATCCAGGCTAGGAAACTCCATAGGGTATGGGGATGGAGCCTAGGGAGTAGAGGAACCTCAAGAGTGTCCAATGCAATAAAATCCACCCTCCAAAGTATCCATTTTCTCCAGGCGGACTGAACTCTGCAGTCTGGAGATGAGCTGGTACTCCTGAGGACCCCCAGGTCCTACCTGGAGGCTGGCATTCCTAACATGGATGGGCACCAGGTGGGGGATGCTGCAAAGTGGGGGCTGGGTTGACAGAACCAGGTTAGGAAACTCTGGAAGGTATGGGGGTAGAGCCTGGGGAGAACAGGGACTTCAGTGGGGTCCAATGCCATAAAACCCACCCTCCCAAACAGCCATTTTCTTCAAGGGGACTGAGCTGGGCAGACTGTAGATGAGCTGGAATCCAGGAATATGGAGGGCTACCACCTCCAATAGGGATGGAGGCATGAAGTGGGTTGCATCTTCTTGAGAAGGAACCCCCTCCTCCCCGTCTAGCCTCACAGAACAGCTGACCGTCACCTTTTGGCTGGGAGCAGATGCCCAACGTGCCCATCGGTTTCATAGCTCTAGAGCCAGAAGGAGACAGAAGATGGCATCAGACGGAAACGAGCTCAGCTCAGGCAGTGGACATCTGCTTTAGAGAGACCCTGCCGAGAGAACGCGAGGAGGGGACCATCGTTCAATTTAACAAGTGCCAGGAAAGAACAATTCAGAATGGTGATGCATTCCTTTTTGTCTTGGCTCACCCTCATATGATTTGTGAGCTCTTATTTGCAGTACTCATGAGCCTCTTGTGGCGCAGAGTGGAAAGGCAGCAGACATGCAGTCTGAATGCTCTGCCCATGAGGCTGGGAGTTCGATCCCAGCAGCCGGCTCAAGGTTGACTCAGCCTTCCATCCTTCCGAGGTTGGTAAAATGAGTACCCAGCTTGCTGGGGGGTAAACGGTCATGACCGGGGAAGGCACTGGCAAACCACCCCGTATTGAGTCTGCCATGAAAATGCTAGAGGGCGTCACCCCAAGGGTCAGACATGACCCGGTGCTTGCACAGGGGAAACCTTTACCTTTACCTATTTGCAGTACAGCATCACCGCTGTGGGCAAGAGGACTGGGCCTTCTGGGGGATGTCCAGATCCTCCTGGGGGATGGCATAGTAGGGGCTCACCTCCCTCACAGCGTGTCTGTTGTGGGGAGAGGAATGGGAAGGCGACTGTAAGCCACTTTGAGCCTCCTTTGGGTAGGGAAAAGTGGCATATAAGAACCAACACTTCTTCTTCTTCTTCTTCTTCTTCTTCTTCTTCTTCTTCTTCTTCTTCTTCTTCTTCTTCTTCTAAGATGAATTCCCCCAACCACATATGAATTAATTAATCAATAACTTTGCAGATGGGGATTGGAATTCCCCGATGTTTTTGTGAATGACAATTGAACCCGGAGGACTGATTAGCTTTTCTTGCAAAGAATGATCATACCGCATATTTAGGAAGTTGTGACGCAATTTACTCATTTGCTACTGGTTTATTTTCACCTTATATCAGTCCTATTATGATCCATGTTCGATTGTCGGAGGAATTATGCATGCACTCAAAAGCTCATGCCTTGAATAAGCATTGGTTGGTCTTAATGGTGACATTGGTGATGTGTAGCAAGGAGAGAAAAGATATGCCATAGACCTGGCACAAGAGCTTCGTTTTGCAGGCCCTGGAGATAAGCTGTAATTCTTATCTCTGGAGATAAGATGTAATTCCAGGAGATGCTAAATCTCCACCCGGAGATTCGCATCCCTGTATGGAGGTTCTCCCCTAATTCTCTCCAGACTCCAGGGATCAGTTCCCCAGGTGAGAACAGCACCTCTGGAGGATGGACTCTATGGCGTCCTATCACAGCTGAGCTCCTTCTCCAAGCCCCGCCCGCAAATCGCGAAGAATTCTCTAACCCAGAGCCGGCTGCACTCACGAAGGGTCCCTAAAACTCTATCTTTGGACTTTTGCACCCTTAAGCCTCTTGACCGTTTCCATTTTGCAGCTTTGCCAACTAAGCCCATAGCTCATCTCGCCGATGCGGCATGAAGTACACACACTATTTCCCTCTTTTGCGCTGCTAAACTGTTTCGCTTACTTTTGTTTATGCGGCAATAAACCGTAAGCTGATCTTTGTTTGAAATGCCGGAGCTGAGATAATTAAACTGTTCCAGACTGCACACATCATTAGAGCTTCTCCCGTCTCCTCCTCGTTTGGGGCTGTCGCTGGAAGTAAACGGGCAGATTTATTAAGTCGTAGGAACAGATGGGCGGGTGGTGCCATGAAATTCACCTTGGGCCAAGGCACGCCATTAAGGAGGCGTCTGAAGAAGAAGAAGAAAAAAACAATTTGCAATGTTTTTTAGACCCATCGCCATCACTGCTGGAGGAAAGATTCTTGGAATTATGGATGTTAGGCGTGATTGGCAAATAGGTAGGCACAGGTGGGCAAGGGGTCGACGAGGTCACCCCATTGCATTTGATGCTCAGACAAGGACTTATTGTTCCTGTCATGGTGGACCTTTCTGGTCCTATGGAGAGAATCATTAGACATTTGCTAGCAGATAGATCCCCAGAAATAAAAGAACTGGTGGCCGAATTCTTGGCCACTGTGACACAAAGGGACAATCGGCTAGGCAAGAAACAGTTCTAGAACAGGGGCATCTACAGTTGGTGGAAATTGCTGGTTGCTGGGCATTCTGGAGGAATGTATTGATGGTTGTTTATTTTATTTCATTTATTTGTCTTATCTTAGACTGTTATGAATTATCCCTACTTTGACAATGTTTTTTTTTTATATGCCATTAAAGATTTTTTTAAATTTGAATTTGATGCGGTCATGAGGAGGACCGGAACTGATTTACCGAGATGTCTTGACGTAACATGCTTTGCTTCTCATCTAGGCTCATTTCCGCATATGACGGAGCTAAAACAGTTCCACCAGGCCTGCAAAAGAGAGCTCTTCCACCAGGCATTGGGTTGAGACCGAGTGACGAGGAACATCTATAGGGCCCTTGCTCCCTCCCTCCTAAAAAATTCACCCATGTGAATACACTCCAGACCTGTTAGTAATGTCTCACACATTGGCCAGCCAGTTCCTGGAGGGCCAACAGCAGGGCAGAGAGGCTGAGGCCTTCCTAAGAACATCAGAAGAGCTCTGCTGGATCAGACCAGTGGTCCATCTAGTCCAACATCTTGTCTCGCACATAGTGGCCAACAAGTTATTCTTGAGGGTCAACAACAGGGCAGAGAGGCCAAGGCCTTCCAAAGAACATTTGAAGAGCCCTGCAGGATTAGACCAATATTCCATCTACTCCAGCATCTTGTCTCACATCTTGTCTCCAGCTCCTCTGGAGAGCTCACAACAGGCCTTTCCCAAACTTTACTTCCTGGAACTGGGTTTCAGAGATTAGCGCCCTTTAAATATGGAGAATCCTTTTAGTCATCATGGCTAGCAGCCACTGATAAATTAGGATCTTAAAGATTGAGCCACATTCTTTTTTATTTTTTACATACAAATCTTTATTATAATTTCATGCACATAATAAGAGTTAAAAACATTGATAAAATCTCAGCTATGTATCCTGCGTAATACAGCAAATACAAAATCAACACTAAGACATGGGCCATAGAAGGAACAAAGGCCAAAGGACCAGAGCCAGCTTTAAAAAATTGTGTGGTCCTAGCAGATTAGAATTGTCGCGGAAGAAGCCAGACTGGGGGCGGAAATAACAAATTGGGCTACGAAATAAGGTTGCTTGAAAACTATAATGCTTCTGTGGTAACAGCATCTTCTGTTCTATTGGCTTTCCCCCCTTTCCCCCCACCTCTCCATAACCAGCAGTTTGAGAAGCTAGTTAAAAAAAAAAAAAAAAGACAATGACATTCTAATTGGACTGTCCAAACCACGAAAAGTTCAGTTTCAAATGAGCAGCCGTGTTGGTCTGAAGTAGCACAATAAAATCAGAGTCCAGTAGCACCTTTAAAACCAACACAGATTTATTCAAGGCATGAGCTTTCAAATGCAAGCACTCTTCCTCAGGCTATGAACTACCATCGTGACAGTGGGAATATAAAGCAAAAGTTAATCCTGAGTAAACCCTACCAACAAAAGTGCGTTTAGTCAAGGCTATGGTATTCCCAGTTGCAATGTATGGCTGCGAAAGTTGGACCATAAGGAAGGCCGAGCGTCAAAGAATTGAGGCTTTTGAACTCTGGTGCTGGAGAAGACTCTTGCGAGTCCCTTGGACTGCAAGGCAAACAAACCGGTCAGTCCTAGAGGAGATCAGCCCTGACTGCTCTTTAGAAGGCCAGATCCTGAAGATGAAACTCAAATACTTTGGCCACCTCATGAGAAGGAAGGACTCCCTGGAGAAGAGCCTAATGCTGGGAGTGATCGAGGGCAAAAGAAGAAGGGGACGACAGAGAATGAGGTGGATGGATGGAGTCGCTGAAGCAGTAGGTGCAAACTTAAAAGGACTCCAGGGAATGGTAGAGGACAGGAAGGCCTGGAGGATCATTGTCCATGGGGTCGCGATGGGTCGGACACGACTTCGCACATAACAACAACAACAAACTGAGGTCCATTCTGCACAGCTTAAATGTAGCTGAATTGTAACACTTTGTAAACGCTACATTTTTTATATTACGCACGATGTCGTACACAAACTGCAACACTCCTGCAACATTAAAAAAAAAAGGGCTTGACTCCTGAATACAACCTGCAACACATCAGCAAAAGACGTTAGTTCTCAAAATAGCGTTATAAAAGAAGGTCCCTCCACTGCTCTCACCCCTGAGCTTCTGGGAGACGGGAATGCATTTCCCCCCCTACAAACCATATCAAGCAACGAACAAACGATCATGCTTTTTGTTCGCCCGAAGGTATATACTTTCAACTTTCAAATTTTAAATACCTTCCCCCTGGTTTAGCCTTGTGTAAAAAGCCATTTTTTGGGGGAAATTACCAAGAAATACAGTTCCGTGTGAAGCACAGAAGAAATGAATTAACACATATTCGTTGCCACGTGTGTTTTTGGATTTAAAAAAAAATTAAAGGGAAAGGGGCATTTTGGAGCCACGAAAGAGCCGTTTCATTGGCTCCTCAGTTTGATTGACGGACAGAGGCTGGCAGAGGTGCCACAAATTTTGAGCACCTTGTTTTCAATTCCTGCAAGACCGGAAACATGTATGTTACCAAAAAAGCGCTACAGGTGCATGAATATCGCACTACAAGCTGCACTGTGTGAAATGTCAAAATTCCACTACAAATTGTAGCGGTTCTAGCTGCCACGGACATCCAGCAACATTGGCAGATGTGCAGAATTGCCCTGAGTCACAACATCCAAATTCAGCCATATGGTAATTCTTTGTCAAAACAGCCAATCAGTTCCCTCAAATTCAGAATAAATCTTAAAGGTGCTACTGGACTCTGATTTGGTTGTACAAAAAGTTCAGCGTAGATTCATGCCAGACTTGTGTGAGGTGTGCTTCAACCTATCACGACTCTTAGGCAAGAAATGAAAACCGTTTTCCATCGCTCTAGAGCTTGGCTGCAAACTGAATTTCAAAGCATTACATCAAAGCCAAACTGATATCTGGAGCTTTCTCCAAAGAACCTACAGGCTAGGCCCTGGCAAGCATCCAACGAACAAACCTGAGCAGTATATCATGAGATGCTTCCCGTCCTTTCGTTCCCTTCCTCCCACATTTTTTATATACATATCGGAAGAGAACGGGGCTTGATAGAATATCGATCCAGCCGAAGGAACCGAGCAAGATCCGTGATCCGGGCGTGGAGAAAAAAGGTTTTCAGAAGCCGAGAGCGGCAACGTCCTTTGCAGCGTTCATGTTAAACAGAAGAGCTCAGGTTGGATGGAGTTCTCCAGTTGGACGGCCCTCTCCTAACAACCGCATCCAAGCCCCTGGCTCTCAGCAGCGAGCGAACCCACTCACGTATGTGTGTTGTTGTTGTTGTTAGGTGCAAAGCCGTGTCCGACCCATCATGACTCCATGGACAATGATCCTCCAGGCCTTCCTGTCCTCTACCATTCCCCGGAGTCCATTTAAGTTTGCACCGACTGCTTCAGTGACTCCATCCAGCCACCTCCTTCTCTGTCGTCCCCTTCTTTGTTTGCCCTCAATCACTCCCAGCATTAGGCTCTTCTCCAGGGTGTCCTTCCTTCTCATGAGGTGGCCAAAGTATTTGAGTTTCATCTTCAAGATCTGGCCTTCTAAGGAGCAGTCAGGGCTGATCTCCTCTAGGACCGACCGGTTTGTTCACCTTGCAGTCCAAGGGACTCGCAAGAGTCTTCTCCAGCACCAGAGTTCAAAAGCCTCAATTCTTGGAGCCCAGGAATCGCTCCCAGCATTAGGCTCTTCTCCAGGGAGTCCTTCCTTCTCATGAGGTGGCCAAAGTATTTGAGTTTCATCTTCAGGATCTGGCCTTCTAAGGAGCAGTCAGGGCTGATCTCCTCTAGGACTGACTGGTTTGTTCACCTTGCAGTCCAAGGGACTCGCAAGAGTCTTCTCCAGCACCAGAGTTCAAAAGCCTCAATTCTTGGAGCCCAGGAATCGCTCCCAGCATTAGGCTCTTCTCCAGGGAGTCCTTCCTTCTCATGAGGTGGCCAAAGTATTTGAGTTTCATCTTCAGGATCTGGCCTTCTAAGGAGCAGGCAGGACTGATCTCCTCTAGGACTGACCGGTTTGTTCACCTTGCAGTCCAAGGGACTCGCAAGAGTCTTCTCCAGCACCAGAGTTCAAAAGCCTCAATTCTTGGAGCCCAGGAATCGCTCCCAGCATTAGGCTCTTCTCCAGGGAGTCCTTCCTTCTCATGAGGTGGCCAAAGTATTGGATTGTAAACTGCTTTGAGACTCCTTCGGGTAGAGAAAAGTGGCATATAAGAACCAACTCTTCTTCAGTAATCTCAGGGCTCTCTCAGCCTCACCTCCCTCACAGGGTGTCAGTTGTGGGGAAAGGGAAGGGAAGGAGATTGTAAACTGCTTTGAGACTCCTTGGGTAGAGAAAAGCAGCATATAAGAACCAACTCTTCTTCTTCAGTGTTATCAGGGCTCTCTCAGCCTCACCTCCCTCACAGGGTGTCTGTTGTGGGGAGCAGTGGAATGTTTTCTCTACCTTCGGGTAGAGAAAAGCAGCATATAAGAACCAACTCATCTTCTTCAATTAGGAGGTGGTGAGCTCCCCCTCACTGGCCGTCTTCAAGCAGAAGTTGGACAACTTATCCTGGATGCTTTAGGTGGATCCTGCATTGAACAGGGGGTTGGACTAGAGGGCCTTCCAACTCTATGACCCTTTCCTGAGAGAATAGTGAAATGCTGGCTAAGAGAATTGGAATTTCATGCTTGTTTTCTTGCCGTTAATCTTGTCAAAAGGTTCAAGAACTCTGTAGCTGCAAGCTTGCCTTTCTCCCGCTTTTATCTGCAAGGTCTCCCTAGTTTGTTTTCTTGAGAAGCATGTTCATTGTTCCGACACACAGCTTAGGGGTAGTCAAACTGCGGCCCTCCAGATGTCCATGGACTACAATTCCCAGAAGCCCCTGCCAGCAAATGCTGGCAGGGGCTTCTGGGAATTGTAGTCCATGGACATCTGGAGGGCCGCAGTTTGACTACCCCTGGTAAAGCAAGAGCAGTCCCAGGACCTTCCCATCCGATCCCAAGCAGGCTTCTGTGCTTCTTCATATCTCATATCAACCCCAGAGCTAAAGGTTGACAAAACCACACACACATACACCAAGGAGTAAAAGTCATACAACACATGCATATAATGTTTAAAAATGTCGTAACTAAAAAAAAAATGTATAAAATAAGACCACTAAACCAATAACCTCAAGAACAGATCTTTAAACAGCAAGAGAAATTAATGAAATGTCAGAAATGCAGCATGAATTCCAAATATCCAGAGCTAGTCATTACATCTCGCACCAGGCTCATGGCACTGGGCCTGCCAGCTCCGGATTGGGTAATACTTTGAGATTTCACCACCGAACGATTTGCGATCCGCACCATTCCCCACTTTAGTGAAGCAACTGCGATATTATCCAACAGCAATTCACATGAGAAGTTAACCTTCCCTCCTCCGTTCAATTTGCACATAGAAAGGGAAATGGCCAAGAGCCAATGGACAACAGCCAGCTTGGTGTAATGGTTAGGAGTGCGGACTTCGAATCTGATGAACCGGGTTTGAATCTGTGCTCCCCCCCACATGCAGCTATCTGGGTGACCTTGGGCTCACCATGGCACTGATAAAGCTGTTCTGACCGAGCAGGAATATCAGGGCTCTCTCAGCCTCACCTACCTCACAGGGTGCCTGTTGTGGGAAGAGGAAAGGGAGGGCAATTGGAAGCTGCTTTGAGACTCCTTCGGGTAGAGAAAAGCAGCATATAAGAACCAACTCTTCTTCCTCAATAATATCAGGGCTCTCTCAGCCTCACCTCCCTCACAGGATGTTGGTTGTGGGGAGAGGAAAGGGAAGGCGACTGTAAGCCACTTTGAGACTCCTTCAAGTGGAGAAAAGTGGCATATAAGAACCAATTCTTCTTCTTCAGTAATATCAGGGCTCTCTCAGCCTCACCTCCCTCACAGGCTGTCTGTTCTGGGGAGAGGAAAGAGAAGGCGATTGGAAGCTGCTTTGATACTCCTTCGGGTAGAGAAAAGTGGCATATAAGATCCAACTCTTCTTCTTTTTATTTCATTTTTGCATCCCCCCTTGCAGAATGAAGCTCATCCTGTTCAGGGGCACCACAAGGCACCCGTAACTTACAGGACTCTAGTCATTGTCGCAGAAGAATTCTCCAAAGTTATGCCGTCTTCCGCTGTGCAGCTAATTCACTTTCCTGCTGTCCCCCTTGGAGGAGAAAGCCATTGCTATTCAGAATGGCCCTTAATGTTGCTCCCTTTGTAAGGTTTGCCATGCTTGTTTCCCCCATTGATCTAACTGCAGTGCCATCAAAGGAAAACACAATTCTTTGCCCTCACCTTCCCAAGGTGGCGGGATTAACACTACAGTGCTGAGAAGGACCCGGCAACTGCAGATCCATGTAATCAGTTTTGTAATTTGAACACAGCCCTCTGTCCTTTGGGAGCAGGAGAGAGAGAGAGAGGGCTAGCAGAGGGAGGAGAAATCTTGACCAGGATGGAAACCTTGAACGGCTGACCTTTCCCCCCTCCCCAGGCACCAACCAATGAGAAGTTGCCCTCACCCTCCGCCAGGGAGGCAGGAGTTACGTCTTCTGCCAGAAGTTGCCGGAGACCCCCACAGGGGACCTCCACAAGCAGGGGTAGGGAGGCCCGCTTCTGGTGGGACCTGGGGAATCCCCCAGAATTCCAGTTCACCTCGAGACGACAGAGATGAGTCCCCCTGGAGAAAATCGAAGCCTTGGAAGGTGGAGTCTGGAGAAGAGTTACCCCGCTGAGTCAAACTGGTGGCCCATTTTGTCCAGCATCTTACCTCACCTAGTGGCCAATCCATTTCCCTACAGACTGAGGCCTCCTCACTTGGATTAGCAGGACATGGAGAGAAGGTTGCCAGATCCAGGAGAAGGGCAGAATCCTCAGTAGGGTGCAATGCCATAAAGTCTATCCTGTGAGGCATATTTTATCCAGGGCAACTGATCTCTCTAGTCTGGAGTGGAGCTGTAATTCTGGGGCTCCTCAAGTCCCACCCGGAGGCTGGCACCCCTACTGCTACCCCAGGTCTATTCAAAAGTCTACTATTTCTGAAAAGGATTCCCTTTAACCACCACGGTTAATCACCATTTATGGGCCTCTCCTCCATCAAGCTGGTCCGATCGGCTTTCAAACTCCTCCGTTCTCATAGCCGTCACCACATCCCCGCCCCTCCCAAGCAGGGAATTTCACAGCTCAGTTCCTGGTTGAGAGAAGAATTGCCTTTTTACCATTGATAGGCAATCTGTCTATTATGCGCCATTTGAGGACATTTATATGCCATTGACGGGAGAGCAGGTGTCAAGTTGAACAGCAATATTGCTGTCACATTTGTTAACACGGTCAGGCAGGAAGGATGGCCGATCTCATCCCATGCACAGAGAAGCCGTAAAAGAAACCCGTGTTCTTTAATGTGAGCTTGTTGTGCCAGCCTCCATGTGGAACGTGGGATCTGCTGGAATTACAGCCCATCTTCGGACTACAGAAATCAGATCTGAGAAAATGGTTACTTTGGGGGGTGGAGTCTGTGGCATTGCACCCCATCAAGGTCCCTGTCTTCTCCAGATCCACCCACACATTGCCAGGGGTTTCCCAACCTAGATTGAGAAACCCTACCACCCCATCCCCTACTGGTGACCAAGGGGACCCACTGACCTTCTGCCATGTTAATAACCATTTACAGGATTCTTGGATAGATTAGATAACTGGATTAAGTCCTCCACAAATTGTGTCATTAGTGCAGTTCATTTTTCTTGGATACCTCCAGATGAGAGCCTGGATTCAGAGAAAATTATAGGTGTCTGCTTTAGTCATTCCTAGTTTTACATACCTCAAGGATTAACAAGGATCAGACACAAGTTAGAGCCATAAGAAAAGAAGAAGAACCTTGCTAGATCAGACCAGTGGTCCATCTAGTCCATCATCCTGTCTCACACAGTGTCCAGCCAGTTCCTCTGGAGAGCCAACAATGGGGCAGAGAGTCCGAGGCCTCCCTAAGAACATGAAAAGAGCCCTTCTGGATCTGACCAATGGTCCAACTAGTCCAGCATTCTGCCTCACACAATGTCCAACCAGTTCCAGCCAGGAGAGCATCTTGCCAATGCCCGGCTGCCTCTTCCTGCTGCCCCCACCCCCTGCCATGGGTAGCAGCGGGGGCAACAGGTGGGCTGGTGGGCTGAGGAGAGTGTCCTGCCAGCACCTGGCTATCTCTTCCCACTCCCCCCTGGGATTTCTGTCACCCCTCCTCCCCTTGATGCCTCTGACCACACCTCCTTCACCCTGCCGGGAGCCTGAGAAGGAAGAGGAGAAGGAAGCCCTCTCCTACCCATGCTTACTCTGAAGCCAGTTTTTTTTGGTGGGGGGGGGGGACTTAGGCAAGTGCGCATTGGCTGGAAATGGAGAGGTGAGGATGTGACAATGCTCAAGTGAATTTACTAGAAGAAGAAGAAGAAGAAGAGTTGGTTCTTATATACCACTTTTCTCTACTCGAAGGAGTCTCAAAGAGGCTTACATTCACCTTCCCTTTCCTCTCCCCACAACAGACACCCTGTGAGGTGGGTGAGGCTGAGAGAGCCCTGATATTCCTGCTCGGCCAGAACTGCTTTATCAGTGCCGTGGCGAGCCCAAGGTCACCCAGCTGGCTGCATGTGGGGGAGTGCAGAATCGAACCCGGCATGCCAGATTAGAAGTCCGCACTCCTAACCACTACACCATACTGGCTCTCACTACCGTTTATCACGCATTTCCCCCTCCATATAGCCTTATCCCTGCTTGCTAAGTCCTTGCCCACTGCCGGCATGCACGATAAAAGGTGGTCAATCCACCTTCCCGGATTTAACGCATCACGGTTTTAAAATGGCCGAATCATGACACGATCTCCGAAGATTGTCGACGTCATTTGAAGGGGGCTCAATAAGCCGACAACACTTTCCTTGTGGGGAAGTTGTTTATCTGTCGAAATGGGAACAGGTGCACGTTGGATCCAGCCCTGTCCCCCCCCCCCAGTCCCAAGCCTTCTCCAATTCTACAGAAGCCCTCCTTGGCTCCGCCTCTCCGCTTGTCGTTGAGGTGTTTGTGCAGATGAGTCCACCGGACTGTGAAAGGATGTGCTCTGTGCCTACTCATCCAGAGCCGGCATTACCCATATGTTCCCACTACGAAAAGCTGTCGCGGAGGCATTTTAGAAGTGCCGATGTTCGTGAAGGTCTGTTGTTATTCTTTCTCAGTGAAATTATGTTCAGATGGTCAGGGGAGAGGGGAGCGGAACATAAAAAGGGGCCTGTCAAAAATTAGTTTTAAAATTAGTCTAAATAAAATGCAAACTTCTAGACTCTCACAACAGCACGGGTGTTCCTTCTTGTTCTACAAGGCTTTAATTAGAAACAACAACTTCTTGCATTAATCAGCGAAGCTACCATTAGACATAACCTATGGATCTTTGTTCTTTAACACAGAGCTACATAAATGACAAAAGCTGGGCCATGTTCTGAATTTCCGTCAGAGCAAGCAACGCCGCAAGAAGTCTCTGTAGTTGTTCCCAGTCTCTTTATGAAAGGTTAACGTCTCTGGGGTGGCTGGATGGAGTCACTGGAGCAGTAGGTGCGAACTTAAATGGACTCCAGGGAATGGCAGAGGACAGGAAGGCCTGGAGGATCATTGTCCATGGGGTCGCAATGGGTCGGACACGACTTCGCACCTAACAACAACAACAACAACAACAACTGGGATGGTGGTGTCTATGTTCTGAGTTTTGCAGAAGGAAAAGGAAAACTGGTTTTTTGTACCCCACTTTTTGCTTTCCAAAGGGGTTTCAAAGCACCTGATGATCGTCTACCCTTCCTCTCCCCACAACAATACCCTGTGAGGTAGGTGGTGCTGGGAGAGCTCAGAAAGAACCATGACTGGGCCAAGGTCCCCCTGCTGTTTGGCCAGTTTGGCGTAGTGGTTAGGAGTGCGGACTTCTAATCTGGCTTGCTGGGTTCGATTCTGCACTCCCCCACATGCAGCCAGCTGGGTGACCTTGGACTCGCCTTGGCACTGATAAAGCTGTTCTGACCGAGCAGTGATATCAGTGCTCTCTCAGCCTCACCCACCTCACAGGGTGTCTGTTGTGGGAGAGGAAGGGAAGGCGACTGTAACCCGCTTTGAGCAACTTTCGGGTAGAAAAAAGTGGCATATAAGTACCAACTCTTCTTTTTCTTCAGTAATATCAGGGCTCTCTCAGCCACCTCACAGGGTGTCTGTTGTGGGGAGAGGAAAGGGAAGGTGACTGTAAGCCACTTTGAGCCTCCTTCGGGTAGAGAAAAGCGGCATATAAGAACCGACTTCTTTTTCTTCAGTAATATCAGGGCTCTCTCAGCCTCACCCACCTCACAGGGTGTCTGTTGTGGGGAGAGGAAGGGAAGGGGACTGTAAGCCGCTTTGAGCCTCCTTCGGGTAGAGAAAAGCGGCATATAAGAACCAACTCTTCTTTTTCTTCTTCTTCTTCTGGCTGCATGTGGAGGAAGAGTGGGAAACAAACCTGGTTCTCTGGACTCGAAGCCACCGGTCGTAACCACTACACCAAGCCTGTACGTGGGGAAACCTCTTCCAAGTCTTCCATCCAGCCCGAGACAAATCACTATCAGGAGACCAAAGTGAGTCGGTGCTGCTTTAGTTGCTTGACTTCATGGCAGGGTTTGACATGGTAGATCATGAGCTCCTTGCTCACCTTGCCTGGCCATTGCTGGAGCATGGGGGACAGCCCTTCAATGGCTGAACTTCTTCCTCCAGAGCCACAAACAGAGGGCTGCCTGTGGGCGATAAGTATTCGCGCCACTGTCAACTCCCTTGTGGAGATCCATGTGCTATTCCCCACATTATTTACCATTTTCATGTGTCCTCTTGACCAGCTGGCCTGGGGATTTGGATTTGGGTGACATCAATACACATATGGCACCCGACTCTTATCTCCTGATGGATGGCCATCCAGACTCACCTCTGGAAACATTTGCCAGTTGTTTGGAAGCAGGCATGGCTTGGATCAAGCAGATCCAAGCGGATCATGCCTGAAACTCAAGATGGAGATCTTGTGGCTGAGTAGGAAAGTTCCAGGAGAGGAAGCATAACTGCCCTGCCTAGATGGCATGTAGCTGATTGTTGCACAATCCAATAGGAACCTGGGTGTCATCTTTGATGCCTTCTTATCCATGGAGGCTCAACTCACCAGAGTAGCACAGCTGGTGTTCTACCATCTTCACCAAGCTAGGCTACTAACATGCTACCTGGCTCTGGAACACCTGGCTACAGTGATCCATGCAATGGTCACCTCCAAGTTTGACTACTATAACTCGTTCTGTGCTGGCCTGCCCTTGACCCTGAGCCGGAAACAGCAACTAGTCCAAAATGCAGCTGAATGGGTCCCCACCAGAACATCCTGGAGGGCCCACATATCACCTGTACTCAGGCAGCTGCATTGGCTGATGGTTGAATTTCAGATCAGGTACAGGGTATTAGTACTGACCTTTAAGGTCATTTGTGGTCTGGACCCAGCATACCTGATGGACCGCCTTACTGATTATATCACCCAAAGAGCACTCCGCACTGCCATTTCGAACAGGCTGGTGATCCCTGGCTCAAAAGTTGTAAATTTGGCCTCAACCAGGGACAGGGCCCTTTTGGTCCCTGCCCTGATGTGGCAAAATGAGCTCCTGGAAGAACTGCAGCTCCTTCAAGAACTGCTCCAGTTCCAAAAGGCCTGCAAAACAGAGCTCTTCCAGCAGGTGTTGGGTTGAGGTCAATTAATCCAGATACCATCAATAGGGCCCTCCTCCATAACCCTCTCCCACCCTGCTGAGAAGGGAGCAGAGCTGTTCAGTCAGCAAACCTGGCAACTACAAAGTATCATTTAATTTTAATGGTTTTTAACTGTTATTAATTGTTATACAATTGTTTATTGTTTATGTCGTATGCCACCTTGGGACAGCTGTGCCAAGAGGGCGAGGTATAGAAATTGAATAAATAAATAACCCAAATCGCAGATAGTTTTGTGGCAGAAACTGCCACCGAGTCACGGCAAATTTATGGCAACCTGCAAAATGCACCCATATTCCAGTGTAGTTCAGAAAGTGAACAAAAGAACCGCCCCCCCCCCCATTTGTTCTGAAAAGCCTTAGAGCTGGTGCTCCTTTTCTCTCCAAGAACCCAGCCCTTTCATAAGTAACAACCAACTTGATCTCCCTACAAGGGTAGCTTACTCTCCAAGGAAGATCATATTGAACTTCATAATGTTTGGTTCCATGAACACAACAGTCCCACAGTAAATATTCCTACACTAAATAGTCCACCATTTAATGAAGGAATATTTAGTTAAGGGATTATTGAGGGAGATTTATATTCACATATTTCCAAAGGGGAAAAGTGTAGGATTATTTAGTGAGAGGATATTTAGTGAGGAAATATTTAGTCTCACAGTAGATATTCCTTCACTAAATAGTCCCACCATTTATTGAAGGAATATTTAGTAAGGGATTATTGAGGGAGATTTATGCCCACATATTCCCAAAGGAGAACAGTATGGGATTATTTAATAGGGAGAATATTTATTGTAGGACTATTTAGTGAGGGAATATTTAGTGAGGCAATATTTGGTCCAATAGTAAATATTCCTTCACTAAATAGTTGTTGTTGTTGTTATCTGTTCAGTCTTGTCTGACCCTCAGCAATTCTATAGGAAAGTCTTCGCCATGTGCCCCTGTCTCTGACTGCTTCTTTTAATTGGTTCATGGTCATCCCTGTGTCGGCTTTGATCGTGTTGAGCCAGCGGGTCCTTTGGCGACCACGTTTCCTTTTGCCACTGACCATGCCAAGCATTAATGATTTTTTAGAGAGTTTGATCACATGATCACTAAATAGCCCCACTATTTAATGAAGGAATATTTAGAAAGGGATTATTGAGGGAGATTTATGTCCACATGTTCCCAAAGAAGAACAGAGTGGGATTATTTAGTGAGGGAATATTTAATGTGGGATTCCTGAGGGCAACTGCTGTTTGCATCTGAAACTATTTAGGGAGGTACAAAGTCATAAAACACTGGTGGCTGAGACCAGCTCTTGCTCCCTGCACTGCACAACCAAAAAGCTTCTGTGCATTCTAGTGCTGCCTTGAGAGCACAGAAGCATTAAGAAGAGAACTGAAACGGTTTTACGAGTATTTCCAAGGTGCCGGAGCTGACAAAAGCACAGTCACACCTGCTTCAGCAAATGGACCAAATAGATCCGGTGCAGAGAAAGTACGGAGACCGCTTATTGACTAAGAGTGGACGTTTTGCCTCTCCTGCACCACTGGAGTTCTAAGTAATGCAAATGAGCATCGCCCTTCTGCCGCCGCATTCCTCAAAGCTGAAATCCTCAGCCTCCTTATGCTAGTCTGGGAAGGCAAAGCCCATCTGCTTCTTAATTATCCTTTATTTCCCCCTTGTGGCTTTCAAATGGGAGCCAAGCCACTTCTCGGAATCCCCTGAAAACTTGGCTGCTCAGCTCTTTTTCTTACGTTTTCATTAATACTTTTTTCTTCCCTCCCCCCTACCGCGCAGATTTCCGATCCATTTCCCTGTTAAAACTGAAGAAATTGCATTGGACAATTTAATAGGATCTATGTCAGGCTTCATTAAAGGGGTTCTGATTGGGAGGGATGTAGTCAGTAGACTGATTCCCACAGGGTTGCAAGGTCCTTCGGCCCACCAGTGAGGAATGGGGCAGTAGGCTTGCCGGATCCATGCTGGGAGACTCCTGGAGAGTTGGGGTGGAGCCTTGGGGAAGACAGGAACCTCAGTAGGGGATAGTGCCACAGGTTCCACCCTCCAAAGCATCCATGTTCTCTAGGGGGGCTGATCTCTGCAGTCTGGGGATGAGCTGGTACTCCTGAGGACACCCAGGTCCTACCTGGAGGCTGGCATCCCTAAGATGGATGAATGGATGGATTCCTGGTGGGGGATGTTGCCAGGTGGGGTCAGATTGACAGATCCAGGTTAGGAAACTCCTGAAGTTTTGTGGATGGAGCCTGGGGAGAACAGGGACTTCAGTGGGGTCCAATGCTATAAAATCCACCCTCCAAAACATCCATTTTCTCCAGGGGGATTGATCTCTGCAGTCTGGAGATGAGCTGGAATCTAGAGTTGTTATTTTTTTTAAAGACATGGCTATCAGTGGGGGACAGTACCATAGATTCCACCCTCCAATGCATCCATTTGCTCCAGGGGGACTCCCACCGCTTCCAGCCCTGCGTTGCATGCACGGAGCTGTTGCGTCAGGGCCGGCGGAGTGCACCGGGGGAGATCCTCTCCCGTGCATACTCGGGGGCCTTTTGCCCCGCCGCAATAGAACGGCAGCAGCCTGGCATGACCGCTGCCATGTATAATGGGTCTTTGAGGTGCAGCAAAAAGAAAGGTGTCTCATAAACCGCTCGCACAAACACACAGACTCCGGTTGCTGCCGCTCAGTCAGCTTGGAAGGCAAGCAAAGTTTCCACCCCCTTTCCTCCGAAACCCCCCAACTCTGCTGCGTACAGACTAAAATATCCTCAGCAGCAGATCAGACACTGACTCCCAGATACTCTCTCATCAGCTGGGAGTCAGTGTCTGATGATAGTCTGCTCCGCCCACCAGAAATGCACATAAACAGGCTAAGAGCAGCCAAATAGCTTCTCAGTCAATTGGCTGCCTGCTCACCTCTGGAGAACAGGAAGTTCCCCTGTGGTGAACAGGAAGTGAGCATCCCTAGAAAAACTCCCAACAGAGTCGGTCAGTCAAATGGCTTGACCACTTTAGATAGCCAAACGGACACTTCCTTTGTTGCCTTCCATTCTTCTTCCCCCCCATCCCCATTCATTCTACCCTGTAGGTAAGAATGAATGAATACGCTCAAGGCAAAGAGCTGGGGACATCAATTAGGCCATCTGGCTGCCAGCAAGGGGAAAAGAGGAGTTAATTCAGATGGTGTTAAATCACGCTTCTGAATTCTTCCCTTTGTAACTCTTCGGAAGGAACTACAGATGATGGATGGGCCTCGCTTTAGGATTAATAGAATGCCTTATAGATAGTCTTATAGTGCCGGTGACTAGATCAATCACGGGGGCTCGGATCTCGTCACGATGAGCACGGAATAAATATCCAGGGAGATAATAGATTGGAAGGAGCTTGTGCTGCAATGTGTCTTAGGCAGCGGGCCCTAGAATGACACAGGCAGGCATCTGTGGGCATCAAGTGGCATCGAGTGGCAGCTAACCTATGGTGTCCTTGAAGGAGTTGAGCCGAGGTGATTTGACATGGTCTGCCTCTGCAGAACAACCCCAGGAGTTGCTTGGAGATTCAACAGCGTGTGAAGCACATCCTGCAAGGGGACTTTGAAGGAGAAGTGTAGATAAGTATATTTAGATCAGGAGCTTCCTGGTGCTTCGAAGATGATCTCCTCCTGTTCTCCATAGCCTGAGATCACACATGTTCCTGCCACAACGTTTTCTTCAGCTGGGTTGCGTTGATTTGTATCTGTGCTGCATTTAGCCTCTGTATTAATGTGCCATGTATTGCCACACTGATACATTCATCAATGAAATTAAGGAAGAAACTTGTTGAAGTAAATGTCGGGGGGATTTAAACGAAGACTTTATTCTTTTTTCTATATTGGATTTTTATGGCTTAGGACCTTTGTGACCTAGGTACTATGACCTTGTCTATTTTTTTTCCAATGTTCATTGTTGCGATTATTATTCTCTTATTTTCGTTACTTGTGTTTTTTAGAATGATGTTAAGGCCCATGGCGACAACGGCTAACAAAGGAAACAAACAAACATAATGTGCCAGTTATTTGCTGTCACTTTCTAGCTGTGCTTGACCAAAGAACAGGGGCTGCTGGGAAATAGCTTGTGAACTTTGTTATTTGAACTTTACAAATCCCAGGGAGGCTCGCAGCAAATTTCCAAAGAGCTTCCTATGCATTCCTGGCAAATAGATGGGGAAGAAATGGAAGTAGTGACATTTTATTTTCCTGGGCTCCAAGATCACTGTAGATGGGGACTGCAGCAAAGAAATTAAAAGACGCTTGCTCCTGGGGAGGAAAGCTATGGCAAATCTAGACAGCATCCTAAAAAGCAGAGATGTCACCCTGCCAACAAAAGTGCGTTTAGTCAAGGCTATGGTCTTCCCAGTTGCAATGTATGGCTGCGAAAGTTGGACCATAAGGAAGGCCGAGCGTCAAAGAATTGAGGCTTTTGAACTCTGGTGCTGGAGAAGACTCTTGCGAGTCCCTTGGACTGCAAGGCGTACAAACCGGTCAGTCCTAGAGGAGATCAGCCCTGACTGCTCTTTAGAAGGCCAGATCCTGAAGATAAAACTCAAATACTTTGGCCACCTCATGAGAAGGAAGGACTCCCTGGAGAAGAGCCTAATGCTGGGAGTGATCGAGGGCAAAAGAAGAAGGGGACGACAGAGAATGAGGTGGCTGGATAGAGCCACTGAAGCAGTAGGTGCAAGCTTAAATGGACTCCGGGGAATGGTAGAGGACAGGAAGGCCTGGAGGATCATTGTCCATGGGGTCGCGATCGGTCGGACAGGACTTCGCACCTAACAACAACAACAACAACAACTTCCTATGCATCTTCTGATTCTTCTGAACGTGGGAGGAAGGAACCGTGATTTTGGTATGTCTTGGGCAGTTTGTTTTACTGATTTCACTTGGGCAGGCTTGTGGCATGGGAACAATGAACTATAGCACCTGGATTTTGGGGGCTTGGGGAAGTGAACTTTGGGGCAGCTATATAGGTAGTCAGGCTTGGATTAATTTTAGTTTCAGCAAAGAACATCTTAGGCCCGTTTTGCTGTTCTTTTCAATAAGGAGATTTCTTCAACCAAGAGTCTGCTTTTGGGGGAAGTTGACAGGGCAATGATACCTGTGTCCTGCTTGGCTCTTTGGAGACTTCCTGCTCTTTTGAGCACACTTCCTCTCTGATTGCCTCCAAAACAGAATAACTCAGTTATTCTGGTAAGACTTTCCCTCTCTTCTCTCTCAATCCCTCTCTTTACGGAGTTGTTTCTCTCCTCAGTAAAGCTACTTGTTATTTAAGCAGCTAATGCTGCACCCCCTAACATATTTAAAGTCTGCCAAAAGTAAGTGAGGCTGGCAGTTCAGGTTTGGAAAAAATCCCTGCAGAATTTGGCAGTGGAGTCTGGGGAGGACAGGGGCTGGAGGAGAGTGACCTCAGTGGGGTATAATGCTATAGAGCCCACCATCCAAAGAAGTCATTTTCTCTAAGGGAACTGTTCCGTGCAATTCTGGGAGATTTCCAGCCACTACCTGGAGACGGGCAAACCTAGCCAGAGGAACCTTATCCCTCCAGTCTTTCCCCTTGAAGCTGGCTTCTAATTTGTTTCCGTGTCCTGCTCTAGACTTGACCTTCAAAGTCACACACAGCTGAAGACAAGGATACCTGCTCATATAGGACCCTGCGCAAATGATGAAGCTCTCTTTAGGGACCTCATTTCAGATGAACTCCTACCAGCTTATCTCTATCTGTTGGGGTCTCATTTGGCTAGGAGGGCTTTCCTTGCCAGAGTCAACTTCTTCCCCTCAAGCTGGGAAAGATTCCATCAGATTTCCGCCTTCAAAAGACTCTTTCTACATGGTTGTAAAGTCCTGGGTGTAAACTGCACGGAGCTTTTATTCCAATCCCCAGTCGATTTAGTCCCTGCCTTCTACACAGAATGCTATTTCCGTTTTGATTTGGGGTGATTTAAATTTTCCTTCTACAGCAAGAAGGATTGATCTGGAGTGACCCTACCTTTATTGTGCGATATCTTAGAGTGCTTTTAATGTTCAATATATTTTTATATCACATTGTTTTGAATCTGGGCTCTCCTCTGTGGTAGAGAACCCATGATTGGCCACAGGTGGTCATGGGACAAACTTGCCTTAAAGGAGAATTTCTCTCAACTTCTGTCGGTCTTGGATTTTTTTCCTGCCTTCTTCAATCCTCCCCCCCCCCCTTCAAGAAAAGAAAGGATTTTTTCCTCCCTCCTCGGACTTCTTGGACCCTCTCCCCCCCTTCAAGAAAACAAAGAAAGAATCTCCATTTGTCTCCCCCCCCTCTTCTGAGCCTCCCTAACCACGTGCAGAACACTTTCCTGTTTCAATGGGGAGGTAGGGGAGAGGAAGACTCGAGTTCAAATTGATCTGAATTCAACAGGATTGACAATGGAATAAACAAAGTAAGTGCAGACTCTGCCTTGGACACACGACCACATATTGTATTGGAGTGTCCGGTCTTCTCTCCCCAATGACCTTCTATCCAGTCACATTTGAGGGATTTAAGTTCCAAAGTCAATTCCAAATCCCTCATCATCCAATTAATGCTTTCAGAAGAGGATCCCATTAAACTTGCCAGGGGGCGATGCCCTTGGAAGCAGGCTCCAAATAAATAACTTCTGTTTGCTAATGTGGGAGCGTAGTCTTGTCTAATCTATTTTGTTTCCTTGGACTGTGATTGTGTATGCCAATAAAGGCTGTCTGAGTCTGACCTCCTTGTTTGAGGACCGATGAGGGATCACCTGATGAAAGGGCCTTCTTGGGCGTGACACCACATGTGTGGAATTCCCTTCCAACCGATGACGGAGTGACCATTTTGGCTTCCCTCTGTAAAGCGTCCTTCCATTAGAGAAATGGAGGTTGTTACAGGCTGTCCCCAGTACAGTGTGAGTTGTGTGCAGGAGTCTTGACAGCTCTCCACAGCCTTGCACAGAGTAAGGGCGACACAGGACAAGAGGAGAGCATAATTTACTTATTTATTCGTTTAACTTTTATTCTGCCCCTCACTGGGCATCTCAGGACAGCGTACGTCGAACACAGGAACTGGAAATTAGGAAATACATTATAACATTTGTAACCATTTGAAACAAGGAGATCTAACTAGGAAATAACCTAGAACATGGAACTCAAAGAGCAGCCTACAGATGGAGAAGCATTTGGTGATCAGTGTTGCAGTTTTGTGGTGGTTGGGTCAGATTTGGGTCCTCGTTGCTGGTCTTATCCAAAAGCCTGGCAGAATAATACCAGGTGTGGTTGCTGCCTATTGACCCCATCTTACCCACCTACTTCAAAGGCTAAAAAGTCACAGCCATTTCTGATTTCCCTCAGCTGAGGAGGCTGGAACAAAATATGGGGCTGCTTTGAAACATAATCTGTCTTGTTCAGACTGGACAATCAGTCAACGTACAGGAGTGGCTGCTAGATAATGACCTAATTTTTGGATGTGTCATGCTGACTGTATACAAAATCTGTGTCAGGGGTCCTTTGGGGGCACTTGATTTGGGGAAAGAGCCCCCGTGTCTGTTGTTAATTGCTTTCTATTGGCTGTAGCCATTAAAATGATATCTTGAAAGAATTCTCTGGCCTGTGGTGGATGATTTCAATTCTGCCTTCTTCGAGTCGTACCCCACAACGGATGCAAAC
The DNA here is from genome assembly GCF_049243985.1 of Paroedura picta. Classification (NCBI taxonomy): domain Eukaryota; kingdom Metazoa; phylum Chordata; class Lepidosauria; order Squamata; family Gekkonidae; genus Paroedura; species Paroedura picta. The sequence goes on along the minus strand of NC_135370.1, from coordinate 25,630,840 downwards.
AAACGGGTCCCCAACACCGGAGATGACATAGAGAGCTGCCTATTCCCCTCTACCAAGAGGTGGGTGAAGACCAATGTTGTTTAATTAAGTCTTCCCTTGTGGACCTTCCTCTCTAGCTGTCCGTGCTGGTGGGGAGACAAATTTGAATGTTCCCCTGCTGTTAGGATTTCCGGCAGCAGCAGGCCGAGATGATGCCCAAATGTCCTTTCTGCTGGGAGCTGGTTAGGACCTTTAAAAAAGTAATTCAATCCAGCTCTCGAATTAGCCCATTAATTTTCTCGTTAGATGCGTAGAGATCAGGGCTTCTTACCTTGGAGAAATAATGATTCAGGGGTGACATGACAGAGGCTTACAAAATTATGCATGGGGTAGAGAAGGTAAAGAAAGATGGACTTCCCTCAGCCCCACGTGGCTCACAAGGGATCTGTTGGGGGGAGAGGAAGGGAATTGTCAGCCACTCTGAGATACAGGAGACCCGCAGGGTGACCTGGGGCCTGACCCATTTCTCTCAGAGCTCTCAGCCCCAGTTGCCTCATACGGTGCCTGTTGTGGGGAAGGGAAGGTGATTGTCAGCTGCTTTGAGACATAAATGGCCTGCTGGGTGACCTTGGGCCAGTCCCAGTTCTCTCAAAGCTCTCTCAGTCCCACCTGCCTCACAAGGTGCCTGTTGGGGGAAGAGGAAGAGAACTGTCAGTCAATTTATGTGATCTCTTGATGGTAGTTAGTTGAATTAAGAAGAAAGAGTTCCTTTTTATACCCTGCTTTTCACTACCTGAAGGAGTCTCAAAGCAGCTGACCATGGCCTTCCTTTCCTCTCCCCACAACAGGCACCCTGTGAGGTAGCTGGGGCTGAGAGAGCTCTGACCGAACGGCTTTATGAGAACAGCACTATCAGGACTGTGAGTGGCCCAAGGTCTCCCGGCTGGCTGCGTGGGGAGGACTGGGGAATCAAGCCCGGCTCTCCAGATCAGAAGCCGCCACTCTTAACCAGGACACCCCACGTGCCTCACGAGAGGAAGGGAAGGTCATAGTCAGCCACTCTGAGATACAGGAGACCTGCTGGGTGACCTGGGAGGCCTGGGGCCAGTCCTATTTCTCTCAGAGCCTGACGTTATCGTTGGGTTGAGCACATCGATGACAGAGGTTCCCACGCCAGGCCACAGCCAAGATGCTTTCTACACCCTCATCCAGATTAGAAGTATGTGTTCATTCAGAAGCAATCTCAGGATCTCGTTAACTCACCCGCTTCCCCCCCCCCTCCCGCCTGGTCCGGCCTTCTTCTTCACCTGCTCCGCAGTGTATCATTTCTGGACCATCACTTCTATTATTAAAAATGTTCTCTCTCCAAAGTAATCTCTCCAGCCTAGGCAGAGCTTTCCCCGGACTCTTTCGGGCAAACTCACAATAAGGTGTCGGTGATGATTAAGCACTGTGTACATCGGTGGCAGGGCTCCCTTGAACGAATGGATTGCAGGCGCTGAGAAAACACAAATGCTGTGTTTCCTAAATATGATGACTAAATAAAGCGAGGCGACGGGGTCTTCTGAAGGAGGTTTATGAGTCCCACGGGGCCGTCGGCCGCCACCGCCGTATTAATCATCCGTCCTTTCTTCTCCTGTTCGCGCTTCCTCCACCACCACCCGTCCCTTTAGGGTGTCCTTCACACCTTTTGAAGATCACGGCTGTTACTTCCCATTGTGCAGCTGGGAGCACCTCTGTGACTGACGCTATCTTTTTAACCAGGAGACGTTGAGTAATGGGGACAATAGAATCTAATGCAAAGATAATTACCGAGTGGGTGGGTGGGTGGGCGGGCCCCTTCTGCGCTTAAAGCCATGGAGGGGTGACAGGAGAGAGGTGGGCAAAGTTATGCACAGGATAGAGAAAACAGGGGAAGGAGTACTTTTCTTCTTTTCTTGCAACACAAAAACTCGTTTTGGTTCTCGTTATTGTTCTGCGCCTCTTGTGGCGCAGAGTGTTAAGCGGCAGAAATGCTGTCGGAAACTGTCTGCCCATGAGGTTGGGAGTTCGATACCAGCAGCTGGCTCAAGGTTGACTCAGCCTTCCATCCTTCCGAGGTCGGTAAAATGAGTACCCAGCTTGCTGGGGGGTAAATGGTAATGACTGCGGAAGGCACTGGCAAACCACCCCGTATTGAGTCTGCCATGAAAACGCTAGAGGGCGTCACCCCAAGGGTCAGACATGACCCGGTGCTTGCACAGGGGGTACCTTTACCTTTACCTTTACCTTTAATGTTCTGTAGGCACAGAACAACATGTGTGTTGGGGGATGTATACATCGATTTGGTTAGCGTTTTTCTCGGGGTCCCTGGTTTTAGAACTAGGCAGGACTGATGAAATACTGTCAAGTCACAACCGACTCATAGGGATTTTAAGGCAAGAGACCTTCAGAGATGGTTTCCCATATTCTGCCTCCGTGCAGTGACCTTCAACGTCCTTGGTGGCCTCCCATCCAAGATCTAACCAGGCCGCTTCCTCATTTTGAGTGTCACCCTTCCTGCGGGTCAGAAATCTATTTTGCCAAATATTTACACTCCGAATAATGCAAAGGAGAAATTCTTTGAACGGTTTTTCATAAAACATCAAGAAGTTACAGATTCGGAGATACTAATAATCAGCGACTTTAATGCAGTCCCAGAACTTTCTTTTGATAAATCACATAAAAAAGGAGGCGCTAAACCTCCAAAATCAGCACTAGCAAACCTTCAACAATTTTTTTTTGCTAGACATCTGGAGCTATTTATTTGTTTGTTTGTTTGTTTGTTTGTTTATTGTTTCAATTTATTACCCGCCACTCCCAAATGGCTTGTGGCGGGTTACAATAGTCTGAATAAAATCCCCAATAAAACTCCCATTAAAACCCGAGACATAAAAACCACATTGATCCAATAACCACAATACAAAAAAGAGAGATAAAGGCGGAAAAACAATTCCAACCACTGTCCTTTCCCCCAATAAAAATCTCATGGAGGGAGGTGGGAAGAGGGGGGCAGATGGAACCCGCAGAGCCATACACATTGCTCTATCCTGAAATTTAATTTAACCCAAAAGTCCGAAAATTCACATTGTCCTCGCACCGTCATGGCTCCTACTCAAAAACTGGCCCCTTGCTGGTTGTTGAAGTCATGGCTGCCAAAGGCAGCCAACATTGAGGGTGTTTCCGCACAAGGACCAATGTTGCCAATTGGTTCCACAAAGCGGAAACACTATTTTAAATAGTGGAATCTAGGCGTTACGCATACCTGCCTTTGTAGTGGAATCCAGTAGCGTTTCATTTGTTCCCCACAGGTTTCCAGTCTCGCAGGAATTGCTAGAAAGGAAGCGATTTTTCCTGTGCTTGGTCCCGCCCCTAGCCGTCAATCAAACAAACAGCCAATGGGTGGTTGTCATCATGCTCTGGAAAAGCCCCTTTCCCTTTAAGCACAGGTTTAAAAACACACCCACACACGTTGCAATGAATATGCGTTGATTCGTTGCAACGGAGAGACCCATCTAGCTGGTGTGTGAGCTGGCGATTCCTCATTACCACGCTCCCCCAAGTGAAAAGAAAAATCCCCCCTCCAAACGGGCGTGATTTTGGGCCGAAAATAAAGGGAACTTGCAAACAGGGCTGTGTTGTGCTTGGGGACTTAGGGGAGCTTTAAAGCACTTCTGTGGAGGGACTGTAGTCGGAGAAGCCTTGCTGGGTGAATCAAGCCTTGATGGTTCATTGCTTTCCCCACTCGCTCCGAGGGGGAAAAAATGGCAATCGCTTTGCCGGAAGTTTGGAGGAGAGAGCCAGGGGGAGGGACTTTATTGGAACCGCAACAATGAGAACGCACAGGTCTTTTTTGCTAGTGTTGCAGATTGTTCGCAAGAGTGTAGTGCTTTTCGGAGGGTGAATCCACTTTTCCGGATTTCCCTAGAAGCGCTACAATGAATCGCTTTTCGACGAACTGTTTCAGGAGTGTTGCAGATTGTGTGCGACATCTTGCGGAACTGCAAATTAGTAGCGTTTACAATATGAAAGCCTTCTGCTACATTAAACACGTGCGGAATGGCCCTGAAATTTTACCTAATACATTTGCAGATCAAGAACTAACCAGGGCTGACCCTGCTTAGCTTTCAAGATCCAATGAGATCAGACTAGCCTGGGTGAATGATGTTAGGGCAATGATTAAGTACTATCATTGCAGTGGACCTATGGCGACCTCATAGGGTCTTCGAGACAAGGGATGACCAGAGGTTGTTTGCCTCGATGTAGCAACCCCAGACTTTCTTGTTGGCCTTCCACCCAAGGACTAATCAGGGCCAACATTCCTTAACATTCAATATCAGATGAGATCAGGCTAGCGTCAGCTATCTGAGCAAGAGACTGCCTGTTTCTGTGGACTTCCTCAGTGGACTTGAATGCTCCTCAGTGGTCTTCCATCCATGTGGACCTTGGACTTCCTCAGTGGTCTTGCATCCATGTACGAACCAGGTCTAACCCTGCTTTGCTTCTCAGATCAGATGAGAGCAGGCTAGCCTGAGCTGAGCAAGAGATGTTCAGAGGTGGTATGCCCTTGCTGCCAGATGTCCTTGGTGGTCTCCTATCCAAGTACTAACCAGGTGGATCCTGCTTAGCTTCTGAGATCCAATGAGATCAGATTAGCCTTGGCCAGCCAGGTCAGGGCAATAATTAATTATGATCCTTGCATTGGACTTATGGCCACCTCACAGGGTCTTCGAGGCAAGACTTCGAGACAAGACATTTGCTTCTGTGTAGCAATCCCAGACTTCCGTGGTGGTTTCCCACCCAAGCACTAACCAGGACTGACCCTACTTAGCTTCAGATTGCTGGTCAGATCAGCCTAGCCTGGGCCTGGGTCATCCAGATCAAAGCATTCATTTAGTCATCTTTGGCATCTATATCTGAAGAAGCGGGCATGTGCAGGAAAGCTTCTACCCAGGATTAAGCTTTGTTCAGCATCTACCAAGTCATTTTGTTGTATGTGCCAACCAGGCCTTTATCAAATGGAGTGCGCAAGCATGGATTGCTTTTTCTTTCATCCTTTTTGAATGATGGCTCCTTTGGATGAACATGGCATTCAGGGTGTATCATCTCCAGTGTGTTTCCCGTTACACATCCTGACCTGGACAGCCCAGGTAAGCCCAATCCATCAGATCTCAGAAGCTAAGCAGGGTCGATCCTGGCTAAAATTTGGATGGGAGACCTCTACGGATTTGGGTGGCAGTTCCTCCAAGGAACACTAGGGGTCACGATGCAGAGGCAGGCAGCAGCAAACCACCTCCTAACTACCCTTGCCTGGCTGCCAGACAATCCCCGGATCTCCTGTCCAAACGACACATACCCTACAATAAATAAAATAATAAATTCCTGGTACAATTCTGAGCCTCAGGGGAGGTCAGTATACAAATGTAATAAATAAAGGTTTGGTTGGGGCTATCTTATGCCAGCATATCTGTGTGATTTATCTTGATAGCATAAGTGTCTCTGGCAGGGTTGCAGGAAGCTCTTTTTGCTGAGCTTCGCTTACAGCTGGGACACGGAAGGATTTGTTGCATTTGACTGGACGATGAGAGATTATTGCGAACACTGTCTTAGCTCTCCAGACAAAAATGCATTTCTTCACAGGAGGAAAGAATATCTTGGGTGTAGTAGAACAATAACAAGTTTGAGCCGCTTGCTCAATCTCGGCTACTTAATCAGGCACCATAGGGGATAATATAATATGCAATTGGCCATACAGTCATGCAAACTTCTAATGATTATAGTTTACAGTTTTCGCTAATACATTCCGGATTTAACTCAGCTTGAGCTGTAGGCTACTTACCTGCTGGGCTGTGGAAATTTGCAACATGTATAGTTTAAGCATGAAGTGGAGTTAAAAGACGGCACGAAATTCTGTCCAAATATGCAAGATCTGCTGTATGTGTGATTCAGAAACTTACAAAGAATGCCCTGCAGGGGGGCAGTGTCTTTATTGGCTCTATGGAGACTTCCTGCTCCTTTCAAGACACTTCCTCTCTGCTTGCCTCCAGAATGAATTCAGAACCGTTAGTTAGGCAGCTAGACTATTAGGAATCTCTCTCTCTACTCTCATTCTAGATAAAGTTCTTTCTCTTTACAAGCCTGTGAGGCTGAGAGAGCTCTGAGAGAACTGTGACAGACCCAGCAGGCCTCATGTGCCTCAAAGCAGAAGATAATTGCTTTCCCTTCCTCTCCCCACAATAGATACCCAGTGAGGCAGGTGGGGTGGAGAGAGCTGTGAGAGAAGTGTTATGGGCCCAGCAGGCCTCATGTGCCTCAAAGTAGTAAGCAATTGCCTTCCCTTCCTCTCCCCACAACAGCCTCTCCCCACAACAGATACCCGCTGAGGCAGGTGGGGTGGAAAGAGCTCTGAGAGAACTGTAACAGGCCTAGCAGGCCTCATGTGCCTCAAAGTTGAAGACAGTTGCTTTCCCTTAGACACCTGGTGAGCCAGGTGGGGTGGAGAGAGCTCTGAGAGAACTGTGATGGGCCTAGCAGGCCTCATGTGCCTCAAAGTTGAAGACAGTTGCTTTCCCTTCCTCTCCCCACAACAGACATTCGGTGAGGCAAGTGGGGTGGAGAGATCTCTGAGAGAACCAGGAACGGCCAAAGGTCCCCCAGCTGGCTGCATGTGGAGGAGCGGGGAACCAAACCTGGCTCTCCAGATTAGAGGCCACCGCTCTTAACCACCACACCAAGCAGGAAAGACACTGCTTGAGAAGAATATTGCCGGGATAATAACACACACGCACACACACCTGGTTGCCATTGCCCTGGGATTGGGAGCTCTACCAGTCTAATGATAGGCTGGTGCTAAAGGAGCGGTTAGACTAATCAAAGATCGATAGGAGAGCTCTGTTTCACAGTTTGGACGATTATGCTCCCCATCAGCCGAGGAGAGAGCGGCTGGTTTTGATTGATTCATTAGACCTTTGCGAGAGCAAAGGCGAGTGGCCCAGGGGGGGAGGCGCCCAGACACTCCAAGCTCTGAACTTAACAAAGGCGGTGGGATTTCACAGTGGTTGTTTTCGAATTGGATTGTGGCTGAGTGATCCGAGTCTCCCTAAAGCTGCCTCCCAGGTAACAGAGCCAGGCTCGTGCTTGGAGGATTACAAAGGCTATTTACGAGCTGCTTACAGAAAACAAGTGGGCAGGAGTGGGATGGGGGTGGGGGGACTACGGAGGGTGAAGCCCCAAGGTCAGAAATTGGAGTTTATGAGGAATCCAGAGCTGGGGAGGGAGGGGGGACAAGGGGACACACAGGATGGCTGGATTTCAGATACGAGGCAGCCAAACGCAGTTGGGGGCGGGGGAGCCAAGTCGGATTAATTCTGATTGCTTACAAAATATTAAAATCGTTGAATTCACACACCATGGAAAAGGAAAGAAAGGGAAGAACGGAATCGGCTGCACTCCCCCATTGGCTCCTCCCATTCCCCCCCCCCCTTAGAAATTCTTCTCCGAGCCCTGCTGGCAGAAAAGGGCTGGAGGAAGGTTGTCACAGTGTCACAGAGTCCACCCTCCCAAGCAGCCCTATTCTCCAGGGAAACTCATCTCTGTAGTCTGGAAATGAGCTGTGATTGCAGGGGATCCCCAGGTCTCGCCTGGAGGCTGGCATCCCTAGTTGAGAGCTGCTACACATGGATCCAGTGCAAGGATTGTGTACAGCCTGCAAAAGGATTCCTTTCTTCCCAGATTTCCCATTACCCTGGCAGCCAATCCTGGGAAAACAGATTCTCAGGTCTTGCTAGGATTGCCAACCTCCTGGTGTTGCCTTGGGATCTCCCCAAGTTACAGGTGGTCTCCAGATCACAAAGATCATTTCCCCCGAGGAGAACTGCTGCTTTGCATTGTGGGCTTTATGACAGCTGAGATGAATGCCTCCGTGTTTTGCTCAGACAAGATACTGCACACACAAAAATTAAACTACTTGTTTAACAAGCATTTTATTTTATGAGCAATGCCATGTGCACTGTAAACATGTGACTTCCGGGGAGGTGGCAGGGAGGTGGGGCAAGCTGATATTACTTTAGGGGTCCTTGTGACAGTGGATGAGCGAGAGGGTTGTGAGTGTCCTGCATAGTGCAGGGGGTTGGACTAGATGACCCATGAGGTCCCTTCAAACTCTATGATTCTAAGTCTGACGAATGCTTCACTGTCAAAAGGTTGGAAAAGGCTGTATTAAATTAACAAAGCATCAATGTACTGGAGGTACAAAATGACATCAAGTCACAGTTGATTTATAGCAACTCCATGCAGTTTTCCCAAAAAGAAGGATTTAGCAATGGTGGTTTATCCTTGCCTGTCTGCCACCTGGTTTCCTTAGAGGTCTCCCATCCAAAGACTAGTCAGGGATGACCTTGCTTAGCTTCCAAGATCTGGGCTAACTTCAGCTAACCAGGTCAGAGCCCTTTCATGCATTAAAACTCATAAGTAAAGGTAAAGGTATCCCCTGTGCAAGCACTGGGTCATGTCTGATCCTTGGGGTGACGACCTCCAGCATTTTCATGGCAGACTGAATACGGGGTGGTTTGCCAGTGCCTTCCCCAGTCATTACCGTTTACCCCCCAGCAAGCTGGGTACTCATTTTACTGATCTCGGAAGGATGGAAGGCTGAGTCAACCTTGAGCCAGCTGCTGGGATTGAACTCCCAGCCTCATGGGCAGAGCTTCAGACAGCATGTCGGCTGCCTTACCACCCTGCACCACAAGAGGCTCTTTAAAAACTCATAAGTAATATGTTTGTATTCATTAATTCATCACCGCAACAAAGTTCCATTAGATCCAAATGTTTTTTGGCCACATAGCCCTCTTCAGGGGTTGAAATTATTAAAATACAAAGTGTCAAGTCACCGCAATCTTTATTGCCACCCCTTATGGAACCCCCTTCAAGGATCGCTGCCTTGTTGTGGCAAGGGGGCTTGCGTAGCTCAGTGAAGCTATGAGCTATGCCGTGCAGGGCCACCCAAGACGGACAGGTCATAGCTGAGAGCTCTGACAAAAGGTGATCCACTGGAGAAGGAAATGGCAAACCACTCCAGTATCTTTGCCATGAAAACTCTATGGACAGTTCCAATAGGCATAACGATATGACGCTGGAAGATGAGCCCCTCAGGTCGGAAGGTGTCCAATATGCTACTGGGGATGAGCAGACGGCTAGTACGAGTAGCGCCAGAATGAATGAAGCGACTGGGCCAAAGCCGAAAGGACGCTCAGTTGTGGAAGTAACTGGTGGCGAAAAGACAGTCCGATGCTGTAAAGATTTTTATTCCATAGGAACCTGGAACGTCAGATCCATGAATCAAGGCAAGCTGGACGTGGTTAAACAAGAAATGAGAAGACTGAACATCGACATTTTAGGAATCAGTGAACTAAAATGGACAGGAATGGGTGAATTTAATTCAGATGACCATCAGGTATACTACTGTGGACAAGAATCTCGCAGAAGAAATGGAGTAGCCTTCATAATCAATAAGAGAGTAGGAAAAGCAGTCTTGGGATACAATCCCCAAAATGACAGAATGATCTCAGTTCGAATCCAAGGCAAACCATTCAACATCACAGTGATCCAGGTCTATGCCCCAACCACTGCTGCTGAAGAGGATGAAGTTGATCAGTTCTATGAAGCCCTACAACACCTTATAGAAGCAACGCCAAAAAATGATGTGCTTATCATCATGGGGGATTGGAATGCTAAAGTAGGAAGCCAAAAGATAACTGGGATAACAGGCAAGTTTGGCCTTGGAGTACAAAATGAAGCAGGGCACAGGCTGGTAGAATTTTGTCAAGAGAATACAATGGTCATAGCAAACACTCTTTTCCAACAACCCAAGAGACGACTCTACACATGGACATCACCAGACGGTCAACACAGAAATCAGATTGACTATGTGCTTTGCAGCCAAAGATGGAAAAGTTCTATACAGGCAATAAAAACAAGACCAGGAGCTGATTGTGGTTCAGATCATGAGCTTCTTGTTGCAAAATTTAGGCTTAAATTGAAGAATGTAGGGAAAAGCACTAGGCCACTCAGGTACGAACTAAATCATATACCCGACGAATATACAGTAGAGGTGACAAATAGATTTAAGGAATTAGATCTGATAGACAGAGTGCCTGAAGAACTATGGACGGAGGTTCGCGACATTGTACAAGAGGTAGCAACTAAAACCATCCCAAAGAAAAAGAAATGCAAGAAATCAAAATGGCTGTCTGAGGAAGCTTTACAAATAGCTAAGGAGAGAAGGGAAGTGAAAGGCAAGGGAGAAAGAGAAAGATACACCCAATTGAATGCAGAATTCCAGAGAAAAGCTAGAAGAGATAAGAATGCCTTCTTAAATGAACAGTGCAAACAAATAGAAGAAAACAATAGAATGGGGAGGACCAGAGATCTTTTCAAGAAAATTGGAGATATGAAGAGAACGTTTCATGCAAAGATGGGTATGATAAGGGACCAAAATGGTAGGGACCTCACAGAAGCAGAAGAGATTAAGCAAAGGTGGCAAAATTATACAGAAGAACTATACAAGAGCGAGCTTAACATCCCTGATGACCACAGTGGGGTAGTTACTGACCTGGAGCCAGACATCCTGGAATGTGAAGTCAAATGGGCCTTAGGAAGTCTGAGCAACAATAAAGCTAGTGGTGGTGACAGCATTCCAGTTGAACTATTCAAAATCTTAAAGGACGATGCAGTAAAAGTGCTACACTCAATATGCCAGCAAATTTGGAAAACTCAGCAATGGCCACAGGATTGGAAAAGGGCAGTTTACATTCCAATCCCAAAGAAGGGCAATGCCAAAGAATGTTCAAACTACCGCACCATTGCACTCATTTCTCATGCTAGCAAAGTTATGCTCAAAATCCTACAAGCTAGGCTCCAGCAATATGTGGACCGAGAACTTCCAGAAGTACAGGCAGGATTTCGAAGAGGTAGAGGAACTAGAGATCAAATTGCCAACATACGCTGGATCATGGAAAAAGCTAGGGAGTTCCAGAAGAACATCTACTTCTGCTTCATTGACTATGCTAAAGCCTTTGATTGTGTGGAGCACAACAAATTGTGGCAAGTTCTTAAAGAGATGGGAATACCAGAGCATCTTATTTGTCTCTTGAGAAATTTATATGCAGGTCAAGAAGCAACAGTGAGAACTGAACATGGAATCACGGATTGGTTCAAAATTGAGAAAGGAGTTCGGCAAGGCTGTATACTGTCGCCTTGCCTATTTAACTTGTATGCGGAGCACATCATGAGAAAGGCGGGATTAGAGGAGTCACAAATTGGGATCAAGATTGCAGGGAGAAATATCAACAACCTCAGATATGCAGATGATACCACTCTAATGGCAGAAAGTGAAGAGGAACTAAAGAGCCTGTTGATGCGGGTGAAGGAGGAGAGTGCAAAAGTTGGCTTGAAACTCAACATCAAGAAAACAAAGATCATGGCAGCCGGCCCTCTCAATTCCTGGCAAATAGATGGGGAAGAAATGGAGATAGTGACAGATTTTATTTTCCTCGGCTCCAAGATCACTGCAGATGGGGACTGCAGCAAAGAAATTAAAAGACGCTTGCTCCTAGGGAGGAAAGCTATGGCAAATCTAGACAGCATCCTAAAAAGCAGAGACATCACCCTACCAACAAAAGTGCGTTTAGTCAAGGCTATGGTATTCCCAGTTGCAATGTATGGCTGGACCATGAAAGTTGGACCATAAGTATGAAAGTTGGACCATAAGGAAGGCCGAGCGTCAAAGAATTGAGGCTTTTGAACTCTGGTGCTGGAGAAGACTCTTGCGAGTCCCTTGGACTGCAAGGCGAACAAACCGGTCAGTCCTAGAGGAGATCAGCCCTGACTGCTCTTTAGAAGGCCAGATCCTGAAGATGAAACTCAAATACTTTGGCCACCTCATGAGAAGGAAGGACTCCCTGGAGAAGAGCCTAATGCTGGGAGTGATCGAGGGCAAAAGAAGAAGGGGACGACAGAGAATGAGGTGGATGGATGGAGTCACTGAAGCAGTAGGTGCAAACTTAAAAGGACTCCAGGGAATGGTAGAGGACAGGAAGGCCTGGAGGATCATTGTCCATGGGGTCGCGATGGGTCGGACACGACTTCGCACATAACAACAACAATGGAATCATGAGCCTTGCTTAAAAAAAAAAAATCTCGTTCCAGATTGCGGGGGGTGGGGGAAGCTTGGAATGGCATGCTTTGTGCTACAACTTTGGGGATTTTTTTTTTTGCCTTTGCCTGCACAAATGAATGCCTATTCATTGCTCCAGGCTGTTCCCTTAAATATAAAAACTCCCCAGGAGAAGGGAAAGGGAAGCAAGTGCAAGGGAGGGACATTGGAGGTGGAAATAGCGCTTCATTGCCTCAGTACATTGTTTTTGCTGGTGGCCAGCTGGTTGCTCTCTGGTAGGTAGCACTACAAATGTTGGTGAATCCACTTTTTGGGATTCACCAACTAGTGTTTTAAAATGGCGGATGTAGCCATCTGGTTGCTGCTTGGACGCTGGATAATGGCGACATCATATGGAGGGGCCGGAATATAACAACTACTTACGGTAAACATTACACTATAACTAAAGAGTGCAGGAATGCCCTCAGTCTGATTGTTGAAAAATCAGATCATCTTTTGCAACTGTAAACCAGATGTAAGCTGAATTGGCGGGTTCTTGAGCTTCCCAACAGAGAACTGGGACAGCAGAGGAACTGGTGAAGGCTGTGGTTTAATTTGGAGAAGCGACGATCCCAGGGCAGATTGAAGCTTGATAGATCTTTACTTCCTCTATGCCACTCTGGTAGCCTCATAGCATCACAACCAACTCTCAGAAACACGCAAAGGCATTAATGATTGTTTGGTGTTTAAATTAAGATGGCCTCAAATCAGCAAGAAACCTTTGGGGACAACTGGACAGGCCCCTACTTTGCCAATAATTGGCCTTTGGTCTCTAAAGCTCAGCATTTATTCATGCTTGGTAGCGAAAGCAGAGTTAATGAGGATAATTGTGTTGACACTACCCAAGTTTAGGCCATTAATTATCCCCCATTACTGCATCACACAATTGGTAGACAATCGCTTCCTATATGCTATGAATTAAAAGCAGGAATTAGGCATGTTGGGACTCAGGAAATTAGAGCTGTTGAGGATGAGAGTTCTCGTGCTTTGCGAATGTAGAATGCTTTCAGTGTTCAAATCACACTTTTTTAGTAAACGTTACAACAGTCTTGTAAGGTAGGTCACATTATTATCTCCCAACTGAGAGCGCAGGGAGTGGAGAGCCAAGGAGGGGGCCAGCAACTTGCTTAAGGGAATCTAATTGTCCTGTGGGTCACTGGAATTTATGGACTATGCAGAAGAAGAGCTGGTTTTTATACCCCGCTTTTCACTTCCCGAAGGAATCTCAAAGCGGCTTACAATCTCTCCTCACAACAGAGATAGGTGAGGCTGAGAGAGTTCTGACAGAACTGTTCAGTAAGAACAGCTCTGTAATTGCCCCAAGGTCACCCATCTGGCTGCATGTGGAGGAGCGGGAAATCAAGCCTTATTAATGTACTTAATCATTCACAGGTTTCACGGTAAAATCATAAAATCAATTGACTTAATATTCCAAAACAATTCTTCCCATTCCCCCCCCCCCTACAAAATTCATTCAGATTTCGTCAAGGACAAGGTTCAGAAAGAAGTATCAAATTAATATTTTATATCGAATTTATTTAGCACCCGCAAGACTGACCATGTTACACGTTGACTTCGAGCCCTGATATTCCTGCTCAGTCAGAACAGCTTTATCTGTGCTGTGGTTAGCCCAAGGTCACCCAGCTGGTTGCATGTGGAGAAGGAGGGGGGAATCAAACCCAGATCACCAGATTAGAAGTTCATACTCCTAACCACTACACCAAGCTGGCTCTCTAAGCTTGGGGGTTTGGGACATTTAAATCCTACAGTGGGCAGTGCAGTCTGCCCAGGAGCTGCTAGGTATACATGGCTAGCAGCCATTTAAACTGGCTGCTTTGCTCCCACCTTCTTTGAAGCAGGGAGGGGGAGTGAAACTGATTGGTGAAATTGATGCCAGCCATTTCAGCCAAACAGCTCATGGGCAGACCCAACAAGCTGTGTGCTTAAAATGGCTGGCAGCCATTTCAGCAATCAATTTTGCTCCACTCCACTTCCAAGTGGAGAGAAAAGAAACCTATGGGTGTGTCCTGTCTTCCCCGTTCTGAAGCAGGGGGAAGCAAAATGGACTGGCCTGTACTGACCAGTTCACTTCATGACTTGTGTTTGGTTTGAGAATCAGTTCGGGAACAGAACCAGAATTTTCTGACTTGTTCCCATTCCTTGGCTGATTCTGCACTTACTTTGTTTATTCCATTGTGGATTCTGCTGAATTCAGATTGATTTGAACTCATCTTCCTCTATCCCCTCTTTGCCCAACTGAAACAGAAAGTGTTCTGCACTGGATTGAGGAAGCTCAGAATGGGAAGGGGAGCCCAGCACAACAGGAGCCTCTTTCTGAGGCAAATTTCTGCCAAGAGAAGTTGAGGCTTCTGGAGCGCAGCCACTTTAAGGGAAGCCTTGCAACCTGGGAACTGACACCCTGGCCATTCAGGGCTTTGCTACAGTGTTGGAGGTTCAAGGCAGCAAGTTAGTTTGGGACAAGCAGAGAACTGCACCTTTACTCATGTCAATTTTTCAAATATCACGGCTTATGTTCACTCCAGGAAATGTAGGATCACTCCGTATCAATCATGCTTGTTGCAGATGAAAAATTTAAATTGCCCCAAATCAAAATGCATATTGAATTCAGTGTAGACAGGAGGGATTCATTCGAACTGGAATTGGGTAAAAAGCCCCAGGCAGACTAAATCCTGATCAGCACTTTGATTAAAGGTCACCCCAGAAGGCGTGCAGAGAAATTTCTATGTCAAACTAAACAGAACAGCAAGGCTTTTGAGAGACATCCTTTGGATGGAAGAGACAAAAAGCACATTTTCATACCTGGAATGGCTGTATCCACCCCTCTGCTAAAACAGATATCAGGAAAAGAGCCCATTGCAAGATGGGCTAAGACAGCCACCTTGTTAGGAAAAGTTAGATTTTTGACAAACTACTTTCGAAAAAAGACATGTCATGTTAGGTGGCGCGGTGGTTCAGTTGGTGGATCCTTCTGCCCCTGCTGGAGATGACAGCTGACATTAGCAGCCGAGATTAAATGGCTCATTATCCCACACACGCTGTTGGTCATGACTTAACAAACTGTACCATTAAGGAAGCGAGGGACATCTTGATTTTCCCATCACCATGGCAACCTGGGCCGTTTCTAAATGTCTTCTGCTCTGGTCAAACAGCTTGCTCTTTCACCGGTGGGTAAATAGCTAACTTTGCCGTATCATCCGTCACAATCACCGAGTCCCTCATTGTTACCGGCAAAAAGGAGGCGGACCAATATTATCCCTGGGGCCTCCACGGTGTCCGGAGGTATCTGACGACGTCTTCGGGTGGCTTGTGCGTGCCTCATCGGGGAGGCTGGTCAACAACTACGGTGGACTGAACATCATGAAGAACAAGAGGGGTTTCTTATCTCCCGCTTGTCTCACTCACCTTCTCACCAGGCACCTGCATCCTTGCCGCTCTGGGCTGCCGATGGTTCTTTGCAATGGGGCAGTTTGCCCTGCCTCTTCCCAGGTCGAAACAGGGGGAAATTTTCCCTACTGGACTCAGTCTGCCCCGAATTACTGCCTCTACACATGGTGGTGTGTGTGTGTGTGTTTTATTTTCAAGTGAAAAATTTTAAAGTACCCCAGTCATCTCCATGCAAAGTGCTGCGGAGCCAACTGGGGCATTTATTGTCCCTTCCAGGACACTGTAGGTGGGGGAGGAGCTAGGCCTGGCCCGATTCTTCCCCTACCACAGGGGCCTGTCCTGAGATAGACCCCGTTGGAGCCCAGGGCAAAAATGGGAATGCGGAGATATTGGCGTTCCCTTGCTACAGAGCAATGGAGGGCCTGATCCAGGACCAGCCCAGTGCTGATGTCACCAAAAACAGGAGAGCCCTACTACCCAATGAGTGCCAGCCTGGCCTTTAGTCATCATGCAGAAAAGGTCCAGATGAGGCAAGTGTGGCTGAGAGAGTCTTGAGAGAACTGGGACTGGCCCAATATCACCCAGCAGGTCTCAAATATCTCAAAGTGGGCCAATGAGAACAAGATGCAGTTCAATAAAGAGAAGTGCAGAGTTCTACATCTGGGTCACACAAATGAGAAGCATGCAGACTGGATGGGAGGTACACTTCTGGGGAGCTGTGCGTGTGTTAAGGAGATCTTGAGGTACTTGTGGACAAAGCTAAACATGTGTGGACAGTGTGATGTCACAATAAAGAAGACAAATGCAGACTTGGGCTGTATCAACAGGCACCACATCAAGATCACAAGATGGCAGAATCCTGCTGTATATCTCATTGGTCAGACCATGCCTGGAGTCCTACATGCAGTTCTGGAGGCCTCTCTTTAAAAAGGACATGGACAAAATGAAGGTGCAGAGGAGAGCGATGGAAATGGGTTTAAACTATGTAAAATGGTAATGGCTAGGTATCAGGAAACAATTTTCACAATCAGAGTAGTTCAGCAGTAGGACTGGCTGCCTAAGGAGGTGGTGAGCTCCCCCTCACTGACTGTCTTCAATCAGCAGCTGGACAGATCCTTATCCTGGATGCTTGAGGCTGATCCTGCAATGAGCAGGGGGTTGGATTAGAGGGCATGTATGACCCCTTCCCACTCTAGAATTCTAAAGTGGTTGACAATGGCCTTTCTTTCCCCCCAACAACAGGTTCCCTGTGAGGCAGGCTAGACAGAGAGAGCTTTAAGAGAACTGGGGAAGGCCCAAGGTCACCCAGCAAGCCTCCTGTTGCAGGAACGGGAAATCAAACCTGGTTCTCCATATTGGAGTCCAGTACACCATGCTGGCTCTGAGAGATGGGTTGATCACCATTTACGGGAACAAATTGGCAAGTCTTGAGAAAAGACTATATATACACAAAGATCATGGCATCCGGCCCTCTCAATTCCTGGCAAATAGAAGGGGAAGAAATGGAGATAGTGACAGATTTTATTTTCCTGGGCTCCAAGATCACTGCAGATGGGGACTGCAGCAAAGAAATTAAAAGACGCTTGCTCCTGGGGAGGAAAGCTATGGCAAATCTAGACAGCATCCTAAAAAGCAGAGACATCACCCTGCCAACAAAAGTGCGTTTAGTCAAGGCGATGGTCTTCCCACTTGTAATGTATGGCTGCGAAAGTTGGACCATAAGGAAGGCCGAGCGTCAAAGAATTAAGGCTTTTGAACTCTGGTGCTGGAGAAGACTCTTGCGAGTCCCTTGGACTGCAAGGTGAACAAACCGGTCAGTCCTAGAGGAGATCAGCCCTGCCTGCTCCTTAGAAGGCCAGATCCTGAAGATGAAACTCAAATACTTTGGCCACCTCATGAGAAGGAAGGACTCCCTGGAGAAGAGCCTAATGCTGGGAGCGATCGAGGGCAAAAGAAGAAGGGGACGACAGAGAATGAGGTGGCTGGATGGAGTCCTTGAAGCAGTCGGTGTGAGATTAAATGGACTCCAGGGAATGGTAGAGGACAGGAAGGCCTGGGGGATCATTGTCCATGGGGTCATGATGTATATATATATATATATATATATATATATATATATATATAAAATGATGGATTCTGATATCATTTGAGATCCAGGATGAACTGGATGAACGGAGAGTTGCAGAATGTGCCACCCAGATTCCTACGCTGCCTAATTTATTCTGTGGAACAACAATGAGAAGGGGAGCTTGTGAGTGGCAGCTACAGTCCAATTGCAACTGCCTTATGGCTCATTCCCTTAGCATTCTCGTGATAAATGTAGGCAGATGGTGAGTGGGTTGTGTCCATGCTTGGCTCTTGTGGCCCTTTCTTGCATGCCCATTGCCACTTTGGGGTCGGGAGGTGCATTTCCTCCCGGCCTGACTGGCCGGGGATTCTGGTTTACTTGGGGGGGGGGGTCATTAACAGGGCACATAATTGGGGTCACTGTGGGTGGCCAGGTAGTTGTGATTTTCCTGCATTGTGCAAGAGGTTGGACTAGATAACCAGTTCCATGATTCTAAGGGACATTCAGAATTGGTTTGCCTCTGCGTAGTAACTGAGGACTTCTTTGTAGGTCTTCTATCTGAGCACTTCTATCTGTTATCTGTATCTTTTTCCTGTTTCCTGTAAACCACCCTGAGCCTCTGGGAAGGGTGGTATATAAATATAAATAAATAACCAGGGATGCTTAGCTTCCATGTTCTAGCTTGGAGCATCCAGTGATCAAGAGAGGCAATTTCCTGTTGTCTGCCTCTGCATAGGCAGACTTCCTTGGTGGTCTCCCAATCAAGTAAGAACCACAGGTGACCCTGCTTAGCTTCTGAGAGTGAGCTAGCCTAGGTCATCCAGTTTACGTAAGGGATGAACAGAGGTGGTTGGCCATTTCCTGCCTCTGCATAACAACCTTGGACTTCCTTGGTGGTCTCCCAATCAAGTAAGAACCACAGGTGACCCTGCTTAGCTTCTGAGATCGAGCTAGCCTGGGTCATCTGTGTTATGGCAAAGATGAACAGAGGTGGTTTGCCATTTCCTGCCTCTGCACAAAAACCCTGGACCTCCTTTCTGGTCTTTCCTCCAAGTATTAACCAGGGCTGACCCAGCTTAGCTTCTGAAATATCCTGGACCACCCAGGTCAGAACTGGGCCTTTGCTAGAGATGAGATTTTCCAGAAACATTTTATCATGGGGGAGGGGGAGGGGGCTTTAAAAGAAATTAGGGAAGAAACAACATGGGGGAGGGGGCGAAAATGAATGCAACACATACATTCCTATCAGGCTTATTGTGGCTTTAACAAGAAAAATGCATCCGTTTTAATTTAGCATATACAGTTGTTCTGCTGGCCATTTCAATGGCATGGAAAAGGATGAATGTCATTGTTTTTGACATGAGAATGCCTGGGAGAGAGCTGCAACTGGCTAAGCCCTGCGCTTTCTTTGACAGAGTATCTTAGCATGTTTGTTTGTTTTTCCCCCCGTCTGGGAGGCAGTGGGGGAAAGAAAAGCAGAAACGAGAAAACACATTTTTGGAGTAAACAGAAGTCAAGGTACCATTTGGACAAAACCAGTCACAAGAGGACTAGTGCTCCTAGTCCTCTTGTGTGCAGTCACAACAGGACTAGGAGCATATTTGGACAGCAAGAGAACCCTGAAATGCACAAAACACAGGAAGATGCTGTCTGCTGAGTCAGACACTCGGCCCATCCAAATCAGTCTTCTCAGCCTTGGCCTCAACCTCCCGGAAGAGCTGAGGGCCCTGACGCTCAGAGTTCCACAGGGCCTGTAAGACGGAGCTCTTCCTCCAGGCGTTTGGTTGAGGCGATGGTGGTGACCGGAATTGTGTTCAACAGATCCCCCCTTAATCCTAATTTAAATCTAATTTAAATAGAACAGCTATACCCCCCGGGTTATCCCACTTAATGGCCATCAGCAGGGCTCATTGGCTGCACGGCAGGACTTGGACGTATCTGGGGTCAGTTTCTTAGTGAGCTGCCATCTGCTGTTTCTGTTGTTGGAGTTGTCGGGGATTTTATGGGATTTTATTGTATTTTTCTTGATATTTTGTGAACCGCCACAAGACGACTTGTCGTGAGTGGTGGTATATGAATTGTAAAATAAATTTAAAAAATGAAATAAAAATATATGTCTGTCATTTGCTCACTTTCTGGATGCCCCAACAGGCTCAAAAGCTCTTGGAGAAGTGGCGGTCAAATTCCGCCCCACAAAAGTTCCTCCAAATACCTTGGCCATAGAACAGCAGAGCCGCTCCGCAAATCTTTCCCAATGCAAAACCGAGCACTTTGACCGGACAGGGGTGACACTGTGAGCCATGACAGCAAAAAAATCCAGGTGTGTTCTTGAAACGTCTCCACCTGGGTAGATTTGTTAGTTTAGCTATCTGTTCGGAGGCTGGCAACTTCTCCCTGAAACATTGTTCTTGTCCGGAAGAGAACAGTGATCCGATTTCAATTTTCAAACAGCCTGGGACACTGCAATTTCAACGGCGCGAGCCAGTCCTTCCGGTGTGGATTTTATGCACATACCACATTTGAGTTGGCAACGAAAAACACTGACAGAGCGGCTTGAAAAAGGAACATTATACTCTCAAAAAAACAAAAACAAAAAACAAAAAAACAAAACAGAGCCAATAGGGAGACTCAGCAAGGTTTAGAGAAGCAAGAAGGCCAAGAAAAACAAAGGGGGCATGATGAAATATTTTCGTTAAGAATTTCTCCAAGAGAGGGTTGTCAGGTTCCGTTCTGTCCTCCCCTGGCCACCAGCAAGGGATGGGGAAGAAGGGCTGACAGGTTCAGGTTGGGAAACTCCTGGTGATTTGGGGACAGAACCTGGGGAGGGGACCTCAGTGGAATACAATGCCCAAGAGCCCACCCTTCAAAGTATCCCCACTTCTCTACATGCAGCCAGCCGGGTGACCTTGGGCTAGTCACAGGCCTGTTAGTGCTGTTCTCACAATACAGTGTCTCTTTCAGAGCTCTCTCAGCCTCACCTACCTCACAGGTCATCTGTTGTGGGGAGAGGAAGGGAAGGCGATTGTAAGTCATTTTGAGACTCCATGTAGTGAAAAGCTGGGTATAAACACCAACTCTTCTTCCATTTTCTCCAGAACGGCAAAGTGGTATAGTGGTTAAGAGTGGCAAGCAGCCTGTAAGCTGGAGAACCAGGTTTGGTTCCCTGCTCCTGCTCATGCAACCAGCCGGGTGACCTTAGGCTGGTCCCAGTCCTGATACAGCGGCTCTTGCAGAGCAGTTCTGTCAGAGCTCACTCAGCCTCATCTACTCACCGGGTGTCTGTTGTGGATAGAGGAAGGGAAGGCGATTGTAAGTCGCTTTGACACACCCCTTTGAGAAGTGAAAAATTGGGTAAACAACCAACTCTTCTTCGTGTAGTCTGGAGATGAAGTGTAATTCTGGGGTATCCCCAGGTCCCACCTGGAGGCTGGCATCTACACCAAGATGAAATCAGTGACTTCAGGTTTGTCTGTGGCATGGGGAGAGTCCTGTTTGATCCACTGGGGAAATCCACATGTACGTGGTTGAATTTCTCCAACAGGGCAAATTTCCTCTCACCTGAAAGATTTCAGGTCTGTTGTGGAAAGCAGACACAGTTCTTATCCAAATCAGACACCCCACGTGCAGCAAATGAAGCAAAACTGCAATCCACATGTGTCTGATATGCTCAGGGCAGGGAGCTAAGTCTCCATCCCCAGGCTGTATACTAAGGATGCCAGCCTCCAGGTGGTGACTGGATGTCAACTAATCTCCAGGCAACAGAGATCAGCTCTCCTGGCGTAGATGGCCACTGTGAGAGGTGGATTTGATGGCATTATACCCAGTTGAAGTCCCTCCCCTCCGCAAACCCTGCCCTCTTTAGGCTCCGCCCCCAAAAAACTCAAGGAATGTCTCAACCTGGGGCTGACAGCCCTACGTGTGGGAACTGCGGATTCATGAAACCACTAGGAAGGCCCGTTAAAACAGAAAAGTAATTAATGTGGATTAAGTGCTCTCCCCCAAGCCGTTGCAAAAGAAAAAGAAATACGCAACAGGGGATCAGAAGTAGGTTACAGAAGGGTGTGAATTACCCAAATTAACTGGGTAATTCTTTTTTCTTTTTCTTTTTAAGAGGCAGAGTAATATTTTTGTTTGTTTGGCTTTTACAAGTAATCATCGGGGGAAAATTCCTAAATGAGCTCATACAAGATTAAATGGGAACGACACTAAATCATTTTTAAAAGCATTTTTCTATTAAAAAGCGTGCGTGCGTGTGTGTACCCATATATAGCAACTAGGGCTGCAATCTCTGCAGACAAAATGAAACCGTTTTTGCATAATATCTAATTGACATAATGTGGCTGTAAGCCAATTAAGATTGATTCCGAGTAATCAATATTCCAAAACAGCTAATGAATGTGAACACCATTAAGGCTCAGCAGGGAAAGGGGAGGTGGTTCTCTGAATGAAACGCTTTGGATTTATATTTCAAGGTATTGGTCGAAGCAGGGCTGTAGACAAGGTAGGGACAGAAGAACTCATGAAGCTGCTTCAGATCCTCGGTCCATCAAAGCCAGTTCTGTCTACTCAGGCAGTAGCTCTCCAGGGTCTGAGGCAGAGGTCTTTCCTGTCATTGCCAATGTGGTCCCCATTTAGGGTGTAGTCTGCATGGGGCTTTTTACCCACTCCCAGTTTGTGTGAATCTCTCGTGTCTACACTGAATTTGATTTCCATTTTGATTTTGGGTGCTTTCAATTTTCCCTCTGCAACATGCATAACTGATCTGGAGTGACTCTATCTTTTCCCCGCAGTATCCAGAAGTGAATATAACCCTCGATATTTGAAAAATCACCATAAGTATGTGCAGATTTTTGCTTTTGGTGAATTAACTCTCTTCTCCTAGCAAGGCAGTCTTCCCTGATTGGCCAGGGCATCAGTTCAAAGACTTCCTGGTTCCCAGTTGCAAGGCTTAAAATGACTGCGCTCCAGAAGCCCTAACTTCTCTCAGCCGAGATTTGCCTATTGTTATTTTCCTTTCTTCTGCTGTTGCCAATCCTCCCCTCACCTTTTGTTCAAGAAAAGAGGCTCCTGCTGCGCTTGGCTCCCTTCCCCATTCTGAGCTTCTTCAATCAAGTGCAGAACACCTTCTGTTTCGGGGGGGGGGGGGGGGGCGGGATGATAGAGGAAGACCCAAATTCAAATAGATCTGAATTCAACAATGTCAACAATGGAGAAAACAAAGTAAGTGCAGAATCAGCCTAGTTGGAGATACTGGGGATTGAACCTAGGACCTTCTGCATGCTAAGCAGATACTCTACCACTAAGCCATAGACCTTCTTCAAGGCTCTTCAGGGTCTCAGGCTGCTGTCTGTCCCATCATTCCCTGCCTGGTCATTTTCACTGGAGATGCCAAGAGTTGAATTTGGGACTTTCTGGGTGCCAAGCAGATGCTCTTCTCCTGAGCCCTAGACCCTCTCCCCAGTGAAGGTACTCTCTGGAGCACTAGAAAGAATTGTTTCAGAACATCTGAGCAGGGAAAATGATCACATGACAGTTTTTGCTTGCAGAAGAACGTGTTTTTCTGAATTGGTTTCTGGTAAATTAAAAAAATAACCAGCGGGGCCTGGCTTCCCCTGACAAGCAGGACTGTTCCAAATTCCATCAATTTGACCTGTTCATCTCTGCCCACCTCGGATTCCCTCTGGCTTGATAGATTTTTCAAGATCACCGTCGCCTTTATTACACATCGATCCCACTCCTGAAAACCACCCACCCTTTCACTGCTGTACTGTGGAGTTTGATCCAGAAATATACAAAAGACTCTCATTCTAAACATATATCCCGGATTAACAAATAGCATGTCTTATATTAACAGCCCTCAGTAATAACCCCAAAAGTCATTAGTTCACACAGTGCATGAAAAGCCTCCGGAAAATGCTTTCTTTGTAGTTGATCTTTTCTTGTCTGGTGGAGATTTTCATGGAGGCACAAACACTGCCTGATTCGGCGGACTGCAACCATGCGCCATAATGTCTCAAAGCATGCCATCCGGTGCTGTGGAGTCCAGCACGGTTCTTAACACTAGAAGAATGGCCGTTTTGTCACAATTTCTGGAAGTCACAGATGCCTGTCCAATTCAAAAGGGTCTGGGGATGAAAAAGGGAATTTTTAAAAAATGTTTTTCAGCCTTTGCCGCTGTTAATACTTGTTTTGCATCTAAGAAAACTTATAACAATCCCTTATTTAGCCATGACGGGTAAACTGCTCAAAGGGAGGGTGGGGGTTTCAAAGGAGAACACAAAAGGTTCATTCAAATATGTATCTACCGTTGTGGGCGCCCACCATCCCTTCTATCACACCGTACTCATGACCATAGTCATGGGGGATTATCTGCAGAGACACGAAGGAAAATGCACCCCCCCACGCAGAAATGTGCCAGCATACACGTATAAATGGACGCACACCATTTTGTGTAGGCTGTTTATTATTTTAAAAGAAAAGTGCTCCTGGTAAGGAGGTACAGTGAGATAATTTTCAGTGGTGAGCTTAATGGTCTTATGGGGGCTCCCATTTATTTCATCAATTCGTTAAATGGCCCCCAATATCCCAGATCTCACCAGGACTTAGAAGTGAAGTTTTAGCCTCACTGGTGGACCTCCTGATGCCCCTGGGTTTTGGCCACTGTGTGACACACAGGGTTGGCCTGGGTGGGCCATTGGCCTCAACCAAAATGGCTCCACATGTTCTTTTAGAGAGGTGGCTTCTCTTCTGGTGAGCCGGATTTGATTCCCCACTCATCCTCCACATGCAGCCAGCTGGGTGACCTTGGCTCATCACAGCACTGATAGAGCTGTTCTGACCGAGCAGTCCTGTCAGAGCTCTCTCAGCCTTGCCTACCTTACTGGGTGTCTGTTGTGGGGAGAGGAAAAGGAACATGGTTGTAAGCTACTTTGAGACTCCTGGTAGAGAAAAGTGGCATATGAAAACCAACCTTCTTAGCTCTGGGCCAGCAATGCTCTGTATTCTTGGTGCTTAGGGGACAACAGTGGGAGGGTTTCTGGAGTTCTGGCTCCACTGGTGGATCTCCTGAGGGCACCTCGGTTTGGGCCACTGTATGACACAGAGTGTTGGATTGGATGGGCTGTTGGACTGATCCAGCATAGCTTTTCTTGTATTCTTATGCCTGGGACAGGAATGTTCTTATGCCTGGGGCAGGAACACCCGATCCTTTTTA
This sequence comes from Paroedura picta, assembly GCF_049243985.1. NCBI lineage: Eukaryota > Metazoa > Chordata > Lepidosauria > Squamata > Gekkonidae > Paroedura > Paroedura picta. Next base: position 25,605,946 of record NC_135370.1, on the reverse strand, counting down.
GTAGGGCTGTTTCTGTGTTGAACAAGGAGGCTCTACCATGAACAGCGATTTTCCACTGAAGCTCCAGCTTTTCTGTGCCACATCTCATTATTCCTACATCCCATACTGTTCCTGGTTGTGGACTGCTAGGTATAAAATAGAGGAAAAAAGGAAGTCTGCTTTCCATAATCAATCAATCAATCAATCAATCAATCAATCAATCAATCAATCAATCAATCATCCTTCCTTCCTTCCTTCCTTCCTTCCTTCCTTCCTTCCTTCCTTCCTTCCTTCCTTCCTTCCTTCCTTCCTTCCTTCTGATGGAAGGCAGACAAAAGGGAATAATCTTTTTACAGAGTTTAAAATCGCTGCCAGAGGATATAGTGATGGCACCAGAATAAACAGCTTTAAAAGGAGATTAGATAGATTTGCGGAGATGTCCCTCAATGGCTACTAGCTGCAGAGGCTGAGGGGAAACTCCCATATTCAGAGGGAGCAATCCTCTGAATCCCAGAGTCAAAAGGCAATATCAGAGAAAGGCACCGGCCTCTCTGCCCTGTTGCTGGCCATCCAGAGGAGCTGGTTAGCTGCTGTGTGAGATAGGAGACTGGACTAGATGGACCACTGGTCTGATTCATCAGGGCTCTTCTGATGTTCTTAGGAAGGCCTTGGCCTCTATGACCTGCTTTTGGTCCTCCAGAGAAACTGGATGGCCACTGTGTGAGACAGGATGCTGGAAAAGATGGGTCACCAGCCTGATCCAGCAGGGCCCTTCTGATGTTCTCAGGAAGGCCTCAGCCTCTCTACCATGTTGTTGGCCCTCTGGAGGAGCTGGTGGGCCCCTGTGTGAGACAGGATGCTGGGCTAGATGGACTCTTGGTCTGATCCAGCAGGGCTCTTCTGATGTTCTGAGGAAGGCCTCAGCCTGTCTGCTCTGTTGTTAGCTCTCCAGAGGAACTGGTTGGCCACTGTTTGAGAGAGGATGCTGGGCTAGATGGACCACTGGTCAGATCCAGCAGGGCTCTTCTGATGTTCTGAGGAAGGCCTTGGCCTTTCTGCCCTGTTGTTGACCCTCCAAAGGAGCTGGTTGGCCACTGTGTGAGGCAGGAGGCTGGACTAGTTGGACCACTGGGGCTGATCCAGCAGGGCTCTTCTGATGTTCTCAGGAAGGCCTCAGCCTCTCTGCCCTGCTGTTAGCCCTCCATAAGAGCTGTTTGATCATTCTCCGAAACAGGTTCTTCTCTGGGGCAAGGAACCCGTTTGAAATGTTTTAATATTTGAAATTTAAATGAATTTATTTTAAATGTCAGTTTGCCTTTTTGAAACTGTGCCTTTATTTGATTCTGAGTCTGTGGAGATAGAATGAAATATTACGTAATTAAAAAATTCGGAATAAATGAAATCCTGAATAAATAAAACCACCAAATCCTGTGCATCCCATGACCATGCCTGGCAGTACTCGCTCGCGTGTCAGTCAAAATGGGGACGTGGACATATCTGCTTTTTCTTTTTTGGGGGGGGGGATGCTTCAAAGAATATCTCGAAACACGACATGATATCTCATAATTATAGATCTTAATGAGGCCACTGGAAATATAATTAGTTCCCTTTCAAGTGAGCATCGGCTTTGCACTATCTTGTTTGCGATCCCCCTTTTTAAAAAAATGCCCCGCAGAAAGACTTGGAAGCTTTTGGACGCGGTGGCTTTTTGACACTCAAAAGGCAAAAAGCTCATTTTCCAGCACATTAGAGAGCTTATTGTGAAAGCAGATGCGATTGAATGAGAACAAATAAAAACGTCAGGGAGGAAAAAAAATCTATTTTCTTCTGTTGATCAACTATTAGCTACAGCATCCGACCACTTAAACACTGGAGAAAGGAACATATTGTTAATGTTAACATGGGCAGTTGAGAGCCTGCTGGTTATGCTATTCGGAAATATTAATGTTAGCGGAGAGCAGGCAAACTAATCTTCCCGAATATTTCTGCAGTGTGCATCTTTAAGCTCCCAATGTGTCGAGTAACACATTGTAAGGGCGGCTGGTGTATGGGGAGTGGGGGGGGGGGGGAGTTACAATCCTTTATTAAGAAATCGATACCAAATTACTGCTGCAAAAAGCGAGATCTCTATCCGCTGGGGATGTGAGCTTTGATTGATTTAATCGGTTGGTTAATCAAATCAACTTTCGTGATCCGTCAGTGGAGGGCAAGTTTTCAGGGCTGAGTCTGAAAAGAAAGAACGTAGGAACATCAGAAGAGCCCTGCAGGATCAGGGCCAACTCTCCATCCAGTCCAGCCTCCTGTCTCACACAGTGGCCAACCAGTTCCTCTGGAGGGCCAACAACAAGACAGAGAGTCCGAGGCCTTCCTGAGAACAGCAGAAGAGCCCTGCTGGATCAGACCAGTGGCCTGTCTAGTCCAGCGTCCTGTCTCACACAGTGGCCAACCAGTTCCTCTGGAGGGCCACAACAGGACAGAGAGTCTGAGGCCTTCCTAAGAACATCAGATAAGCCCTGCTGGATCAGAGCAGCAGTTTATCTAGTCCAGCATCCTGTCTCACCTAGTGGCCAACCAGTTCTTCTGGTCAGCCATCCAAAGGACATACAGGCTGAGGCCTTCAAAACGTTCTTGGGTGAAACATCGGCTCATGGCCCATTCCATTCTGACTTCTGATCTGGCCATGGGATGAAGACCTCTTTGATGGCCTTTACCAACGATCTCTGGAGGCAGCTGGATCTAGGTGGGCCATCGCTGCTGTCCTTGTTAGACTTGATATGAGCATTTGACTCTGTCAATGATGGGCTATTAGCCTAATGCCTTGTTGACATGGGGATTCAGGGCACAGCCTTTAAAGGGCTACAATCCTTTCTCCAAGGTCAGGGACAGAGGTTGGCATTAGGGGAGATTACCTCCCAGTGGCACGCCCTGGAATTCAAGGTCCTGCAGGCAGCTATTGTCTCTCCAATGTAACTTAACATCTATATGCACCTACTTGCCCAGCTGGTCTGGAGTTTCAGGCTGGGTTGTCATCGCTATGCTTATAACACCCAGCTATTTCTGTTGATGGACAGCCTTCGGACTCTTTGGCCAGGTGTCTGGAGGCTGTGGTGGACTGGTTCAAGGGAAGTCAAGGGGAGTCAAGTCAAAGTTAAATCCAGCTAAGATGGAGGTCCTTTGGCTGGGCCAGCAGGCTGAAGGTGAGGGACTATAATTCCTGGCTATTCACAGGACGGGGTGGGGAAGGCCGATTGGGCACACTCCAAATAGGCCATAACTCTGTTTCTGGTCTCCTGCCCTTTGGGGAGAGGGTGGGAAAGGCCAACCAAGTGAACTCCACACTGGCCATACTGCTATCTCCAGCTGCACTGCTCTTGCCAACCTCCTGCCTGACGGGAGAGGGTGTGGAAGGCCGTCTGACTGCCCTCTGTGGTAGCTGCATCACTCTCCCTGGCCTCCTACCCTCGCCCTGGGAGATCTGGGGGAGCTTCCAGGGGCCCCGGCTCATTTTTAAAATGGGCTTTCCTACTTGTTATTGTTCTATTTCTCAGGTAGAAAAACATCAGGAATTTGAAATATCTCTTTAAATAGAGCAGAAGCGCCCCCCATTTTCCTCTTAGTCTATTTTAACAGCATAGGCTCTTTCAGGATGCTCATTTTGGGGAGGCAGGAGAAATGCCACTTCCACGAGGACCTCTAGGCAGGGTGAGATGTTCTTCATGGCTCTGGTTGGACACAGAACATATTCTCTGTCAGCCTCACATCCTTGAATGCCTCTGGGCGTGACTTCTCATGGGTCTTGTCCTGGGTAGTAAACACATTACAGGAGATAAAGTGTTTCGCAGTCTCTCGACTGAGTTCCTAGCCCCAAAATTGCCTGCTGGAATTTGCTCCATTTGTAATTGGTCGAAATTGTACCCATCCGGGCATTTCGGTGGCTGTCGGTGTTTCACACCTGAAATTTTTTATAAGTCTGTCGTGTGCCGGATCATCTCCTTGTAAAATATCCTAACCGTATAAACTGTAAGAAGACTGGATCAGAAATAGCATATTGATCACCCAGGCTGTAAATACAAAGCGGCACAGGGATCAATAGCCCGTTATGCGCACGGCTCCTGTCGAGAGCGCGCCTAAATCATGTTTAGCCCTCGACACCAGGAAGGGGGATTTCATTGTTTAAAGTCAGTGAAAAACACTTCGACACATGGTTGCGATGTTTTTCTAAGAAGAAATGAGCAAGAAATACAGCCTCATGCGCATACTTCCTATTCTGAAAGTGCTGCCATGTTACGGCATTGTGGCTGGAAACCAACATGTCCTGCTATAAAGCTTGAGCGACAACTGGAGTCAGGCATGGTTGTTCTCTCCATCTCTCCTTCCCACGTTCTTAGCTCAGTGCTTTCCCTGTGCGCATAGAGAACTACAGTTGTTCTCTTTTACAGTGTCATGGTTATGAAGGGTGCTGTGCCAGGGCATTTTAAGAAAATGCATTCTTCCTGATAGGGCTGCCAACCAGAGGCTGGGAAATTCAGGTTTGGGTCGGGAAGACTTAACCAGGGTAGCCAAGGTGAGCACAAGCTTGACAGATTTAAGCAGGGTTGACTCCAGTTAGATCACCAAGGAAGGCTATGGCAAGCCACCTCTGAACGTCTCATGCCTTGTCAATAACAATAGCAATAGCAATAGCAATAGCAATAGCAATAGCAATAGCAATAGCAACAACAACAACAACAGCAACAGCAACAGCAACAGCAACAGCAACAACAACAACAATAACAATAATCTTATAACCTGCCCTTCCCTTTCAAAGCAATCAGAACAGGTTTCTATAAAAGAACAGACCTAATACATTCAATACATAGGTTTTTTTTTTTTTTTGAAATCTTCAAAATCTGCTAGCTCAATTAAATTTGTATCCTGAGGGTGTAAACAGGCTTGAAGGTTTTCCTTTAGGAGGTGGAAGAAATTTCCACTCAACTATAAATAAGCTGTCGCCAAAATAAACCAATAAATAATATGTACAAAACATTCCTGGTCAACACCAAATTGATCATTGTCTTTGACTGACCGACCAACCGATTGACTGACTGACTGACTGACTGACTGACTGACTGACTGACTGATTTATTGATTATATACTTCCCTCCCCTGAGGCTCAGGGTGGTTTACATGGGACTGGAATAATTATTTTCACATGGAACTGTTTACAGTTTACATGGAACTGGAATTAGTTATGCAGGACTCAAATTCATTTTCAGGAAAACCAACAAAAATACATCATCTGAACTTCTATAGTGGGGAAAAGTCAGGTAGCCACCTCCATCATTCAGCCCCCCCTTCCTCCTCCTCCCCCTCCTCCTCCTTCTGTAATATTCATTACCAGCATTTTAACTTGGTTTCCTTAGGACCGACGTCAGCGAACGCTTTGTGAATCCTCACCCTCTGGCATGCTATCAGCCGCGAAGAATAATAAATGCAAATGTAACATTTAGGCCACTGGAAACGGGTGTCCCGTCCCCCTCCCCTGGGAAAAAAGCAGTTCAAAGGGAACATCAGCTTGAAATCCGAGGCAGGGGACCGAACCGTCATCTGACTTCAAGGCGTCTTTGCATGGGGTTAATTAAAAAAAACAAAGCCATCGGACTGGTCCTGATTAGCTGTTTACGTTTTTGATGAAATGTTCTGAAGTTCGGTTTTGATCTTTAATTAGAGATGGCCTCGGTATTCTATAAGCCATTCTTTTGGTACACTTCCCTCAAGGAAAGGGGGGGGGAACCCTTTAGAAGCCTCCGTTCTGTTCCGTGTTCAATATAAATGCCATCATTCTCTTTGCGCTCCCCAGAGTAGGCACTTTAGTGGAAGAGGTGGAAGCCGGGAGGGAGGGAGACGGAAGAGGGGACTGCCGGATCCACCAGCAGCCTGCCATTTTAAAGAGTTCCGATCAGAGCCGAGGAGGAAATAATTTCCATTTCCAACTGCAATCCATCTCGCTCTAGTCTCCTCGATTCTTCATAACCTGGGCTGAAGAATTAGCAGCTGCTTGTAAAGGGGGATAAAAGATGCCCAAAGGGAAGAGAGTTATGATTGATCATTCCTTGACACGCCAGGGTAGGAGAGATAGCGCTCCCCTTTCGCTATTGATGCAATTTGATAGCATCCTGCTGCCTCGTAACATATGCTTCCCTTTAGATGGATTGTCTTTTGCTTTTCTCGACGGGGAACTGGATGAGCACAGCCTGGTCGGTCCATAATTTGGTTGCACGAAACAGCTTGACATGGTTTCTTTATGGTAGGTGGCACAAGACAATCAGAGAATAGGATCCCACCCTGGTTCTTGCGGTAATAGGACAGCCCAGAAGGGCACATTGGCAGAGATACCCAATAAACCACCAGTCTCATGGTTGAGGCCAGGATGAACAGAGGGGAAATCTATGGGGCTTACTTGGATGTTCCCATCCCATGTCCTTCCCCGGTTATACAGGCTCATCCCTGCCCTTCAAGAGAGTATCCCACCACAGTCTCTGAACAGATTTGAACAGAATGGCCAAGGGAGCCATGGTAGAAATGGAACGACAATGTCTTCATTTAAAAGTGTTATTTAAAAGTGGAGCCGGTTTGGTGTAGTGGTTAGGAGGGCAGACTTCTAATCTGGCAAGCCGGGTTCGATTCTGCACTCCCCCACATGCAGCCAGCTGGGTGACCTTGGGCTCACCATGGCACTGATAAAGCTGTTCTGACCGAGCAGTGATATCAGGGCTCTCTCAGCCTCACCCACCCTATAGGGTGTCTGTTGTGGGGAGAGGAAAGGGAAGGTGATTGTAAACTCCTTTGAGCCTCCTTCAAGTAGAGAAAAGTGGCCTATAAGAACCAACCCTTCTTCTTCTTCAGTAATATCAAGGCTCCCTCAGCCTCACCTCCCTCACAGGGTGTCTGTTGTGGGGAGAGGAAAGGGAAGGGAATGTAAACCTCTTTGAGCAACCTCTTTGCTTTAGGATGCTTAGGGCTGATCCTGCGTTGAGCAGGGGGTTGGACTGGATGGCCTGTATGGCCCCTTCCAACTCTATGATTCTATGAAAGGGAAAGCTACTGTAGGGCTCTTTGAGATTTCTTCGGGTAGAGAAAAGCAGATTATAAGAACCAACTCTTCATCATCATCATCATCATCATCATCATCATCATCATCATCATCATCATCATCTTCTTCTTCTTCTTCTTCTTCTTCTTCTTCTTCATTAATATCAGGGCCTGGAGGCAACAGCAGTGAGGAGGGGAGCGGGGAGGGTAGTGGGGGTAGTAGGGGGAATGGGGAGCTCAATGGCAGGGAGCAGCATGCCGCTCTCCCACCAAGGGGGGGGACTCCCCGGTTGGCTCTTCTGCTCCGTGTCCCCTTGTCCTGGGTCTTCCAGGGTGCTGCGCCAGGCCAGGGCTGGGATGGCGGCAGTGGGGTACATACTCAGGGCTGCCCTGCTGCCACCATCCCGGATTTGCAGCCCCGTGCATAATGGGTCTATGTCACTTCTGGGAGAAACCTGGAAGTAATATAGGGTAGTTCTAGAATCTCTAAGACTCTATGGTAAAAACATAAGGCTTCCAGCAATTCCTACAGTTACCTTAGCTCAATTCTGGGTTTTCCCAGGAAGTAACATAACAGAGCACGTGGTGTTATGGCCTCCAAGATCAACCGGACCTTCTACTGGTTGCCAGCACAGCCTGGTTACTCTAACCTAAATAGCTAACAGTTTCCCTACTTGGAAATCTTTTTAAGGAGAATCATTTGTAAGGATAATCATTGACCTCGGGCTCTGAATCTTCTCGCATTACTCCAGCACGCCTTCTGAACATGATGTTGATTTCCAGGGATCCCAAGGAAGTCTACCAGCAGACCCATTATTTAAATTAAACAGCGATCACAAGGCTCCATAGTTGGATGAAGAAACGTTTACATCTTTATGGGCTTGGCACGGATTCTGTAGCCTAGCCAAGCAGGCGAAGGCCCCATTAATATTCCAAGAGATTTTAAGCAAAAAGCTATTTTAATTAGTCCTGCAGCTGATTTCCTCAAGAACTAAAAGGAAACGGCCTCTGGAGTCTATGCATGTTGCCTGATTCAAGCATAAGCTCATTTTGCTTAAAGAAGAAAATGAAGTAAAAAATAATCCCCCCAACTACTCGACTGCCTGAACTTCAAGGATGTTCTGGAAACTAAAGTTTAAGCATCCAAGCGTCAGTGTTCCGTGCATTTCAGCAAACTGGCATAGTCTCAAACAGAACATTCTGTATTATGGATCTGTTTGATAAGACGTCTGTTTTGCTACCAGGAGGTACATTAGCAGGGCTAGAACTCTAGAAGCCTTCTCACTGATCCTCCCCCCCCCCCAAGCACCAAGAATACAGAGCATCACTGCCCCAGATCTAAGAACACAAGAGAAGCCATGTTGGATCAGGCCAGTGGCCCATCCAGCCCAGCACAGAGTGACCGAAACCCAGGCGCCATCAAGAGGTCTACCAGCAGGGTCAGAACTCCAGAAGGCCTCCCACTGCAGCTCTCCAATCCCTCCCACTGCAGCTCTGTCTCCAAAGAAGACAGAGCATCACTGCCCTAGACATAAGAAAGTAAGAGAAGCTATATTGGAATCAGATCAGTGGCTCATCCAGTCCAACACTCTGTGTCACACAGTGGCCAAAACCCAGAAGCCATCAGGAGACCCATCAGTGGGGCCAGAATGCCAGAAACCCTCCCACTCTTGCCCAACAAGTACCAAGAATGCAGAGCATCACTGCCCCAAACATAAGATCATAAAAGAAGCCATGTTGGATCAGACCAGTGGCCAATCCAGTCCAACACTCTGGGGAGAAAAGTCCATCTTTCTCTACCTTCCCTGTCACATGTACAATTTTTTTAAATTTTATTTTTTGGCTTATTATGATATTTTTATATCGCCCTTCCGGAAAAGCACGAGGTGTTTAGTGAATTTTGTAAGCCTCCCTCACGTTGCCGCCCTCATTTCATAGAATAATAGAATCATAGAGTTGGAAGGGGCCATACAGGCCATCTAGTCCAACCCCCTGCTCAACGCAGGATTAGCCCTAAGCATCCAAGAAAAGTGTGTATCCAACCTTTGCTTGAAGATTTCCAGTGAGGGGGAGCTCACCACCTCCTTAGGCAGCCTATTCCACTGCTGAACTACTCTGACTGTGAAAAACGTTTTCCTGATATCTAGCCTGTATCGTTGTACTTGAAGTTTAAACCCATTACTGCGTGTCCTCTCCTCTGCAGCCAACAGAAACAGCATCCTGCCCTCCTCCAAGTGACAACCTTTCAAATACTTAAAGAGGGCTATCATGTCCCCTCTCAACCTCCTTTTCTCCAGGCTGAACATTCCTAAGTCCCTCAAACTATCTTCATAGGGCTTGGTCCCTTGGCCCCAGATCATCTTCGTCGCTCTCCTCTGTACCCTTTCAATTTTATCTACGTCCTTCTTGAAGTGAGGCCTCCAGAACTGCACACAGTACTCCAAGTGTGGTCTGACCAGTGCCGTATACAATGGGACTATGACATCTTGTGATTTTGATGTGATGCCTCTGTTGATACAGCCCAAAATGGCATTTGCCTTTTTTACCGCTGCATCACACTGCCTGCTCATGTTTAGTTTACAATCCACAAGTACTCCAAGGTCTCGTTCACACACAGTGTTACCTAGAAGCGTATCCCCCATCCAGTAGGCATGCTTTTCATTTTTCTGACCCAGATGCAGAACTTTACACTTATCTTTATTAAATTGCATCTTGTTCTCATTTGCCCATTTTTCCATTGTGTTCAGATCTCGTTGAACTCTGTCTCTATCTTCCGGAGTATTTGCCAGTCCTCCCAATTTGGTGTCATCTGCAAACTTGATGAGTAGTCCCTCCACCCCCTCATTTGTTGTTTCTGCAAACTAAAGAGTCCCAGCCTCTTTCACCTTTCTCCGTTAAAATTCTTGTATTGGGTCTGGGGGGTCCGGGGTTCAAATACTCCCTCACCCTGGAACTCACTTGGAGCCACAATGGCTAGCTTCATCCTCAACTACCTCTCAGGTTTGTTGGGAGGGCAAAAGGGAAGAGGGAGGATCCTCCCCTCAGCTCCTTGGAATAAGAGTGAGTCAATGTGCCATAAATAAAATACCTACAGTACTCGCTAGGGGAGTGGGGTTCCACAGTAGGAAACAGATTCACTCCACTGTGCTGTGTGTCCACGTCTGCATGGTTGAGGCCTTCTCTTTCTGAGAGACCAATTTTGCTCTGCTCGATAGGTAACCCAAGCCATCTGTCTTGCCCTTGTGGGCAGAGAACCATCCAATTAATCACTGCCCTTGAACAAAGGGGAGTTCATAAAATGCTTTGGGATCCTTTGAGGCAGAAGGCAGCCAGGTAATATTAAAAAATGTAAGAAATCTTGACACGATATCGCTCCGCCTCACACTTCCGTGGCACCTTTCATCTCCACGGATCTCAAATTGCTTCATAACTATACATAATGGGGGCCATTAAAGTTTTTATGCTCTCTGCAATGCAGCGCTCACTTTCCTTGGAGAACTTTCTCTACTGCGGAATGGAATATTCACAGAACGAAGCCTAGCGGGAAATGTTCTGGATTATGTTTGTTGAGAAGCTTACTTTGGTGTAGCCCCTCAGCGTTCGATGCGATACGATTGGAACTGGTGCGTTCTGAAGGCCTGCAACTAAAGCACTTATTGTATTTGTGAGTCTAATACGGCAGGGGTAGACAACCTGTGGTCCTCCAGATGTCCATGGTCTACAATTCCCATGAGCCCCTGCCAGTGTTTGTTGGAAGGGACTCATGACTACCCCTGTAATAGAGGATTCCTAATTACCTCAGGAGCCTCTTGTGGCGCAGAGTGGTAAGGCAGCGATATGCTGTCTGGAGCTGTCTGCCCATGAGGTTGGGAGTTCGATCCCAGCAGCCGGCTCAAGGTTGACTCAGCCTTCCATCCTTCCGAGGTCGGTAAAATGAGTACCCAGCTTGCTGGGGGGTAAGCGGTAATGACTGGGGAAGGCACTGGCAAACCACCCCGTATTGAGTCTGCCATGAAAACGCTAGAGGGCGTCACCCCAAGGGTCAGACATGACTCGGTGCTTGCACAGGGGATACCTTTACCTTTACCTTTAATTACCTCAGAGTTCTACCCAGAACCACATTGGCCATGGGACTTACCTGTGGGAGACATCTCAGCAGAAGCAAGAGCAGTGCTGGGTGCCCATGAAGAGCTTCCTGAGAGACCAAGAAGATGGAAGAGGCCATGGCTCAGTGGTAGAGTATCTGTATGACATGCAGATAGTCCCAGGTTGAATCTGTGGCATTTCCAGTTGAAAGGATCGAACAGGAGGTAGAAGAAAGAGAGTTGGGTTTTGTTCCCCACTTTTCACTACACGAAGGAGTCTCAAAGAAGAGTCAGTTTCTATAGCCTGCTTTTCACTGCCCTTTTCACTTTTCACTGGCTTATAATCGCCTTCCACAACAGACACCCTGTGAGGGAGGTGAGTCTGAGAGAGCCCAGATATTACTGAAGAAGAAAAGTTGGTTCTTATATGCCGCTTTTCTCTACCCGAAGGAGTCTCAAATCGGCCTTCCCTTTCCTCTGAGAGAGACTGAGAGAGCCCTGATATTCCTGCTCAGTCAGAACAGTTTTATCAGTGCTGTGGTGAGCCCAAGGTCACCCAGCTGATTGCATGTGGGGGAGCGGGGAATCAAACCCGGCTCGCCAGATTAGAAGCTGCCTCTTTTAACCACAATACCATGTATCAACGACACCTTACAAGTGACTTCCCTTCCTCTCCCTATGATAGACGCCCTGTGAGGTAGGTGGGGCTGAGAGTGCTCTGAGAGTGCTCTGAGAGTGCTGAGAGGTGATGTGAAAGACCTCCCACTGAGGCCTTGGAGAGCTGCAGACAACCTGAAGAGACAATGGTTCCAAAGGGTCTGATTCAGGATAAGGCAGCTTCATGTGTCCACGTGTACCTGTTAACCCCGTGGAACCTTGGATACTGAGGGGCTTTACGCACCGGGATCTTTGTAGCAAATTGGTCACTGAATGAAAAATCACCATTCAAAATAGTGGAATTCGTCGTTATGCATACCTGCCTTTGTAGTGGAATCCAGTTGCGTTTTGTAGCGTTTCCCACTGGCTTCCGGTCTCGGCAGAAATCGCTAGAAAGGAAGCGCTATTGCCGAGCTCGTCCCGCCCCTGGCCGTCAAGCAGCCAATGGGCAGCCGTTAGCATGCTCCCAAACAGCCCCTTTCCCTTTAAGAAAGGTTAAAAAAAAAAACAGACCCATTGCAACAAATCTGTGTTAATTCGTGGCAACGGAGAGACCCATCCAGCTGCCTGGTGTGTTTGAGCTGTCGTTTGATCGTTGCCATGCTCCCTCCGAGTGAAAAAAAAAATCCCCCCCCCTCTCACGGGCCCGATTTTCGGCTGAATGAATGTGTAAAAAATAAAGTGACTGCTTAGTAGTGTGCTTAGTGACTGAAGTGTGCTTAGTGACTGAAGGTGAGGGACTGAAGCCGGGGAAGCCTCTAAACTGAAAGAGGCTCGCTGGTGCGTTTATCCCCGCTCGCTCGGAGAAAAAAAAAATGGCGATCGCTTCGCCGGAAGATCAGAGAAGAGAGCCAGGGGGAGGGACTTTGTAGAAACCGCAACAATGTTAACGCACAGGTCTTTTTCACTAGTGTTGCAGATTGGTTCCAGGAGTGTATCGCTTTCCGGAGGGTGAATCCACTTTTGGGGATTTCTCTGAAAGCGCTACAAGGAAGCGCTTTTTGCAGATTGGTTTCAGGTGTGTGGCAGATTGTCGACGACGTTGTGCAAAACAGCAAATCAGTAGCGTTTTCAATTGGCAACCATTGTGCTATTTTGAAGGCGTGCAAAAAGCCCCTGAAAATATCTGCAATCATTCCTGCTCCAACTCAGCCTCTCAATACTGAACCCCCCAAGACTTCACCAGGGACCCAGAACAAAGATATGCTGCAACACAAGCTGGGACGATGTTGGAAGGAGTAGTACCTACTTCTTGGCAAGAATCTTTCTTGAGCCTTGCTGGATCAGACCTGTGTTCCATCAAGTGCAGCATGCTGTCTCACACAATAGCTAACCAGGCCTAACAATGGGGAAAAGAGAACAAGGCCTTCTTCTGATGTTGTCTCCTAGGAATTGCTACTGAGAGACAGAAACTCTTTGTCTCTTGCCTTGAAAACCCTATACCAACCATTCCCAACTTTTTTACCATTGAGAAACCCCTGAAACTTTCTTCAGGCTTCGGGAAAACCCCCAAATGGTGCATTTGTGCAGAATATCATTGCAAAGAATAGATTTGTACATGTCCCCCTGGGGCCCCTCCCTCCCCCCCCCCCAGATCCTTCATTGGCCATTTTGGGAGGGGGGATGGGTCGACCTGACCATATACGGTCATATCACCCAATAAATGTGTAACGGGTTTAAAAACTATGTTAAAAATTAACTCCCACCCATTCAAGAAACCCTTCCGGGACCATCAAGAAACCCCAGGGTTTCACAAAAAACCTTGGTTGAGAAAGTCTGCCCTATAGGCTCATCTTATCAGCTGTGTATTGATGGCACTTTCCACCACATGGAATGAGGGCCAGCTTGGTGTAGTGGTTAGGAGTGCGGACTGTTAATCTGGCGAACCGGGTTTGATTCCCTGCTCCTCCACATGCAGCCATCTGGGTGACCTTGAATTTGCCACAGCACTGAGAAAGCTGTTCAAGCAGGAATAACAGGGCTCTCTCAGCCTCACCCACCTCACAGGGTGTCTGTTGTGCGGAGAGGAAAGGGAAGGGAATGTAAACCTCTTTGAGCAATGTCTTTGCTTTAGGATGCTTAGGGCTGATCCTGCGTTGAGCAGGGGGTTGGACTAGATGGCCTGTATGGCCCCTTCCAACTCTATGATTCTATGATTCTGAGACTCCTTCAGGTAGAAAAAAGCTGCATATAAGAACCAACTCTTCTTCTTCTTCTTCTTCTTCTTCTTCTTCTTCTTCTTCTTCTTCTTCTTCTTCTTCTTCTTCTTCTTCTTCTTCTTCTTCTTCTTCTTCTTCTTCTTCTTCTTCTTCTTCTTCTTCTTCTTCTTCTTCTTCTTCTTCTTCTTCTTCTGTTTCCTGTCCGTCACATGTCATCAATGCTGCAAAGGACTGAAACAAGCTTTCCGGATTTGTTATTTTTTTATTTTTGATTTGACCAACTAACTTCCCGGTAACTTCCCAGATGTCCATCTCCGTGTCAAATCGTGGCTAATGCTTTGTGCTATACTAGATGGTATTCGACTTAGGTGATTATGCCAAAGCGCTTCTTCCCTTTCGACGTATGGCAGCAGATAATGGGTATCGGATGGATTTTTCTTAATGCTTCATTTATATGCCAGGCCATGAGGCTGACCGTGTAAGTATCAAAAGAATGGTGTTCCTTCATCGTTAAAGTCTTCCTCTCAAGGCTGAGAGAGGAGCCTTCTATTAAAAGGGTGCCCTCTCATCTTAATTGCAATTTTAATATTTTAATGTTTAAATGTTTTAATTCAATAGTGTAAGCTGATACTTAATTGTTAATTTTATGTTTAAAGTTTACTTAATCCCAAGGTTACTATATATGGACATTTTACTTTCATTTTAGAAAATTCTGTAATCGGCCCACGTTTTTGAAGCCAAAATAAATAAATCTGCGTTTTTTAAGCCAAAATAAATCAATCTGTTAATGTACCGAGATTGTTGGCGGTCACCGGTATAAACTTGTGGCAGTCCTTGTTAAGTGAGAAACAAATCCCAGAAGACAGAAATGCAACCCCCCCCCCAAAAAGACAGAATCTTTAATAAAACTCCAAAACAAGAATCACGACATATCATTTGAGATTCTTCGTTTGAGAAATGGTATTGATAATTCAGTTTATGGACAGGGAGGAATAGATTGATTGGCTACACTGGAGAAAAAGCTACACAGAGAACACAGATCCTGGCATTTTTGGCTCCATACATTGACGCAACCGTATAGAAATCGTATTAAGTAATATTTTAACTAATGTTGAATTGAATTATAAAGTTTGTATTCTTCATTCTGCTATATATTGTACTGCATTTTAATCTTCTTTGAGCCACCTTAAGAAGGGCAGCATATAAATATAAAAATGAAGGAAGGAAGGAAGGAAGGAAGGAAGGAAGGAAGGAAGGAAGGAAGGAAGGAAGGAAGGAAGGAAGGAAGGAAGGAAGGAAGAAGCTTTTGTGGGGAATATTTTATTGATGCACTGATGCAAATCAGAACATTTGAAATAGATGAAGTCTTCCGATGAAGTCTTTTAAAATAATTTTAGAGAAGAAGAAGGGCTGGTTCTTTATATCCCACTTTTCCCTATCCAAAGGAATCCTAAAGCAGCTTACAAACACCTTTCTGTTCCTCACCCCACAACAGACACCCTGTAAGGTAGGTGAGGCTGAGAGAGCTCTGAGAGAACTGTGACTGGCTCAAGGTCTCCCAGTTTGCTGTATGTAGAGGAGAAGTGGGGAATCAAACCCGGTTCTTCAGATCAGTGTCCACCACTCATAACGCATATACTACACTGGCTCTCTTTTACTTTAAGGAACAGAACTGTACAGATGTAAAACACAGAAACAGTTGGGTTTCTGCAATTTTTTTCAATTACTGCTAATGAATAGATTTTGTGTTACTAGTTTTTAAAAAAATTAAATGAAAGTTTTTCAGACATAAATTATTTTCCTTTTTTCCTGCTTTTCCGTTTAGGTTCATATTGGTATTTTATGAATTTTTGGTCCACTCTGCATATTATGAGTTACTTATGTTTAATTTATAGAGTGCTCAATTTGAATGTTACCACTGAGGAAGGCTTTTAGCCGAAACAAGGCTGGTTCATGGAGATGAAAATAATTTGAACGTTTTAACATGGATTTCTGTGTTTAGACATTTGTCTCTATAATTGGGCACGGGTAGTTATATAGGTGGAACTTTTAGAATATGGTTTTTAATGTTATTTTAACATCTTTCTATGTATAATAAAAGTATATTTGGTATTTTGTATAGTAGGACTGCATATTTAGCAATGGTGTTTTTTTTTCAGTCTCAACCCTTTTTTGGCTATCTTTCTCAAATATGGTTCTGTTTTCCCTCTCTTTTGGTTGCACTAGTGAAACGTACCTCACAGGGTTCAAAATGTAAGGGCAAGTCTGGCTGCCAGTTATTTATTTTCATTCATTCATTCATTCATTCATTCATTCATTCATTCATTCATTCATTGGCTTCCGCTCATCACACATTAAAAGACTGAGCAGTTTTACTTGCCTTGGCAATGAGGTGAGCAATTTGAATGGCTCTTAACAAACACTTGTCTTCTCTCTTCCAGTTGTTAACCAAGAGAACTGCCAGAGAGAAACCGACGTTTCTTCACCTTGTTCGCCACTTGCTTTAAACATTAAATTGTATTCAAGACAGGTGAGATCCAAGATACAACCCAGCACTCAGAGCTACTGTTGTATGGTTTTATTGTCTTGTTAGATTTTTATATTTCTAGAGAGTGTTAATATGCTCTCCTCCACCCCAAGCCTATTTAAGGAGGGGTGTGGGTGCAGGAAGAGGTGGGGTAACCTGCCACAACTAAAACTCCACCCTGCAGCCCGGCATGAAACCTGCAGTGCATAAACGGTCCATGGGACCCAATCCAGAATGATAAGGCAAAATCCCCTAAACGAGAAAAAGTCACGCACTGATCACCAGTCTGATGAACTGCCTCTGATATCATATTGTCACTCTGTTTACTTCTCTGCAAAAGATTGGAGAGTCCCTGATACTACAGAATTGATACTTTATGCGATTCCCCAACTAGTGCTTTAAAATGTGGGGTGTAGCCAGCCTTTTGCTGCCCAGACGCTGGATGCTGGTGACGTCTTGCGAAGTGCCTGGAATATAACGACTACCTAAGGTAAGGATTTTGCTACATTTAACAGGTGGGTAAGGCCCTAGGTTTTATGCCCCTTCCTTCACATGCAGTCAGCTGGGAGACCTTGGCCCAGTCACAGTTTTCTGAGAGCTGTTCTCACAGAGCTGTTTGCTCAGTGCTCTCTGCCTCACCTATCTCACAGGGGGTCAGTTGTAAGGAGAGGGAGGGCAGGTGGTTGTAAGCCACTTGGAGTCTCCTCTAAGGTGTAAAAAGCATGGTACAAAAACTTCTTCTTCTTTTTCTCCTCCTCCTCCTCCTCCTCCTCCTCCATCTCTTCCTCCTCCTCCTCCTCTTTCTTATTCTGTACCCTGGAGATGAGCCGTAATTCCAGGCTCTGGCCAGGTTCCACTTGGAGGCTGGCATCCTTCTCTCGCCGACACACCAGGGAGACCCTGGCTCATTTCAACCTGCATGTGTGCTCTCTTGAGTTAATATATGTCAGCAAGGCAATGTTCTTTTCTTAGCAAACAGTAAAGTGAAATTCAAGGCTATTAAAAGAGACTTTAAATGATAAAAAACCCACAAGGAAATTACACAGTGAGAGGCAATCAGACCGAATTACATTGTTCGGGTGCACATGAATTAGCTTGCTTTATTGATAATACCGCTTTCATCCCCCCCCTTCCCAATTTTTACTCGCACCTCTTTTAATTAGAACGGTCCCTCTTCAAGGGGAAGGAGAGGGAGCGATTCGGTCCGGTCTCTGGTCTCCCCTTTGCGAGTCCTTCCTCCCGCTCTTTGCATTAGCAGACAGACTGGGGAGTTTTACACTTTTGAAATTATATTATATGGATCATATCATTTCATTTATTCCGAGAGAACGGTGCCCGTGCCACGCTTGTTATATATCCGAAAAGTAGGAAGAAATGGCTTTTACGTCTCATTCATTCAAGTGGAGTTACAAGTACCTATTTAACCTCTAAATGGGGTGGTTTATCAAAGTATAAAAAGCTTTCCACCCGCTAAGCTGAAAAGATTTAAGTCCTACTTGCTTCAACATGAGCCAAGATTATTATTTTTTTTTTTACCGTTGCCGGTGCATTCTGATAGATGTATGTACATAAGCACGATTGCTAATCTAATCAGATGAAAACCTGGGGATTGTGCAGTGACCTCTCCTCCTTGCTGCTTTACTTTTAGTTTGGTGTAGTGGTTTGGTGTAGTGGTCAGGAGTGCGGACTTCTAATCTGGCATGCCAGGTTCGATTCTGTGCTCCTCCCCCATATGCTGGGTGACTTTGGGCTCGCCACGGCCCTGATAAAACTGTTCTGACCAGGCAGTGATATCAGGGCTCTCTCAGCCTCACCCACCTCACAGGGTGTCTGTTGTGGGGAGAGGAATGGGAAGGCAAATGTAAGCTGCTTTGAGACTCCTTCAATTATAGGAAAGCGGAATATAAGAACCAACTCTTCTTCTTCTTCAGTAATATCAGGGCTCTCTCAGCCTCACCCACCTCACAGGGTGTCTGTTGTGGGGAGAGGAAAGGGAAGGCGACTGTAAGCCGCTTTGAGACTTCTCCAGGTAGAGAAAAGTGGCATATAAGAACAAACTCTTCTTCATCTTCAGTAATATCAGGGCTTCCTCAGCCTCACCCACCTCATAGTGTGTCTGTTGTGGGAAGAGGAAAGGGAAGGCTACTGTAAGGCTCTTTGAGCCTCCTTCTGCTGCTATCGTACATCTCAATTTTTAAAAGCTTCACTAGTTAATTTTGTCAGCCACCACGGGTGCGACCCTAGGGCCGGCTACCTTGGCGTGTCCGCCAACTGCCTTCTCTTCGGCCCTCTGGCCTCCCTGAGGGTCATTTTGCCCCAGTTTACTAGAGCCGGCTGTTACAACAGGCCTTGCTACTGGTAAATAAATACATTAAAAAAAAACAAGTTATGAGGAACAGTAGAAGTTCTTTTGTACAACAGTCTTACGAAGCAACCAACATTTCCAACTGTAAACGGAATAGCACCCACAAATGTGTTGGAATTTTCAAAATCTGTAGTGTGCAGGATTCAACAGCACGCAAAGAATATCCTACAAGGGGCCTCAGAAGAGATGTGTAGTTAGCGTATTCGGATTAAGACCTTCCCGATAACTTTCAAATTATCTACTTCCGTCTCCTGGCTGGCTCAGTCAGAGACTTCTTCCTCCTTTCAGCCCAATTCCTTCTGCTTTCCCTATGGAACAACAGGAAGACATACTGTTAGGACTATATCTCTCAATCCGGAATGGGACCCAATCCGGTTGGAGAGAGGGAAGTCGCAGGCAGTTACACAGGTTCCAATTACAGAATTAATTTTAGACATTTCCTCAGTTAAGATAGGATGTCAGTTAATAGAATCATGGTAAGGACCATAGAGGCCATCTAGTTCAGCTATCCCCAACCCCTGGTCCGGAGACCAGTACTGGTCTGTGGATCAGTCAGTACCGGGACGCAGCTCCTCCTCATCCTCTTCCCTGGCTGCTGCCTCGGGGGCTGCCCTGCCACTCTGCCACCAGCTCACCTTTGGTGCTCTCCGGCAGCCGCCATGGCTGGGGCTCCCCCTCGGCATGGCAGCGCCCCCCAGCGGGCGGCAGGAAGTCAGGGACGCCGGCTGGAAAGCAAGTGGAGCAGGGGCTCAGGCGGCGGCAGCGACGTCCCTCGACAAAAGACTACCCCCCTCCCGGGCCTCAGTAAAATTGTCAAGAGTTGACCGGTCCCCGGTGATAAAAAGGTTGGGGACCACTGATCTAGTTCAACCCTCTGTTCAATGAAGGATCAGCCTAAAGCAGCCAGGAAAGATATCTATTCAGATGCTGCTTAAAGACTGCCATTACTATCTGTAGGAGCCAGAACAAAATGAAATGAAATGAAAAAAAAATGAAATAAAAGCCTTGTCCCATACTGCACAGCATCTGACCTGGCTGGCTACACTGATGACAAATTCCAAAATGATTAAAAAATAAAGGGGGTGGGGGAATCAACTCGTTCATAGTCTGAGTGCCAATAAGGACTGACTCAATATACCTAATTAGAAAAGCAAGAACTACAAAAGTGTACATAGAACAAGACTGCTTTGTTTTATACAACAGAACAGAAAGAATATGAACTCTAAATGTGACCTTTATTACTGTTTGGCCAGCTAGTATCCGTAAGCCTTCAAGTTGATGTGAACTAGGTGCCAGGAAAGAGGGGAGGGGAGGGGAGGAGACCACAGAATAGCCAAGGACAACTTCTGATCCTTGGTTATATTGCTAAGACCAGGGAAGACTATTGCTCTTGTATTACAAAGGAGGCAAAGCTTAGGATCTTTCTGAAATGCTCACTGATGCGAGAGATGGCGATGTCTTCCAACCAGCCCAAAAGAACACTGTATGCCAAAATAAAACAAGCATCATTGAGGAAAGCAAACCAAACAGCTACCAAAGCAATAGATAAAGGGGTGACTAATGAAGGTAATTCTTTAAACACTCATATAGTAATCAAGGGCCTATTCCGCACACAATAGATAATTCAATGCACTTTAGAAGTAGATTTTCCTGCGCCACATAGACCGTTTATGCACTGGAGGTTTCATGCCGGGCTGCAGGCTGGAGTTTTAGTCGTGGCAGGTTGCCCCACTTCTTCCTGCACCCACATGGGGGAGCATTTGGCCCAGTGTGCCTCATCCGCCCCCAAGTTGTGTTCTTGCATGGAAGCTGGAGCAGTGAAGTTCCCAGTGCATAAACGGTCATAGGAAAATCCAGCTGCCAAAGCACATTGAAAGTGCCTTATCCTCTGTGTGCAGAATGGGTCAAGAATTCTGGTAATGCATCACAAAAAGTACACTGCAGAGCTCGGAAAAGTCCAGAGGTCATCTAAGAGGATGAGAGGTTTGGGGCACCTTCCTCAGAAGGAAAACTGAAGAGGATGGGACGTTTCAGTTGAAAAAAGAGACAATGAAGGGGGGGGAACATGATCGAGGTTTAACAAATTATGCACGGGGTAGAGCGAGTTGACAAAGAGAAATGTTTATTCTCCTCAAATGCTAGAAAAGGGTATCTATTGAAGCTCAGGGAAAGTAGGTTCAGGGCTGACAAAAGGAAATGCCACTTTACACAAAGTGATGAAAATGTGGAATTCACTGCCAAAGAATGCTATAATGGCCATAAGAATGAAGAATTTTCAAAGGGTGACTGAGGGGAACGTCCACAATGAGAGGCACTAATCTTCTGAATCCCAGAGCCAGGAGGCAATTTCAGGAGAAGTCCTCTCTGCCCTGTTGTTTGCCCTCCAGAGGAACTGGTTGGTCCCTTTGAGAGACAGGAGGCTGGACTAGATGGACCACTCATCTGATCCAGCAGGTCTCTTCTTATGATCTTAAGCTGCAGATCGTATACCATTGTAATTCTACCTGCCAGGATTTAGCAATTCTGATGTAACAGAATTGCAACATATTGCCGACACCATGAAAAAAGCCTGGGATGGTAGTGTTGGAAAATAATTTCAAGTCTCAGCTGGAGTATGGAGTCCCCCTTAGGTTTGCAAGGGTAGGAGACATTCAGAGGTCTCCTCCTCACATTCAGAGGTGATTTCCATTGTCTGTCCTGTGTCTGTCCAGAGCCAACCCAGCTTAGCTTCCAGGCAAGACTGGCAATCTAGAAGGTATTTTGCATGGAGCCAAATAAAACAGTTTTGAAAACAACCAGTTTAGACCGCTTTATTATACTACAATCGTTGTTCTGCATTGAATATAGTCTGTTGAAAAACTTTGTTGCAGTGCTCTCTGCATGAAACAATTCATGGCCCTGCTCCCTGTAATTTTGCCAACTCTGTTTTGTTCTCTAATGCAGTCACTAATCTGCATAACTAAGGAGCTTCTCTGCATGACTAATAGTACCCCCAAGACAGGCAGGAGAGAAATGAATCGGTGAAAAGCCTTTCAGAAACAATGCTTAAAGGACACTTAAAGCACTGAAGAGGCAGTTCACTATGCAGAGCAAAATCAGTTTTGTGGAGTAAATTCACTCTTCTGTGCAGAAATCAGAAAAACAACAATGTATTTAGTGAGATTGCATCAGCTTATCCATCATGCAGAAGAGGCCCAGATCGATTTGAACACGGATCTTTCTCTATTCCCCCCCCCACACTGAAACAGAAAGTGTTCTGCACTTGATTGAGGAAGCTCAGAAGAGGGGGAGGAGCCAAGTGCAGCAGGAGCCTCTTTCTTTTCTTGAAGGGGGGGGGGGAAGAGGATTGGAGACAGCAGATGAGGGAGCCACAACGGTCAGCCAGGCTGGCTCACTGCGGATTACAGTCATAATAAAAAGTTACAATAGTTCATGCCCCAAATCTCCCAGTCTTTCCCAACTCGAAGCTGGTGGCCCTATAAGGTTAGGCAGTATAACCCTAAATGGAGTTACACCCACTTGAATCCTTCAAGGGCTTTGAAAGGCATATCTCCGACTGGGACCTCGCTGTCCACAGCCTAACTGAGCGCAAGCCTGGGGCCCCAATTCGGCCTGTGTGTTCCGGAATGCCGGGGACGCAAGGCCGTCCCTCCATTTTGAGGCGATCCGTGTTGCCATGGTGCTCATGCTCTTTGGCACGCTGACATTTTGTGGGAGGTGGTAATAAATTACCCGAGCTCTCGAGCTCTTGCATTTTACTTTTTTTTTTAATTTCCTGTGACTCTGGAGCCAAAGGAAGTGTCAGGAATAAAAATACACCAGGCCAGTGTGCCTTCTCACGCAGCCCGCGGCCTTAGAGAAAAGTCTCGCAGGCAGCCCTTAATAAAGGGAGAAACTCACAGGCTTCCCCCTCCTCCCCCTTAGAAGTTAAATTACATCTGGATTCATTTCATATGTAACACCCCTTTTCCTGTAAGAACCCGAACAGCTTCAGCACCGACATATAAGTCTCTGCTAATAGCACTAAAAAAGGCCCATTAGAAAAGCTGTAATTTTCTATTAATCTTCCTATCAATTCTCTTTAAATGCAGCGTTGGGAACTGTGTTAGATAGACCACCGTGAACTTTTAGATAACGTATTCCTCTCTGAAGGAGAATGATCTTTAGCTCTTCATGGACAACCAGGTATTCATCTGCACACTGATTCACCCCACAAAAGAGGCACTGAAGGGTAGTGGTTAGAGCAGGGTCCCCCAAACATTTTGAGCCTGCAGGCCCATTGGGAATTGTGGCAAGGCACGGTTGGGTGCAGCAACACAAAATGGCTGCTTCAGGAGGCAGCGAAACAATCGCTGCAGCTGAACTCCAGGGAAACAGTATAGATCAGGGATTCCCAATCTAATAGAGTTGGAAGGGGCCTCCTGGGTCATCTAGTCCAACCCCCTGCACTATGCAGGACTCTCACATCCCTATCTCTCATCCAATGGAGTCCAATGATGGTTCTGCAGACTATTAGTCAATTAATAGAGCCAGTTTTGTATACTGGTTAAAACTGGTGGCCTCAAATCTAGAGAGCCGGGTTCGAATCCCCACTCCTCCACATGGAGCCAACTGGGTGACCTTGGGCCAGTCACAGTGCTCAGATCTCTCTCAGCCCCACCTGCCTTGCAGGGTGCCTCTTTTGGGAAGAGGAAGCAAGCTGCTTTGAGACTCCTTTGGGTAGTGAAAAGCGGGGTATAAATAGACCAACTCATTTTATATGCATGTTTTTCAGCATTAAGCAATGAGCAGATTCACAGATACAGTTAATCAACCAAGATTCCCTTAACACATATGCTTGAACCTTGAAGCCCCTTCAGAGTGGCCATATGGTTGTTGTTGTTAGGTGCGAAGTCGTGTCCGACCCATCGCGACCCCATGGACAATGATCCTCCAGGCCTTCCTGTCCTCTACCATTCCCCGGAGTCCATTTAAGTTTGCACCGACTGCTTCAGTGACTCCATCCAGCCACCTCATTCTCTGTCGTCCCCTTCTTCTTTTGCCCTCGATCGCTCCCAGCATTAGGCTCTTCTCCAGGGAGTCCTTCCTTCTCATGAGGTGGCCAAAGCATTTGAGTTTCATCTTCAGGATCTGGCCTTCTAAGGAGCAGTCAGGGCTGATCTCCTCTAGGACTGACCGGTTTGTTCGCCTTGCAGTCCAAGGGACTCGCAAGAGTCTTCTCCAGCACCAGAGTTCAAACGCCTCAATTCTTTCACTCTCAGCCTTCCTTATGGTCCAACTTTCACAGCCATACATTGCAACTGGGAATACCATAGCCTTGACTAAACGCACTTTTGTTGGCAGGGTGATGTCTCTGCTTTTTAGGATGCTGTCTAGATTTGCCATAGCTTTCCTCCCCAGGAGCAAGTGTCTTTTAATTTCTTTGCTGCAGTCCCCATCTGCAGTAATCTGGGAGCCCAGGAAAATAAAATCTGTCACTATCTCCATTTCTTCCCCATCTATTTGCCAGGAATTGAGAGGGCCGGATGCCATGATCTTCGTTTTCTTGATGTTGAGTTTCAAGCCTCCTCCTTCACCCGCATCAACAGGCTCTTTAGTTCCTCTTCACTTTCTGCCATTAGAGTGGTATCATCTGCGTATCTGAGGCTGTTGATATTTCTCCCTGCAATCTTGATCCCAATTTGTGACTCCTCTAATCCCGCCTTTCTCATGATATGCTCCGCATACAAATAAAATAGGCAAGGCGACAGTATACAGCCTTGCCAAACTCCTTTCTCAATTTTGAACCAATCAGTGATTCCATGTTCAGTTCTCACTGTTGCTTCTTGAACTGCATATAAGTTTCTCAAGAGACAAATAAGATGCTCTGATATTCCCATCTCTTTAAGAACTTGGCACAATTTGTTGTGCTCCACACAATCAAAGGCTTTAACATAGTCAATGAAGCAGAAGTAGATGTTCTTCTGGAACTCCCTAGCTTTCTCCATGATCCAGCGTATGTTGGCAATTTGATCTCTAGTTCCTCTGCTTCTTCGAAATCCTGCCTGTACTTCTGGAAGTTCTCGGTCCACATATTGCTGGAGCCTAGCTTGTAAAATTTTGAGCAACACTTTGCTAGCATGAGAAATGAGTGCAATGGTGCGGTAGTTTGAACATTCTTTGGCATTACCCTTCTTTGGGATTGGAATGTAAACTGACCTTTTCCAATCCTGTGGCCATTGTTGAGTTTTCCAAATTTGCTGGTATATTGAGTGTAGCACTTTTACTGCAACGTCTTTTAAGATTTTTAATAGTTCAACTGGAATGCTGTCACCACCACTAGCTTTATTGTTGCTCAAACTTTCTAAGGCCCATTTGACTTCACATTCCAGGATGTCTGGCCGTATGGAGTTGTCCTTAAACAATCCCATTGCATTCCAGTTGGGCTTTCTGCAAGACAAGAACAACAAATGCTTTTTCCGTTCCTCTTCAGTTTTATCAGTGCTGTGGCGAGCCCGAGGTCACCCAGCTGGCTGCATGTGGGGGAGCACAGAATCGAACCCAGATTAGAAGTCCGCACTCCTATCCACTACACCAAACTGGCACCAAAAAGCAAGGTTTGTAGTTGGATGGGAGCCCACCAGGGAAGGCAATGGCAAACCGCCTCTACTTCTCAGATCTCAGAAGCTAAGCAGGACTGGCATTGGATGGGAGATCACCAAGGAAGACTCCGCAGAGGAAGGCAATGGCCTTCTTTCTTGTTTGTTTGAAAGCCCCTTGCTGGAGTTGCTTTCTCTTTACACACATACACATTATTCTCAACATCCCAAATTATTCTCAACATCCCAAAACCCGGTAATATAAGACCAGCCAGCACTTTCATTTGTTTGGACCAGACAGCTGGCAAACAGTGCTCAACTTCCTTTGCGGGACACCCCTGGGAATGCACATCCTTCTCCACATCCTTCTGCTTGCACATGAATGCTTTTATTAGGATTAGGGGGAAGATGTCGTAAGATGAGCTTGACTGGAGTGGCACCGTGGAGACCTATAACAACTTTGATGAACAACGAGGACGGGAGGTTTGACACTTGAAAACACCCTCCCCCAAATTTTGGATTGAGATTTTGTGCTTCTGCTCAGACCCGCGTGGTTAACCGTCCTGAAACTACATTGTAAGATGAAATTCATGTGTACATCTGGAAGTCCTAGAGCTGTGGGTATGGAGATAGCACGGCCTCCACCCTCAAGAGAACCATTAGGTTCAAGTCTTTGAAAGCAACAAGATTTCCAGGGTCTAAGATTTCAAGAGTCAATATTCCTTTCATCAGAGCCCGAAAATCTTTCTTTTCTTTTCTTTTCTTTGCGGTGTGTGTGTGGAAGAGAGGAATAAAAGGGACACAAAAGACAAAGGGGATTTTATATAGACATCAAGTTGTGTATTCAAAGTTTTCCCATACTTTTCAGGGTACACAGAAGAAGAGAAAAGCCATTTTTTAAATACCCCGCTTTTCACTGCCCGACGAAGGCCCAAAGCTTCTTTCAAGCATCTTTGCCTTCCTGTTCTTGGAACGAACACCCTGTGAAGCAACCACCCTCTGAAGTCAGCCTCAGAAGGTGTTCCTGAGAGTAAGCCCCACTGAATGGAATGGGACTTCCTCTCCTCCATATTTGGGGCTGCTTCCTTCAGAACACTTCACAGGCTCTTTTTGCGGGGCTGAGATGGTGTCGGCCACCCCCGTTGTCCTCCCCAGAATCGTTTCCCGTATCGGCAGTGTGACTTTGTCAACCTGGGAGTATTCCACCCCTCACTCGCCCGGCCTCCCACCCGTTATTTCATTGTCCCAGTGATCGTCACCTTGAGTTACGGATCTGTTGCGTATAATTTAAATGACCTCGATTTCCCCACCCCTCATTTATCTTTGGAACGCGATGTGTTCATTTCAGTTTTTAGCCACTTCCCCCCCCCCTCCACCTCCTTTTTTATGTTAGCAAAGTATTCATTTAAAATGCGTGCGCTGTCTGGAAGTAAATTACCAGGGTAAAAGGGCATTTCAAAATGATTGAAAATGTACCTCTCAAACTATTGCTTTTTCTATTTTTCAGCCAGGCTTGGTGGGGAGAAAAAAAAAAGCCAAAGGAATGGTATGTTAGAGACAAATATTTTTCCATAGCTGCCTGCTTATTTATGTCCATCTGCTCCCCTCCTCCTCCTCCTTTCATTGTAGACTTGATGGAATAAATATCTACACCATATGTTAGATATTCAATATATACCGGGGGGGGGGGGGACAGGGGGAAATTATGTTGCTGTATATTAACTGTTCCACAGCCAAGGAAGAAATGTTCCACCTGGTTATATTCAGGTGGGTCGCCATGTTGCTCTGAAGCAGCAAAACAAAATCTGAGTCCCGCAGCACTTTAAAGGAGTAATAAAGAATAAAACAATGAAGTTTTATGCAAGGTATAATCCAAGGAAGTGTGCATGCCCACAAAACCCTGAAAAAACGTAAAGGTATTAATGGTGCTGCTGGGCCTATTCCAGACACACTGGATAATGCGCTTTCAGGGTCCTTTTGCAGCTGGATTTTTCTGTGCAGAACAGGGCTGAACCTGCACGGAGCTTTTATTCCAATCCCAGGTCGATTCAATCCCTGCCGTCTACACTGAAAGCGATTTCCGTTTTAATTTGGGGCGATTTAAATTTTTCAGTTGCAACAAGCAGGATTGATCCGGAGTGACCCATCTTTCCACCGCAATATCCTGGAGTGAATATAGCCCTCGGTATTTGAAAAATCTGCATGAGTAAGTGTGCAGCTGTCTGCTTTCCCCAAAATAACTTGTTGCTGCCTCGTGAGGCACAAGATGAACAGAATGATGAGCACTTCAAAAATGCCAGGAAGTTCCGGATCTAACTATGCAAAATTTGCATCTCCTCTGATGACCCCTGCAGGATATTCTTCATATGCTTCTGAATCATGCACACTACAGATTTTGCATATCCCCAATGCATCCAGCTTTCCCTGTATAAAAATCTGAGAGAGAGAGACAGAGAGACAGAGGGAGAGGGAGAGGGAGATGGATGGATGGATGGATGGATAGATGGATAGATTGATAGATTAAGAGACAGAGACAGAGACAGAGACAGAGAGACAGATGAGACTTCAGCACTCTAAAAGTAGCCAGGGAACTTTTCATATCGAAAGCATCTCAAGTTTGTCTAGGCCAAAGCCTGGGGCCGATTCCTTTCCTCTTTCCAGTGATATTACATGCATTTGAGTGCATTCAAATAATCTTTTAATATCAGCCTTATTCCTTGGAAAGAGCGGCAGCCCTCGAAGCACATGCTTTTGAAAAGTGGGCATTCCAATTGCTTGGAAGGGTTACATAAAACTGAAAAGCCGTTACTGAGGTTTTCCCACTGGAGGTTATTTCATTTATTTGCCATATGGTATGTGTAGCATGGCAGCTAAGCCAGGGTGGTTTGTAATTTCCACCCTCTGCATCATGACCCCTAGTGCTCCCGCCCAAATCCATGGAGGTCTCCCCAGTTTGGTGTAGTGGTTAGGAGTGCGGACTTCTGATCTGGAGAGCTGGGTTCGATTCTGCACTCCCCCACATGCAGCGAGCTGGGTGACCTTGGGCTCTCCACGTCACTGATAAAACTGTTCTGAGCAAGCAGGAATATCAGGGCTTTCTCAGCCTCACCTCCCTTACAGGGTGTCTGTGGTGAGGAGAGGAAAGGGAAGGTGATTGTAAGCCGCTCTGAGACTCCTTCGGGTAGAGAAAAGCAGCATATAAGAACCAACTCTTCTTCTCCTTCAGTAATATCAGGGCTCTCTCAGCCTCACCTCCCTCACAGGGTGCCTGTGGTGGGGAGAGGAATGGGAAGGCGACTGTAAGCCGCTTTAAGACTCCTTGGCATATAAGCACCAACTCTTCTTCTTCTTCAAATACTAGCCAGGGTTGGCCCTGCTTAGCTTCTAACATATATAGAAACACTATAGGAGAACATGAAAACAATGTAATAGAACAAAGGAAACAACAAATCGTGTGGGCAAAATATGAATCTGAGTCTTGAGTAGCACAATGAAAAAAGAGTAAGCAAAAAGTTTTTGTATTAGAGAATCAATTTTTCATTCTAAGAAAAATTAATCCAAAGGAAATAATCCGTGGACAAGGGTGCCTCCTTTAAGCCATGCTTAAAGCTGAACTGGCAGCAAAGCCTACAAGGCATAGAAAACAGCTCAGTGGAGGAACCAGCCTCAAAAAGCCTGCTTAACTTTTCTTTCTTCAGCGATCAGTTTGAGGTGGTGCTGCCATCCTCTCAATCGAGCTCTGACGGGATTGGCCTTCCCCTCCCCAAATCCCACCCTCCTCAGGCTGCAGCCCCGAAATCTACAGGTATTTCCCATCCCAGAGCTGGCAGCCCTAGGCAGCCCAAAGACAGATGTACCAATAAAATCCAGAGCAGATAAACATCATATTGAATTTTTTGTATGCTATGATTTAAAGGATGTCTTCATCGAACAGGGGAAATGGCTGGACAGATAATGGGAGCAAAATAACACCTTTCCAGCCATTCCCATTTGATAGCTGCTTATTTTCATCCCAGAAACCAATATAAAAAATAGCCACTTTCTAATGATCTAAATGAAATGGTTTGGGCTGTCCTGATGGTGAAGGCACCTCCACTGTGTATGTGTGTGTGTGTGTGATTTTAGCCAGTTCCCCTTCCCACTGCAAATCCTAACCACTCCGTTCTTTTAGAAATCATAAGACCTTTCCAAGAGCATCAGAAGAGCCCTGCTGGATCAGACCAATAGTCCACCAGGACCAGCATCTTGTCTCACACAGGGGCCAAGCAGTTCCTCTGGAGGGCCAATAATAGGGCAGAGAGGCTGAGGCCTTCCTGAGAACAGCAGAACAGTCCTGCTAGATCAGACCAGTGGCCCATCTAGTCCACCATCCTGCCTCACACAGGGGCCAACCAGTTCCTCTGGATGGCCAGCAACAGGGTACAGAGGCTGAGGCCTTCCTAGGAACATCAGAAGAGCCCTGCTGGATCAGACCAGTGATCCATCCAGTCCAGCATCCTTTCTCACACAGGGGCCAACCAGTTCCTCTGGAGGGCCAACAACAAGACAGAGAGGCCGACGTGTTCCCTTGATGTTGCCTCCTGGGATTCAGAGATTTAGTGCCTCTGAATGTGAAGATTCCCCTCAGTCACCAAGGCTAGAAGTCCTTGATCACCTTCTCCTCCATCTCATCCCCCTTTTAAAGCGTTTTATTCCTGTGCATCTCACTACATCCTCTGGCAGCAAATTCCACATTTTAATCACACTCTGTTCTCCAGGAACTGAATTTGGGGGATGAGGATCTGTGGGTTGTAGCAGGAGGTAGGAAAACATGTTCTGTGAATTCCATCCTCCTCTCAGGAGTTTGGAGATTACTCTGTATCACAGATTTAGAGGCAACCAACTAATTCATTCCCCAGTCATAAGCAAGCCTGTTTTCAACTGTGGGTCTAACTATATCTGCAGCTGCAAACATGGGGCTGGAAAACCCATCATGTGTGTGTGGGGGGGGGGGGGGAGACATGCTCCAGTTCCTGTCCTCAATGCGGAACACAAGAATCTCTCATCTGCTAATACTGAAGTTATTTCATTTCTGCACGGGGGAAATTATGCAGAGGCAAACCTCACTTTGCCAAGGGACCTCTTCTCCCAGGTCAACCAGTTTCTCCTTATTGCAATCTGCTCCACAGACAATTGTGATCCACTTTGGGGGTGTGCCCCCCCCCCCCAATTTCAGAACTACCATGGAGGCAGACCGGAGATGGAAGTCGCCATCCTTCCTGATGTAGACTTTTGTCATTTCCTCTTGTCAAAGGGTCCCATGTGGAGGGTGGAGCAGATTTGTTCTCTCTTGTCCCAGAGGGACAGACCAGAACGAATGGGATGAAATAAATTCAAAAGAAATTCCGTCTTTATATCCGGAAGACGTTCCTGACAGTTAGAGCAGTTTCTCAGTGGAACAGGCTTCCTCGGGAGGTGGTGGGTTCTCCATCTTTGGAAATTTTTAAACAGGGGCTGGATAGCCATCTGATGGAGAGGCTGATTATGTGAAGGCTCAAGGGGGTGGCAGGTTACAGTGGATGAGCGATAAGTTTGGGAGTATCCTGCATAGTGCAGGGGTTTGGAATAGATGACTCAGGAGGTCTCTTCCAACTCTATGATTCTATGATCCTATGATTCTAACTCTGAAACATCTTGCAGCATGTTCAAGGGCATACTCCAGGTTAGGGCTTATTCAGAAAGGGATTTAGAATAAAATGGCTGTCATTGTGATGCCCTTGCACAGGCCTATGTTGCGGCCTCACATGGAATACTGGGTCCAGTTCTGTTCCCCGAATCTCAAATAGGTCATTGCAAAGACGGTCAAAGGGCAGAGGAGGAAATCCCAGATAATGAGGGGGTTGGAGCATCTTCCCTAGTGTCACAGCACAGTCTACTTCCTTGAAGAAATCTCTTTATTAAAAAGATTAGCAGAAGGTTCTTTGCTGAAACTAAAGTAAGCCCAAGCCCGTCTACTTACAAGGCCACCCCAAAGCCCCCCCCCCCCAATCACCCTTTGGTGGAAAAGAAGCCAGGTGCCTTAATTCACTGTTCCCACACCCCAAGCCTGCCAATGCGGAAGCGATAAAACAAACTACCCAAGCACAGATTCAAGTGGGTAGCCGTGATGGTCTGAAGCAGCACAACAAAACAAAATCAGAGTCCAGTGGCACCTTTAAGACCAACAAAGATTTAGTCAAGGTGTGAGCTTTCAAGTGCAGGCACAAACTGTTATACTGTTATATTGACTTTGATAGTGTTCTATGAAAATGTTCCAAAATGTTTTATGTAAACCGCCCAGAGCCGTAGGGAAAGGCGGTATAAAAATATAAATGAATGAATGAATGAATGAATGAATGAATGAATGAAATACCAAATATAGCAGGAGTGTGGTCCCTGCCACCCAAGGTCAGTAGAAAACAAGAAGGCATCGAAAACACTGTGAACCTCCCCCCAGCTGGAGCGTTAAAATGACCAAGTTCAAAAGACATCTCCCAGCAAGCATCGATAACACCGATCCAAGCAGGGGATAAATGAAAAGGAATACATCAGGATTATCACTACAATATTTCTCCCTACCTACAGACCGATGCAACTCAGGTTATTTAATCATCAGAGCAAGAACGTGAAGCAACAGGACCTTGACACCTAGGAGGGAAGTCAGGGGCTCTTCAGTTTAGAAAAGAGAGAATTAAGGGAAGGGGGCCGTGATAGAGGCTTGTAAAACGATGCATGGGATGGAGAGAGTGGACAAAGAGAAACTATCTCTCCCTCTCCCAGGTTCTTACACTTCAAGGGCATCCAGTGAAACTGCTGGGCAGTAGGCTCAGACGAAAGGAAATACTGCTTTACAGAGTGATTTAAATGTGGGATTTTCTGCCAGAGAATGTAGTGCTGGCTTTGCAAGGTGGACCAGTGGCTACTAGTCGTGGTGTCTGAGAAGATCCTTAGCACTAAGCTTCTGAATCTCCATTGCCAGGGGGCCTCAGCCTCTGTTCCCTGCTGTTCGACATCTGGAGGAACTGGTTAGCCCCTGCATGAGGCAGGATGCTGGACTAGATGGACCTCTGGTCTGATCCAGCAGGGCTCTTCTCATGTTCTTATGAAGGCCACGGCCTCTCTGCCCTTTTGGGGCCCTCTACAGGTGCTGGTTGGCCACTGTCTGACAGGAGGCTGGACTAGATGGACCACTGGTCTGATCCAGCAGGGCTCTTCTGATGTTCTCAGGAAGCCCTAGGCCTCTTTGCCCTGTTGTTGGCCCTCCAGAGGAACTGGTTGGCCACTGTGTGAGGCAGGATGCTGAACTAGATGGACCACTGGTCTGATCCAGCAGGGCTCTTCTGATGTTCTTATATTGCAAGATTCCATCTGCTAGCCCAATCCCCCTTTCCCCCCTTAAATTTAACTGTTTTTGCTCCATTATCTGTGCTTCTCAGACATGTCCTCTTTCCCTGTCAGGCCCCATTCTTCTTTCACCACTTTCCTTGACTTCAGCACCCTCTTTCCTTTCCTCACGACTTCTCCTTGACCAGCACTCCTTGCGAGGGTGTCGTCGACTCTGCCTTACATCAAGCCCCGCATCTTGTCCCAACTGCATTTGCATCAAAGCCCAGAGCACCATGTAAAAGGTAGCATCTTCTCTATTTTTGATGAATAATTTGTTACCCGTTGTGCGAAATAGATCGTTTATATCACACACAGCATGGCTCTTTTTTTGCAAGCTGAGAAATTGGTGGAAGTCAGAGGAAATGGGAAATGTGAGCCAGCAAAAAGAGACCTGGGAAGACTCCATGCCCCTTCCCTCCCTGAGAGACAGCTTGTTGCAGTGGTTAAAGTGGCAGCCTCTAATCTGGAGAGCCTGGTTTGATTCTCTACCTGCAGCCATCAGGGTGACCTTTGGCCATTTCAGTTCTCTCAGAGCTCTCTCATCCTCACCTACCTTGCAGGGTGCCTATTTTGGGGAGAGGAATGGAAGGTGATTATCAGGTGCTTTAAGACGCAGGCAGCCTTCTGGGTGATTCTGGGCCAGTTCACAGAGTTCTCTCAGGGTTCTCTCAGCCTCACCTACATCACCGGGTGACTGCTGTGGGGAACGGAAGGGCAGGCCGTTATGTTAAGCTGCTCTGAGACTCCTTCAGGTTGTAAAAAGTGAGGCCCAAAACTCCAGCTCTTCTTCCCTTTCTCTTTTATGGATGTATCCCAGTCTTTTCCTCTCTGAGAGCCGTCCTGCAGGGTCAGAAGCCAAGAAAGTTATTTCAATAGCCTCGTGCCTGAGATCTTTTCAGATTCTAGGGGCCAAAATGTCAGCCTCTTTCTGCAGAGCAAGTTCTTCATGTTTCAGTTGCTGAAGTTCTGCGTCTTTAATTTTATTCATCCGTCTCCACTTCTCATTTCATGCGAGGCTCTGAGAGTCCCAGGCTCATGCTGCTCACTTTCAATTCACAGGAAATCCAGTTGCAAAAGGACGTTGAAAGTGCATTATCCAAGGTGTGCAGAATGGGCACTAGACTCACACATTCTGGGAAGTCTCTCTCTCCTCTCATTATCTCTCCCGGGACTAGCAGCTCAGCCAAAATGGAGAGGGGAGTGTTCATTGCAGTTCTCCCCCTCTTTTCTTAGGGTGCCAGCCCAAAACGTTATTTATTTATTTATTTAATTCATTATTTCAATTTATATACCGCCACATTTCCTAGGAACCTGCGGCGGTTCACAGAATAAAACATTAAAATACAATAAACCCCCATGAAACCCCAATTTACAATACAACAAGCAAGTGGTCAAGACACCAATAATCTATCCCAGTGGTCCCCAACCTTTTTATCACCAGGGACCAGACAACACTTGACAATTTTACTGAGGCCCAGGAGGGTAGTCTCTTGCCGAGGGACATCGCCGCCGCTGCCTGAGCTCCTGCTCCACTTGCTTTCTTGCCGGCGCTCCTGACTTCCTGACGCCCGCTGGGGGGTGCTGCCACGCTGAGGGGGAGCCCCAGCCATGGTGGCCGCTGGAGAGCACCAAAGGTGAGCCGGAGGCAGAGTGGCAGGGCAGCCCCCGAGGCAGCAGCCGGGGAGGAGGACGAGGAGGAGCCACGGCCCGGTACTGAGTGATCCACGGACCGGTACTCGGCCTGGGGGATGGAGACCACTGATCTATCCCATCCCACCACGTTCAGACGGTTCAGACGGAGGCCGAGTCTTCTTGCACTAGGAGTGAGTGGGTGCAGGTCTAATAGACTCTAGTAGACTTTGATAGACTTTGGGAAGGGTCCTTGATAGAAACACCAGGGGGTCTATCCTGGCCTCAAACAAATGCCTGGTGTAAGATCTCCCGAGCTCTGGGAGGGGGAATGGGCTCCAAAAGAACATATATTCTGATCATGGGCAAAAGCCTTCAGTTCTGTTTATGCAAGTGTACTGGATGTCTTCTTTCCTTAATAAAGAACCTTTCTTATACAGAAATCTGGCTTGGGTGCAGACCTCAAGGAAGCGGATCTAATGTGCAGTGAGATCACACGAGAGCCAGCATCGGGTAGTGGCTAATGTTATGTCTGTAGTCCTGCTTGAGGTTCGAGGCAGGATCATGATCCATAGAATCATAGAGTTGGAAGGGACCTCATGGGTCATCTAGTCCAACCCCCTGCACTATGCAGGACACTCACTTCCCAATCGCTCATCCACTGTAACCTGCCACCCCCTTAAGCCTTCACAGAATCAGCCTCTCCATCAGATGGCTATCCAGCCTCTGTTTAAAAATTTCCAAAGATGGAGAAGCCACCACCTATGTGATTGGTGGTGGATCAAATCTGGGGAACTGGATTTGATTCCCCACTCCTCCTTCACATGCAGCTAGTTGGGTGACCTTGGGCCAGTCACAGTTCTCTTAGAGCTCTCTCGGCCCCACCTACTTCACAGGATGTCTGTTATGGGGAGAGGAGAGGTACGTGATTGTAGGCCACTTTGAGACTCCTTTGGGTAGTAAAAAGTGGAATACAAAACAACAACAACAGCTCTTCTCTTTCTTCACCTCCTCCCTGGATTCCCAGAACAATGAACATGTAAATGTACCCTTAAAACCCCCGTTATCAGTTTTAATCCCGCCAGGCTTTCTGTGAAACTAAGACCTCAAAATTGAGCGGAAGGCGTTTTTTTACACTCCCAATTCCTTTTCGTATTTAAAGGAGATGTTTGATGTCTGACACATCGAAATTTCAGAAACATCCTCTGAGAAACCTTCGCGCTTAATATCCGTGCTATTTCCCCGCTCCTCTCCCATTGTGGCGAAGGCAATTGAAATTTGATGTGTAAAATTGATCTTAAACAGCCAAGGCTGACATTCATTGCCATTTCATTTTTTTTATACATCTATAAAAAGCATCTTGATCCTAAGCAACCCATCGTAGTCATTGAGTAGCAACGTAACGCTTGTCAATAATCTTGGGGGGGTAGGGAGGAATTCACTCAGCATTATCAGGAGGCGGAGTAAACAGAAATATTTGATTCCGGAAGCGCTGCTACCAGAAATCCACTCGAGACGTCCTTCAAGCTGCGAGGAGAAAGATTCAAGGGGATAGGGAATCGAGATCTGCAATGACGGGGCCCGACTTTGATCCTCGCTCGGCGTGATAGAGTAATTTACTCGACAGATAGAAGTCGCAGCGTAAAGGAAGAGGGGGAGACAGAAGCAATAATGGGTCACCTTATCTAAATAACGGACCTGTCACTCCTGAAATGCACTTTAAATGATGATGGATGAGCAGAGTGGAGAGGAAGATATTCTGCCCCCACAAAGAGAGGTCCTTCTTAAATAGAAAAGGGTTATGATAAGTCCATATTTCTAGGGTGGAGATGCACAGGATGCTAAGTGTTACCGTAGAGTTGCCAGCGATTCCTACAGCTACCCATGGGTGCTTCCAGGCTGTACCTGGAAGGGACGCTGTGACACGGCCCATGTCATCTACCCCCCCCCCCGGTGTCCGCACCATTCAATCCTCCCACGGGGCTTCCAGACTTGTTTTCCTCTCTCACGGCTGGGTGGTTCAACTGGGCCACTTAGTTTGTCAAATCAGCCTCAGATGGTAACAGCTGACAATCCAGAGAGCCAGCTTGGTGTAGTGGTAAGGAATGCGGACTTCTAATCTGGTGTGTCGGGTTCGATTCTGCACTCTCCCACATGCAGCCAGCTGGGTGACCTTGGGCTCACCACAGCACTGATAAAGCTGTTCTGACCGAGCAAGAATATCAGGGCTCTCTCAGCCTCACCCACCTCACAGGGTGTCTGTTGTGGAGAGAGAAAAGGGAAAGGGGATTGTAAGCTGCCTTGAGACTCCTTCAGGGAGAGAAATGCAGCATATAAGAACCAACTCTCCTTCTCCTTCTCCTCCTCCTTCTCCTCCTCCTCCTCCTCCTCCTCCTCCTTCTGTTCCTGGGAAGCCTAGACAGAGAGGACTACCAGATCTCCTGCTATATCTGCTCTAGTGGGAGGTATCAGAGGATGAACACTCCTTTCCCAACACTGCTTAACAGGCTGGAAAAGAGAGAAGAAGCAATCATGTCACTGTCTTGCACACTGATCCCCCCCCTGAAAATTACCCTTGCTAGGCCTCCCACTACTGTTGATATTGCTCACCACACCCTCTGTGTCACTATATCACTTCCAGGTGCAACCTGGAAGTGATAACACACCACTCTAGGAATAAAAAAAAAACTCTATGGTTTTATTGTAGAATTTCCAGCTGACGCCCCTCCCCATCCCCGCCTCCCATCCCTCCTGCCGGCAACTCTACCAGAGAACCGGAGTTCCTCCTGCAATTGTATTTCTAAGCCATCATCTCGAAAGCCATCCTTGACCGAACGGTGGCGTGTTTTTTTTGGAAGGAAAAAAAAAAAGACATATTTGCGCTACTTCTTTAGCAGACCTGTAATCTGTGTGCACGGTTCAGAGCCATAGCTCGAATCTGCTCCCGCAGGTGGGTGAAAGGGAGGAGACACCCAGTTGGTTGCCGAGGAACGCCGACCATGCTTGAGGAAGGCGAGGCTATGAAGCTCTGTTTACTATTAGTCTTAGGAAGCCCACTGGGAGGGACTGCCCAATTAGCATGTTAATGAACGCAGACCTCTGATGCACTCTCCGAGAATGGCTGAGAGCAACTAATGCATATTAATGGCAAAGGGGGCACCCGCCTCTATTCAGAGGGGATGGAATTGTGAATCATGCAGAGCTGGCTTCTGAACAATTGCCTGCTTCGCTCTCTCATCTCTGCAGAGAGGCCCTCCGCTTGAACGAGGGGAGGATTTAATTCCAGTGGCTCGCTCCTGCCTGGCGGGTATTCTTGAGTCCCCAGGCCGCCACCCAATGTCACCGGAAGCACGGACCGGGACATTCAGGGGTAATTGGCACTTGGTCCCTCGGAGGTAATGAGGGAAGTCCAGCCCTTGTTCGGGAACCTGTTGAATTTCACACGGTGGCGGCAGCAGCAGCAGCAGACGAGCCGGTCTTTTTGTACCCCACTGTTCACTACCCAGAGGAGTCTCAAAGCGGCTTACAAACACCTTTTCCCTTCCTCTCCCTGCAACAGACAAACCCTGCGAGGTGGGTGGGGCTGAGAGAGCTCTGGGTGAACTGCTCTAAGAGAACCTCCCTCAGAGAACTGCAGCTAGCCCAACTGGCTGCATGCGTAGGAGCGGGGAACTTAACCCAGTACTTCAGATTAGAATCTGCGGCTCTTAAACACCACCCCATGCTGGCTCTTGATATACATATAACTATTTTCATATTATTTTTTGAGGGGGAGGCTGCCATGGTCGCCAGGGCTGACGTCTACAGTGCAGAGAATGATGTTCACATATGGTGCACCATGCATGAAAACATTGCCACTAAGCCCTGACTGAGATAGTCCAGGCTAGTCCCATCTGGCCAGATCTCTGACCCAGAGACAAGCAATTGCAGCCTCTGTTTGTCTCTTTCCAGGAAAATCCTACTTCAGCCAGGGGCTCATGGGAATTGTAGTCCATGGACATCTGGAGAGCCAAAGTTTGGCCACCCCTGCCATAGGTCGGCTCCCACTTGAAGGCCCTTTTTGCCCCCACCATGCAAGTAGTAAACATATAGAACACTTTCACATTGCCATTCTAAACTGGATGCTATTTATTGTTGGCCTGGTTCTGAGTAAAGCAATCCAAGGACAAGAGTTTCTTATAGCAAATTTCCTTCCATTAATGAGCTGTCTCAGAAGCAATATGGCCATTTCAAATAGCACTGAGTTTCCCCCCACCCTTTTCCACTGTGCAGTCTTCCTCAGGCTTTTGGATTTTTTTTAATCTTCTGAGTTGAGCACTATAGTGCTACGTCAATCTTACCCTTCAGTACTATAGTGACACCATTGAGAAACCTTGACTCCATTAAGTTGATGGAGCTAAGACTTCTCAGTGGTGCCCTTATAGCACTGAAGGGCTATGTTGGTTTAATGCTATAGCGCCCAACATAGAACATCGTGCTGGCATTTGACAATACATACCTTGCTCTTTTGCATCACCCTAATATCATATGCTACATACTACATTTTCCCCAGAATTTGCATTTCCCCCAGAGTTAACATACACAGTCTAACAATCAGGGCTTTCCCAATAATTATAGTGCAATGGGAAGGTGACTGTAAGCCGCTTTGAGC
Source organism: Paroedura picta (assembly GCF_049243985.1). NCBI lineage: Eukaryota > Metazoa > Chordata > Lepidosauria > Squamata > Gekkonidae > Paroedura > Paroedura picta. The sequence continues at coordinate 25,566,841 of NC_135370.1, read as the reverse complement.
CTCCTTGGGGTAGAGAAAAGCGGCATATAAGAACCAACCTTCTTCCTCTTCTTCCTCCTCTTCTATGTAGACGTTATATTCCGGCCGTTCCGCATGATGTCGCAAACCTCCTGCACCCGGCCAGCAAACTGCTTGCTATATCTGCCATTTTAAAGTGCAAAAGTTGTGACACAAAACATGCTTCTCTAAAGCCCCCCCCCCCAAAAAAAAATCAGGAATGAGATTAATGTTTTAAAATATCTAAAGACTCGTGATTCCATAAGAGGTGATGTTCAAAAAGCACTATGTTATCTATTTATAGGTGTTTAAATGGAGAAATATTAATTTAAAAAATTAGCAGGCATCATGGGATATTTAAAACATGAAGAAAGGGGATTGGTTGCCTGACTTGATTGCTCTCTTATGCCATTTCCAGCAGCGCTTGTGGAGGGTGAGAAATGCAAAAAGGTGGCAGACAAGAGTGAGACAGAAAAAAGTTGAGTGGCCGGTAGGTTCTATAATATTTTGCACTATGCCATTCAGCTAGTGTAATGCTATTTCTACCGATGTGCGGAATTACCCCCAATTTTTTATTTTCACATTTATCACATTTTTTACTGGGCTATATAATCTAATATTGGACTCCATTTTCTTTTGAATTCCCATGTTGATGGCTTCAGTGTCAAATTTGGAAGTTTTGCCATTGTCTGCAATGTCTGGGAAGAATTATTTCCCCGCAGCTGTTAACTATGCATTTAAAAAGCCCATTATCAATGTTAATATTTTTTGGTAACATTTTTAATAACATACATTTTGGATCCAGCGCAAATTTAACGTTAGGTCTTTTTTGCATCTCATTATGAATCGTAATCTAGTACAGTTGATGACGAAGAAATTGTTCAAGGTTTCCAGTTCCTTGGCGACATCATCATCCAAAAGGGAGATCACAATCAAGAAATCAGGGGATTGAGGCTGGACAGGGCAGCCATGAAGGTGCTAGAAAAGATTCACTGTCAGAGGTGTTGCTGGCCACCACAATCAAGTTAATTCAGGCCACGGGGTTCCCCATTAAGTTGGACAGCGGAGAAAGGTGGCAGGATGGAGGGGGCTACATGATATAGCCCAGTTGAGCGCATGATGGTATTTTCTGTGTTGAGCAGTGCCCTGGCCAGGTCTGGAGACAGCCACTGATGGGCTTAACCAAAGGAATTAATAGATCTAAGAAAGGGAGCCATCATATCTCAATAGGTCTAGCTGCTTAGTTTGGGGGAGAGATTTCCCCTGGCAGAGGGGCCAAGCATGAGTCATGTTTGTAAGACAAAGAAGTTTGTCTAGGAGACCCTGGGCAAACAGACTTGAGCCAGGCCACTGAATCAGCAATACAATGGGGTGGGGGAGAGGAAAGGGAAGGTGACTGTAAGCCACTTTGAGACTCCTTTGGGTAGAGGCATATAAGCGGCATATAAGAAACAACTCTTGGGCCCATTCCGCACAAGGTTCAATGTGGCAAATTGGTTTCGGAAAGAAAAAGCGGAATTTAAATAGTGGAATTCGGCATAACGCATACCTGCCTTTGTAGTTGAATCCAGTTGCATTTCAGTCATTTCCCACAGGTTTCTGGTCTTGGCAAAAATCGCTAGAAAGGAAGCGATTTTTTCTGTGCTTTGTCCCGCCCCTGGCCGTCAATCAAACGAGCAGCCAATGGGCGGTTGTTACCATGCTCCAGAAAAGCCCCTTTGCCTTTAAGAACAGGGTTTTTTTTTAAAAAAGAAAAACACACGTTGCAACGAATATGCCTTGATTCCTTGATTCCTTGCTTCCTCCTAACGTAGAGACCCATCTAGCTGGCAGCTCGCATGTGAGCTGCCGATTCATCGTTGCCACGCTCCCCCAAGTGAAAAAAATCGGGCGTGATTTTCGGCCGAAAATAAAGGAAACTTGCAAACGGGGATGTGTTGTGCTTGGTGACTTGAGGCAAGCTTTAAAGCAGCTCTGCGGAGTGACTGCAGCCGGAGAAGCCTCGCTGGGTGAATGAAGGCTCGCCGGTAAGTTGCTCTCCGCTTGCTCCAAGAAAAAAAAAATGGCGATCGCTTCGCCGGAAGTTCAGAGGAGAGAGCTAGGGGGAGGGACTTTGCTGAAACCGCAACAATGTTTTTTTGCTAGTGTTGCAGATTGCTTGCAAGAGAGTAGCGCTTTTCGGAGGGTGAATCCACTTTTTGGGATTTCCCTAGAAGCGCTTCAACGAATCGCTTTTAGCGGGACTGTTTCAGGAGTGTGGCAGATTATGTACAACATTGTGCATAACTGCATATTAGTAGCTATTACAATTTGCCATACTCCTGCAACATTGAACTTGTGCGGAATGGACCTTGTTCTTCTTCAATACGTGTGTCAGGCAGAGGCTGCCATTCTGAACCTGTGGCTAAGAGCAAGCTCTCAAGATGGCGTCTGACCTGGCTTGGCAGACTTTAACTGTGTCTGGCTTTGGCCCAAGCCTAGACTTTTGAGGGGTGCCACTGGTTATGGAAGACAGTATGCCAGTCTGAGAGGCAGGGGCCCTGCCATGCTTAACAGTTCCGACTGCACACACTGGCAATGTTCATTTGCTCCTATTTAATAGGGAACACAATGCTGTTGACGGGCGGTTCGCTTTTAATTTGTGTTTCACAGAGCTCTTGTTTTCGCAAAGAACACAGGCAAACACACCAGAGCTGTCAGGATACACTCAAGCTGCTCACTTTCCCTGCGGAGCACAAAACACCAAGGGATTGCCTGTGAAATCATTGTCAGCTCTGAGATTTAATTTCTAGACCCGACTCCTTCAAAAATAAAAATAAAAATCCGAAACAAACCCTTATGCAGAAGTGGGCCTGCTTGTCAGCCTGCGAAAAATAGAATTACAGAAATAATTTGAACGTATAAAAATTTGGAGGGAGGAATTATGTGCTTACTTCATAGGACTAAACCAGGGGTCGTCAACCTGTGGTCCTCCAGATGCCCATGGACTACAATTCCCGTGAGCCCCTGCCAGCAAATGCTGGCAGGGGCTCATGGGAACTGTAGTCCATGGGCATCTGGAGGACCACAGGTTGACTAACCCTGGACTAAAAGGTAAAGGTAAAGGTATCCCCTGTGCAAGCACCGAGTCATGTCTGACCCTTGGGGTGACGCCCTCCAGCGTTTTCTTGGCAGACTCAATATGGGGTGGTTTGCCAGTGCCTTCCCCAGTCATTACCGTTTACCCCCCAGCAAGCTGGGTCCTCATTTTACCGACCTCGGAAGGATGGAAGGCTGAGTCAACCTTGAGCCGGCTGCTGGGATCGAACTCCCAGCCTCATGGGCAAAGCTTTCAGACGGCTGCCTTACCACTCTGCGCCACAAGAGGCTAACCCTGGACTAAACCACGACAAATCATAATTGTTTTATTTCTGGGGATTGCCTGCTCTGGGTTGGAGGTTTTGGGGGTGGGGCTTGGAAGGGTAGGGCTTGGAGAGGGGGAGATCTTCAAGAAAGGGTCTAAAGCTGCCATTTTCTCCAGCAGAACTGATCTCTGTAGTCTGGTGATCAGCTCTAATTCTGGAAGCCAGCATCCTTGTGGCCCATTGAAAGGAAAACAGAAAGGAAAACAGAAAACAGGCAAACCCTAGCATTGAGAAAAGAAGAGCTGGTTTTTATATCCTGCTTTTCACTGTAGGTGGGGCTGAGAGAGCTCTGAGAGAACTGCTCTGCAAGAACACCTCTAAGAGAACTGGGACTAGCCCAAGGTCCCCCCGCTGGCTGCATGTGGAGGAGGACCCAGGGATCAAACCCGGTTCTCCAGATCAGAGTCCACCACTCCTTATCCACTATGTCACACTGACTTTCTAGGACTGTCAACTTCTGCTTGTGAAATCTCTGGAGAATTTGGAGGTGGAGTCAGAGGAGGATTGGGGAGAAGAGGGACCTCAATGGGTATAATGCTATAGAGTCCACCTTCTGAAATGGCCATTTTTAGAGGAACTTGTCTCTCTTACCTGGAATTCTCTTGTAATCTTAGATTTCCAGCCACCATCTGGAGGCTGGCAACCCTAGCATGTGTCTAACTTCATGTACATAGAGTCCAGCAGTCTTAAAGGTGCCCCTGGACTCTCAATTTGTTCTGCTGCTTTAGACCAACACAGCTACCTGCCTGAATCTATCTTCATGTACACATATTTTGTTTGTGCCTTCTGAACATAGGCAGAGCAGATGGAAGGGTGACAGAGCACTAGAGACTCACCTTTCTCCTACACTGTGGACAGCAGACACAAGATGAGCGAAAGGGATGTGAGTGTCCTGCATAATGCAGGGGGTTGGACTAGATGACCCACAAGGTTCCTTCCAACTCTATGATTCTATGATTCTGATTCTATGAAGTCTCAAGGTTCTTCTAGAAGTCAGAGGATACCTGTCTCTTTACTTTTGAGAAGAGCAGCTCAGATCCTGGCTGCAAAGTATGGAAGGGAAAGGAAAAAGAGTCACGTTTCTTTTCAGCTTTAGGTGTTCCATCTTGTTGCAGTCCCTAAAACGACCCTGCAAGGTAGCTCTCTCTGCCAAATTCAGGCCCTGAGGCTGGAGCAGATTATCTCCTCCAGCGCCACTGAATGAATATGTGGCAGAAGTGAGATTCCAAACCAGCCATGGTCCGGATCACGGCTCTCTCGCTGAACCATCCTACCACACTCCGAAACTTGTTCTCCGCCCTTGTAAGAGGAAAGCAGAAAAGTAGAAAGGACCAAGAGACCTTGAAGATGAACGAAATTGGTGGCAAGATATGAGCTTTCATGAGTCACTGTGCACTTCTCCAGACACCACTAGATTGTGAATAAAATGTGAACATAAATGGATAAGGATTTGAAAGTTGAACAATAATATCTTTGATTATTAACTCGCCTCTTTAATTTGAGATATCAAATGGATTTTCTTCCTTTCACGAATTTTGACACATTACCAGTCATGGTTAATATCCGGTGAGGTGCAGAACGTGGGTGATATAGCTGTGAGGCAAATGATGAAAATTAGAATATAGTGGCAGAATAGTCTCGTTACAATGGTTGAGGCAAGGTTCACCGGAAAGATTATGAGGAGGATATTGGGGATAAACTGATCTTTGCTTGTATGCTTAATATACTGTGTAGTGTAAAGTAAATTTTGAATAATTGTATGTCCCTTTTATAGCAAGATTTGTATGGAAGCTATAAGCCCATTGTTCAAATGGTTCTCTCGTCGATCAAATACAATGAGGCTTTAATACCAATTGACAAAAACCAGCAGACGACTTGTCTAGTAGCCAAATTTTGCACCCAGGGCCCATTCTGCACTTGTTGGATAATGCACTCACTGTCCTTTTGTGGCTGGATTTTCTTGTGCAGAACAGGAAAATCTACTTCTAAAGTGAATTTAAAGAGCATTATCCAACAAGTGCAGAATGGGCCCAGGTCTGTAAGCTTAGAAAATGGCACATGGTAACTAAGATCAATTTTAGATCTCAAATGTCCTTTTCATGCTTTTCATGCCCATCTGAAGGTTGGCATCCCTAGTTGGGAAACTCCTGGAGATTTGGGGATGGAGCCTGGGGTGGACAGGGACCTCACTGGGGTATAATGCCAGAGAGTGCACCTTCTGAGTAGCCTCTTTCTCCAGGGGAGCTGATCTCTGTAATCTGGAGATGAACTGTAATTCCAGGGGATCCCCAAGTCCCACCTGAAGCCTGAGATCCCTAATTCCAATGCTTCAGGGGCATATAAAACATGGGTTTTGTAAAATTGCATTCTATTCATTGTTTAAATAATTGTAAACATGATTAAAATCATGTAAACATGATTCATGGTGGTGACAGCATTCCACTTGAACTATTCAAAATCTTAAAAGACGGTGCAGTAAAAATGCTACACTCAATATGCCAGCAAATTTGGAAAACTCAACAATGGCCACAGGATTGGAAAAGGTCAGTTTACATTCCAATCCCAAAGAAGGGCAATGCCAAAGAATGTTCAAACTACCGCACCATTGCACTCATTTCTCATGCTAGCAAAGTTATGCTCAAAATCCTACAAGCTAGGCTCCAGAAATATGTGGACCGAGATCTTCCAGAAGTACAGGCAGGATTTAGAAGAGGCAGAGGAACTAGAGATCAAATTGCCAACATACGCTGGATCATGGAGAAAGCTAGGGAGTTCCAGAAGAGCATCTACTTCTGCTTCATTGACTATGCTAAAGCCTTTGATTGGAGGAAATTCCCTGAGTGTCAGTATATGGAAACTGGAAATGACTGCTGGTAATTCCTAATTCCAGGTAGATAAATGGATGCCTTCCAGTATCAGTGGAATGGGATCTATCGAAAGTCCCCCTCCCAGTTAAAAATCTATTATGCTCCACAATCCGGTACAATTTACTAACAACAACAATAGAAATATGTGCTGAACAAGCGCACCAACTTTAAAATGTAATGCCAGCCTTTCACCCATAATTACAGGGCTCCTCACAGTTTGGTACATGTACCTTCCTCATGTCATATATTGCACATAAATGCATCCAAGTCTGGTACATACAATTAGACGTGCGGAAGTCACAATGGACCAGGTCGATATGCAAGGCTCACTTAATTAGCCATTCAAAGCTGGGGTAATTATGCATCACTAATGAGGGTTGGAGGGTGGGTGTGAAAGTGCCATTTGGATGAACAATTATCCCAATTAGCGCATGACACAACATAATTACATGGCAAAACAAAGTTCAAAGTGACTTAATTCTTATGTTGGGCATGCCTTTGAACAAATGGTGGAGGTTTCTCTCCCCAACCCCCACCCCAGGTCTGAAGACATGGCTCCATGCCCACACAACCAGTATCTGAGTTGAACGGGGACAAGGGTACTTGGAAAGGATGGTCTCTATCTCCACCCATCGTTTCTGTAGTCCCAGGGAAGCAGCAGAAATCGTGTCGGTGTTGAACCCCCTGCTAGAGCAAGGGTGGCCAGGCTGTGGCTCTCCATATGTCCATGGACTACAATTCCCATGAGCCCCTGCCAGTGTGCTGGCAGGGGCTGATGGGAATTGTAGTCCACAGATGTATGGGAAGCCACAGTCTAGGCACCCCTGTGCTAGAGGTTCCCCAACCTCCATGTGATGGCTGAAGATCTCCGATGATCACAATTGCTCTCCAGGTGACAGAAATCAGTTCCCCTGGAGAAAATGGCAGGTGGACTCAATGGCATTAGACCCCACTGAAGTCCCTTCCCTCTCCAAACTCCTCCCTCCTTAGTCTCCACCCTCCCTAAGCTCCAGGTACTGCCCAGCTTGGAGCTGGTACCCTTATTTCCTGCTGGTCTACCATATGTTTTCAGAAAGATCTGTGGTCAGCTTGGAAGCTACTGAGATCAGAAGGTCTTTCGTAGCAGTCAAGAAAAGAGGAATTGTCATGTACCCACAGCTTGGGAACATGCTTTCAGTAGATGGGACCCATGAAGGGACATGCGTTCCCTGGGGGAGGGGGATCTCCCAGCCTCCCTTCCCTATCCTTTGCACTTCCCACCCTTCCCACACTTCCTTAAAAAATTGGTTTTGTCTTTCATTAGTTGTACTTTTTAGTGTTGTAAGGAATGTAAACAACCTTGCCTGGCTCTTTGGGTCTGGATGCAAAGACGTTTGAAGAATGATTTCACTTTGTAGTTTAGCTAACACTGCCTTTCCATGGGAATGCCTTTTGGCACGGAAACCTCATGGAAGGAAGGAATTAAGGGTGATCTCTGAGGCATCTTCAGCAATGTATTCTCTACAATGGCAAGTTTCTTTAGATGCTCCCCTAAGACTCCCAATGAAGCTACTTTTTACTTCTCTTCATAAGAGTCCTGAGCCTGCTTTGGTGTCTTCATGGATCCTATCCCAAGGTCATTATAGCAATCTCCTCAGAAGCACCTAGCTGGCCTAAGGTTGCCAACTGCAGTTTCGGAAATTTCTGGGAGATTTGGAGGCAATGCCCAAGGAGTGCAGAGCTTGGGGGAGGCAGGGAGTTCAATGGGGATGTGACACTAAGAGTGTTTTTTCCTATACTCTCTGGCATGCCGTAGGAGAAAAGAAGTCCTGACCCATTATTGAATTGTAGGTGATTGGAAATTTGCACCCAGATATTTTAGCGTATCTTGAAAAGTTGCCATGAAGGAATAAATAGAGATGGGGAGATGGTTGATTTTTCTTATTACTGTTAATCGAGGGAAACTAAATTATTGACTTAGGGTTGTCAACTCCAGTTTGGGAAATTCCTGGAGATTTGGGGGCAGGGGGAGCCTGGGAAGACGGGCTTTGAGGAGGGAAGAAACCTCTGCATAACAACTTTATTTGTTTGTTTGTTTGTTTGTTTATTTATTTATGCTTGGATTTATATCCCACCTCTCATGACTTTGTTGCTTCAAGACAGCTAATAATTAAAACCATAACAACGTCCCATTAAAAACCCATTAAAGCAGCAATACAGTACATATAATAACAAACAAGATGGCGGAAAACAATCTACCCCCATCAACTCTACTATGTCCAGCCAGAACGTAATTTGGATCTAGCTATTAATACATTTCCGGGATGCTCGGCTCGGGTGGGCCCCCTGATCGAAACTGTGGTCAACCCCCCCCCCTGCCCTCAACCAAATGCCTGGTGGACGAGCTCCGTCTTGCAGGCCCTGAGAAACCTAGGCCTAGTCTGCACACATAGGATAATGCACTTTCAATGTGCTTTGGCAGCTGGATTGTCCTGTGCAGAACAGGAAAATCTACTTCTAAAGTGCATTGAAAGTGCATTACCTATTGTGTGCAGACTAGGCCCTAGACAGCTTATCCAGTGCCATAGAATTCACCCACCGGAAAAGCAGCCATTTTCTCCAAGAGAATTGGCTCTGCAATCTGGAGAGCAATTGTAATTCCTGGAGATCTCCAGGACCAGCTGGAGAGTGGCCACCGTAGTACGAGGTCCATTTGTTCAGTTCCCGTAGCTTCAAGCAGGGCAGTAAAAAAAAGTATTTGGAACAAAGCATTGCAAAGTAAGTGCACATTTACTAGAGTTGCCCGAACCCTCCCCTCCCATGAAGCCCGGAATTCCCCACCACCAGGCCCTGCCCCCAGCCTCCAATCAGTTGGCCAGTGGGGAGAGGGACTTATCGGGAGAAAGGAGAAAGGCCCAGGGCTTGTTGCTGACATGACACAGGAAGTGATGTCAATACACCAGTGAAGTGTGGGCGATAACTCTGGGACTTGGGCAAGAATTCTATGGTATAAGCCAGTTTTACTATAGAGTATTTAACCAAACGCCCATTTTACCATAGAGGTTTTGCCCAGACATCGCTGGTGTTATGTTATCACTTCCTGTGCCACACTGGCTATGAAGCCTGATCCTTTCTCTCTTCATCACAGGTTGCTTGCTGGGGTGGGGGAGGAAGAGGGGACAACACATTTGCAACAATAGCAAGCTCAGAACGGTCAGGAAAAACCTCCTATGGGAGAAACGGGGAGAAAGATGGACAAAAAATCACCAAGCAGAGCAAAGGGCTGGCTGTAAATAAACCATTAACCTGACTACAAAAAAAACGTGTAGGGACATATTATTTTCCTGAGTTGCATATTAACACAGAGAGGAAAGGAGGACTCCAGAAACGTATCTAAGTGTACATGGCTTTGCCTCTCGATGGCTTTTAAAAATGAAATGAAATGAAATCTGTCTCTAATCATTAAAAAAAAATGGAGGGGGGGGGGAGAGGGCTTATGAATGTGCTTGACAGGCTCTCTTAAAGTAAATGAATCCCTTCTGGGACTGTAAGGAAGGGTAATTTTGAAGATGGATTCGAGGCTAGAGTTGTCCTTGCATCAATCGACCTTTGGCGAAAAGGGCACTGGGTTATTGATGGGTTTCCCATTGGCTGCCTCAGTTTGATGGACCCTGGATTTCCTTGGTGGTCTCCCAGCCAAATGTGAACCTTGTCTGGAATCTGAGATCTGATGGCGTGAATGGTCCAAGGCCACCACGCCAGTCCCTCCCCCCATGACCGTTCTTGGATTAGACTAATTCATAGAATCATAGAATAACAAGAGTTGGAAGGGACCTCCTGTGTCATCTAGTCCAACCCCCTATAGAATGCAGGACACCCACAACCCTTTCACTCATCCACTGTGACCTGCCACCCTCTGGATCCTTCACAGAATCAGCCTCTCTGTCAGATGGCTATCCAGCCTCTGCTTAAAAATCTCCAAAGATGGAGAAACCACCACCTCCTGAGGAAGCCTGTTCCACTGAGGAACCACTCTAACTGTCAGGAACTTCTTCCGGATGTTTAGACGGAATTTCTTTTGCATTAATTTCATCTCATTGGTTCAGCTCCGTAGCATCTAGCCAAGCATCCATCTCTTTCCTGTCTGCAGGCATAAAGGCCTAGGTGCGGCTATAGGTGCCATGAGCCCTTGGAGTGAGCCTCACAATGGGGGGCTACAACAGCCAGTCCTGAAAACGAGGACATGTTTGCTGTTTGCCCTCTTTAACTTTTGTTGGTTAATTTGGTTCATTGTGGTAATATCTATGAATGAACTGTCTTGGCTCCCTTTGGGAGGAGAAAAGCAGCATAGAAATATCTAATTAAACAAACAAAGATATTTCAAGGCAGAATCTCTGTAAACCAGGTTTTTCTTGGTTTCCTGAATGGGTGAGAATTCATTGATTTTTAAATCATTTTTATATAGTACACCAGCCTGGTGTAGTAGTTAGGAGTGCGGACTTCTAAACTGGGGAGCCAGGCTTGATTCCCCGCTCCTCCTCCACATGCAGCCAGCTAGGTGACCTTGGGGTCGCCACAGCACTGATAAAGCTGTTCTGACTGAGCAGGAATATCAGGGCTCTCTCAGCCTCACCCACTTCACAGGGTGTCTGTTGTGGGGAGAGGAAAGAGAAGGCGACTGTAAGCTGCTTTGAGACTCCTTCGGGTAGAGAAAAGCGGCATATAAGAACCAACTCTTCTGCTTCTTCAGTAATATCAGGGCTCTCTCAGCCTGACCTCCCTCACTGGGTTTCTGTTGGGGGAAAGGAAAGGGAAGGCAATTGTAAGCCGCTTTGAGACTCCTTCGGGTAGAGAAAAGCAGAATATAAGAATCTACTCTTCTTCTTAAACATTCATCAAGGGATATGACCATATAGGGTCATATCAACTTACTCCCCCCGCCACCAAAAATGGCCAATGATGATCCTGGAGGGGAAGGGAAGGGCAGGGGCCTCAGTGGAGCATGTACACAGCTCTGCTTCCCATCCATATAATCGCAGCACTTCTGGGGTTTCTCAAAGCCTGAGGAATGTTTCAGTGGTTTCTCAATGGTAAAAAATTGCGAAAGCCTGCTGTAAGCTCAAAGCCGCAGGAAGAAACCACTATGAAAAGGCCCTCCCTTTGGTGCCTTGTCACCATCTAAAACAGGAGTAGTCAAACTGCGGCCCTCCAGATGTCCATGGACTACAAGTCCCATGAGCCCCTGCCAGCGAATGCTGGCAGGGGCTCATGGGAATTGTAGTCCATGGACATCTGGAGGGCCGCAGTTTGACTACCCCTGATCTAAAAGCTGACTAGTATTGGAAGGCTCTGAGATGATGCATCACTTCTGGGGACAACCTGGAAGTGAAAACCGGTGCTGCTTAGAGCCTCCAGAAACTCAATGTTCTTCTTGTAATCATAGAGTGTCCATCAATTCCTAGAGCTGCCCATCGCCAATTCTGCATTGTACCCAGAAGTAACGCAGTGATGTCAGCAACTTTGCCAAGGTCATCCAGGAGGTCTGCTTGAACGGTCATTCTCAGGGACACGCTCCCCTGACTAGCCGTCGCCAACATCTAATGCGCTCATGTTCCATGAAGGTGGTAGAAGATGCGACAGTTCTTCTTGGAGCTTCTGGGTTTTTTTCCCCCCCTTTAGGTTTATAATTATACAGAAAATATCGCTGATGCTTAATGAGTTGCCCCTAGTTGTGTTGTTTTAATTAGTTTATGGTGATAAGAATGAATCCAAAGAGGGCTGCTGTGAAGATTTGTTATTCTAATTAGCCAAGTGAAGCAATAGAGAATCCAGCAAGAGACAAACCCGTATATTTGCTTCAGCTTCAGAGGCACAAAGGTGAGGCTAGGGGAGGACCATAGAGATAGGTGTAAAATTGCCCTGTGGAGGTGAGGGTCCCTGCCACCAGGCCTTGTTCCCAAGCCACCAATCAGCTGGCTGGCGTAGGGACTTGCCTGGAGAAAGAGAAAGGCCAGTGTCACGCAGGGAGTGATATCATACCATGCAACACATCATTCAGACAACCCTCTGGTATTTGGGCGAAAACTCTATGGTTGAAGCCAGTTTTACCATAGAGTTTTTGCCCAAATACCAGATTGTTGCCTGGACATCGTTGGTGTGATATCATCAGTTTCTGTGCGATACCGGCAATGAGGCCTAGGCCATTCTCTGTCTCCAGGGAAGCCCCACCCCCAATTCTTCACCAGTTCCCAGGAGGGACCTACCAACCCTAGGTAGCACCGTCCTAAGACCAAGAATACCTGACCCTCACCTGAGACCCATATTGCAAAGAACACTTCCTCGTCTCTTTTCCAATCAGACGATTATTTCAGTGCTGTAGACATTCCTCAGTGTGGCTCCTCTCCTCCAGCTTCCCTGTGAAAATAGACAGCAATCAGCTGGAAACCAACAAGTGGTGGAATTGCCCTTGCACTGCCTTTATCTATGAAGCCCATTTGATGATGCTCTTTTAAAGGATGCCCGAGATCTCTCAAGATTATTACTGCAATACGGAGTGTTCGAGAGAGAGAACGAACTGAGCTTTAGTTTTTTTTTCAGCCTTGTTGCTCTTGTTTTGTCCAACAAGGCAAATTGCATCCCTGTGAACAAATTTCAGATCAGGAAAGCAATATATGTATGGGGAAGCGACCATACCTCTCCCTACAATCTTGAAGGAAGGAGTTCTCAGGAGAGGGTTCAATGTCCAAGAACCATATAGGAAAAGCAATACACATGGATGTGTCCATTTCTCACTAGAAAAGACAACTAAACTGGGCCTTCTCTCGTGATTTCCCTGCGCTCTGGTGCCAGAAGACGTTTTTTTCTCTCTCGGCTATAGGATAGCTAGGCCTGTTACAATCCTAGGAACGTTTGCAAAACCAGAGCTTGTGGAGGAGGATCAACCAGAAATGCCCCCTTGCCACTCTACCTATTCCCCCAATCTCTATGGTAAAGACAACAGAGATTAAGGGAAATTCCTAGAGAGTTGTTAGAATTACCAGTGGGGAATTCAGTGGTCATTGGCCCCTCCTCCACAGCTATATATCAGTAATACGCTGGTTGTACAGCTGTTGTTTCTGGTGTGACTTGAATGGACATCATTATCACACTGCTGGTGGTCACACCTTGGGTTACTAATCTCTGTCTTTATGCAGCAAACAAAGCTCTGAATGCCAGGGTGGGGAGAGAAAGAGAGAGAGAGAATTTATTGAAAATGTTACATTGTTAACAAAAAATATGATTGAAAACTCCAAAAATTGCTTGCAAGTCTAACCTGGCTTTGAGATAGTAAAAAAAAAAATTAAAATATTTAGGAACAATAATCTCAAATCAAAATTCACTGCTTTTTCAAAATCACCATTTTAAAAGATTTGAAAAAATGGTCAAGATTAGATATATCATTATTGGGCCGAATCTCCACAATTATAATGAATGTGTTTTCCAAGTTAATACTCCTCTTCCAGACATTAATAGCAATTAAAAAAATTTACTTTAAACAATGGCAGAAAGATATTCAAGTGTTTATATGGAATGGAAAAATACCTAGGATTAGGTTTAAATTGTTAATTGATTCAAAGGAGAGGAGGTCTCTCCCTCCCTGATTTTCAAATCTGTCATGAAGTAGCTTCACCGACTTGGATAAACAATTGGATTCAACTGAAGGACAAAAAGCAAGAGTTCTTTTGAAGGACATGAATGCCTTTGAATGTTTCATCAAATAAAAACTGCTGGGTAAGATCTCCAGTAAAGGGACCTTCCACATAGAAAGCCTTGAAGCGTTTGGATGGGGAAGAATCGACCAAGTTTTTCTTCTCGTGGTGATGTCTCTGTAAAGACCTGAGCCAGTTTCAGAGGCCTGTTCTGCATATACCACTTTCCTCCACTGTCAATTCTCTGACTCTTTTAAATTGTCCTTTTAAAAAATGTTTTTAAAACATTCCCGTTTACGCATGTGCTCTAATCTGTAGGGTGCTTTGTTGTTGCTGTGCGTGTTTTTTTTTTTTAACGATTATGCATTCTATACCATTCTAACTAACTGTGGGAGGAGGAACTTCCTCTGTTGTGCTGAAAAGTCACCTGACCATCACTTTGGCACCTCCTGTTGGTGGAGCCTTATGGGAATTGGACTTCATGAGCATGGAGACTTTCCCATGGGGACACAAGTCTTAAGCATGCTGAAACGGCCACCTTTCCCTCTCGGAGGTATACTGTTCCTCATAGAGAGTGGTCAGGATGGACCTCAAGCTCCCATGCAAACTTAAAGCTTCCACCATACCATCCCTTCCCCCGTGAAGGCTTTTTAAAGCCACTGGCAAGCCCAAAATGGGAGCCTCTGCCTACAGTTTGAAGCAGCTCTTCTTCCTCACTCTCCTGCAACCTGGAAGTGACATTTCAGACCCCTCTGCTTCACCAGCCTGATACATTTTCAAACAAGCCCCCACCCCTAGTCATTGATCAGTGTTAGAGCTTTGTAGTCTCAGGAGCACTCCCAGAAGGCTGTGGAGGAAATGCATACTACAGGGTAATTTCTACTAATTTACATAGCAATAGAGTCGGCTCGGTTGCCAGGGCAAATGTCATGTTTACGTGATCACTGATATAGGCAGGGTACCAGCAGCAGGCACTCAAGCTTCCACTGGAAGATGAGAAGCTGTGAGCAGAAAAGGGAAGGAGACCAAAAGCACGCTCACATGTATTTCTCAGAAAAAGACCATCCTCAGTGTCGTCATACAAGAAAAGTCGCCGTAAAAGTAGTTTCAGAAGCCGCACTGGAAAAATGCTGCTGGAAATGTGGGCAGCGGTTGCAGTGCAAGAACAAAAATAACACAATGGATTTCGCACTGCAAAAACGGTGCCACGTTAAGAATTAAAAAATAAGATGTCATTTTTGGCAGTCCTCTTGCGGGTTTTTTGGGCTGCATAATACACCAGTGTCTACAAACTCCCAAGTATGTGCAGAGCTCCCCGGCCTGTTTCACTTCCTGCATTCATCCTATTGGATGGGGCTGGGTTTTGCCAGATCTCTCCTGGCAACTGGTGGAGAATGGGGGGGGGGGAACAGGGGGAGAAAGAGAAAGCCCTAGGCCTTGTTGCCAGCATTGTACAGGAAATGATGCTATCACTCCTGTGATGTCTGTATGAAACACTGGTATTTATGCTAAAATTGTATGATAAAACTGATTTCTGCCATTGACTTTTGCTCCAATACCAGAAAGGGGCACTTGATGACATCAGTTTGGAAAATTTGTGTCCAATCTGGTATAGTGGTTAGGAGTGCGGACTTCTAATCTGGCATGCACGATTCTGCACTCCCCCACATGCAGCCAGTTGGGTGGCCTTGGGCTCTTCATGGCACTGATAAAACTGTTCTGAATGAGCAGTAATATCAGGGCTCTCTCAGCCTCACCCACCTCACAGGGTTTCTGTTATGGGGATAGGTAAGGGAAGGCAATTGTAAGCCACTTTGAGCCTCATTCGGGTACATTTAGGAACCAACTCTTCTTATTCTCTTCTTCTGAGTAGCAACCCTGTATTTTCTTGATGGTCGCCCATTCAACTACCAGCTTCCTTGATGATCTTCTGTCCAGGTCCTAACCACAGCCATCCCTGATTGGCTTCCAAGATCTGATGAGATTGGGCTGTCTTGGGCCATCTAGGTCAGGACTATGCTTAGATTAGGTTTATTTGAGGCAAGCCCATTTCACTGGGGCCACAAGGCCTGATTCTCAGGATCAAGGGAGTCCTGAAATTCAGAAACATTAATTTTGTTGGTATTTGATACATTCTTCCCCTCTTCCTCCTCCTCCTCTTTCTTAAAATGTGACAACTCGTTTCACTTTCGGTTGGTAGCCTCAAAAGATGGAAGTGGCCTAGCCCTCCCCAGCTCACTGAGAGGGCAAATCAATCACTACCGACTGAGGTATACCATAGGGATAAACCCTGAGGTAACTGCTTGAGGTAAACCACAGGGATAAACCCTGAGGCAACTGAATGAGGTAAGCCACAGGGATAAACAGCCCAAATATTTTTGCAAGGAGACCCACAGTTTTTCTCTTGCTTTTGACCAAGGGGACTGTGGCTCCTGAAAGCCCAACCCCCCCCCCTAAAAAAAATCTCATTGGTCCCTAGGGTGCTCCGAAACTTGGATCTAGTTTTTCAACAGCAGAGGAACACAGCTATTCCTATTTTCTCCAGGATTTCTCTGCTGTCAGAGTCATTTCAATGCTCAGTTAATACCACCATATTTCACAGGGCTTTGCAACTGCAGTGATATACCCATAAGGGTGGGGGTAGACTTTTAAAAATCCAGTTGTTTATTGTTTTGCATGGAAATCTTATGAAAACACCACCGTCTTGTCAGTTCCTTTTTAATTGCTGCTATATAAATCGACAGTGCATTCAGGACATGTTGTTCCTTGCGTGTACATTATTAGCAGTTCATTTAAACCACCCCAACATGTCTTTATGCTGGGAACAATGCAAAAAAGTACTTTATTTATGGATTCAATCAAATTAATTGCATTGTTCCTTCTCGGCCTCCGCCCCCCCCCCTTTTTGCCTTAATTGTAAGCCCTGTTAATTGACAGTTTTAAAAACAGAAGCAGGATGTCCTTGTAGTGCATAATACCCCTTAAACAAATATTTAATTGAACTCACACTGTTAAGTTATGAGAACAACAAAACGAGAGGGGATCGAGTCATGTTGCCAGTCAGTTAACTGGGCAACTGCTGGATTTCTACACCTGGCAAAAGTAGAGTTGATAGGGAACAGCCAGAATTAAGGATTTATCAATGCAAGCCTAAACAGAGGGTGTGAGTGTGTGAAGTACCATCAAGCTGCTTCCAACTTATGGAGACCCTGTGAATTAATAGCCTACTAAGCAGTACCTTATTGTTAATAGCTTCGCTCCAGCCAAATTGGGGATCATGGCTTCCTTTGAGAGCCAACTTGGTGCCGTGGTTAAGAGTGGTGGCCTCTAATCTGGAGAGTCGGGTTTGATTCCCCGTTCCTCCTCCACAAGCAGCTGACTGGGTGACCTTGGGCCCATCACAGTTCTCTCAAAGCTCTCTCAGTCCTACCTACTTCAGAAGGCATCTGTTGTGGGGAGAAGGGAAAGGTGGTTGTAAGCCACTTTGAGATTGGGGTACAAAAAAACAAGCTCTTCTTCAGAATGAGATCTGCATTTCTTTTTTATGTATTTCAAAATGGCAGCTTAACACTTTTTATAAGAGTAGTAATATAAGGTGTATTTTTTTTTGAATGGATATATGAGAGGCTGGATGATCCTACAAGCACCGGATAAGAAGTGCTAATAAGTAAGGTGAACTCAGGTTTAAATTTGCAAAGGGGTTGAGCAACGGCTGCTTGAAGAATAAATAGCCTTATGGAGAAAAGAAGTAACTTTGTAAAGAGGAGAGGTGAGGCACAGCCCTAGCAGCCTGACTAACTGTTGTTCTGGAGGGAAAGCAGAAAGAAGTGTGCTTAGAGGAGCAGGATGTCTCTACATGAGCCAGTCAGGTAGAGATGGATAGGTAGGTCAGCATGACCAGTCCCAAGGAAGACGCTCACATCAGGTTTTATGTTGGCTTAAGCAGGCCACAGCTTGTATTCAACAAAAACAGGAGTGTTGGCTTGGCATAGGAAGGAGTCCTCCTGCAGTAGTCAGCCAACCACATAGGGAATCTTCCAGGGCCAGTTGGGACTGCCATATAGTCACCCCACTGAAGCCACCATGTTGGTTCTCATGGCCACTATGATTCTAATATGGTGGTGTGGTTCCTAATATGGCCCTTGCCAGCTGTGTGCAAAATCTCGGGCTACCATCTTGCCTCCAAAAGTACTCTCAGACCTGTCAATTTATCATGGGGAAAGCTAGAGGCCTCCTGGACAGAGTCCAGCAAGACCCCCAGGAATGTGAGCTGAGTTGCTGGGCCCTCTGTTTTCTCTGCCTCTAGCAGAACTTCCAATTCCACTGCCGAGGTCTGGAGGGCCAAAAGCCATTCCTTATGGGTGTCAGACCTACACAGCCCAGCATACAGGAAGTTGTCGAGGTAATGTGTCACCTCTGCAAAGTCCCCCCCCCATCCTTTACTGCCCATTCAAACAACATGCTGAATGCCTCAAAGGTGGTGCATGCAATTACACACCCCATTGGCATTGCACACCCCATCGCCCACATACCTTGATCCCTGGAACTTGATCCCCAACAGGCTGAAGTGCTCAGGATGGACAGGGAAGAGGCAGAATGCCAACTGCATGTCTCACCTAGCCATCGTTGCTCCTTTGCCACAACCCTTACAATGTCTACCGTGTTGTTAAAGGAGGCGTATTTAACTGTGCACAGCTCAGGGGCACTGTGGTCATTAACTGAGGCTTTCCTCGGGTATGACAAGTGATGGATGAGCCAGTATGGGCCTTCTTGTGCACCACCCCTAGTAGGGATACCCTCAAGTTGGGCAATGGGGGAGATGGGAACAGGTATTCGAACAATACCAGGAAGTTCCCAATCTGAATTTGCAAACAACAGATCTTCTGGGATGACCCACATTGGATGTTCTTCTTGTGCTGCTGAGTCAGGCAAACTGCAGCTCTTGCTTATTCCAACACAATGGGCCTGGGTGTTGATAGGATTATTCTGGAGTGAGCTGATAGGTCTTGGGGGATGCATTATGCATCTCTTTAGGGTATGGAGAGAAATGTCGTCAGCCAGCTGCTCTGACTTATGCCTTAAATCAGGGGTAGTCAATCTGTGGCCCTCCAGATATCCATGGACTACAATTCCCATGAGCCCCTGCCAGAGAACGCTGGCAGGGGGCTCATGGGAATTGTAGTCCATGGACATCTGGAGGGCCACAGTTTGACTACCCCTGCCTTAAATACTGTTTTCCCAGGCCGCTGCTTGTCAGACAGTCATTTTGTTCACTTTTAGTCCAGGCAGTCTCCTGAATATACAATACAGGGATGATATTAAAAGGCTTGTTTCACGCTCTCTAAACTATTCACTGACCCTCTGCAGGACAAGGGTCTGACTATTAACAGTGGGAATTCAGGAACAATGCTCCCAGCCAGACTTGAATTTACCATCTGTTTCGCAAACCTCTATTGAGGATTACTGAACACACACTGTAGATCAGGGGTAGTCTAACTGCGGCCCTCCAGATGTGCACGGACTACAATTCCCACGAGCCCCAGCCAGCGTTTGCTGGCAAGGGCTCATGGGCATTGTAGTCCATGCACATCTGGAGGGCCGCAGTTTGACTACCCCTGCTGTAGATAGAAGATGGAAGGGTTGGGGAAGAGGAACAGAGGGCTGGAATGGGGGGAGCAGGATCTGCAATGTGCATGCTTCATCAGAATATCACAAGTGTCCTACAGGGGGCATCGGAGTAGACGTGTATTTAGCATAGTTAAAATAGCAACTTCTTGTTGATTTTCAAATAAACCTTTCCTAGTATTTTGATTGATTGGCTCAGTAGGAGACTTCCTGCTCCTTTGAGCATTCTTCTTCCCTGCTTTCCTCCAGAACAGATAAATACAGACAACAGTCAGAAAAGTTAGTTAGGTTTCTTTCTCTCTCTCCTTTCTACGCAAAGCTGTTTCTCTTCACAATAAAACAATTTTTGTTTTTTTGAAGAAGCCTGGTGCTCGGCACCTCTTTGCCCATTTGAACTCTGCCAACATCTCTACCACAGATGAATGTCAAATTGAAGGCATTACTTAAGGCTCAATTTTACAGTCGGCTCTCCTCGGCTCACCCAATAGCCAGATGTTCATGACATGTAACTATGGATACTGAGCAAAGCATACTGTCATCCAGTCAAGGGAGGATGTGTGGCCAATTTTGCAGCCTCCTAACAGAGGGAAAGATTGCAGGCCAAACGTCATCAGCCAAAAGCTATTTGGGCTACTGCAGGCACCTCTTTCTCAATGAACAGAGCTGGATCCTGCAGAGCTCCGACCACTTTTTAGTGCCTGCCGTTGTAATAGACAGGTGGTCCAATCCAGATGTTTATGGAGCCTGTCTCCATTGGTTTCCTTGGACCATCCAGTTCCCATCCTGCCCCTGTCTCTTTTTTTGTCAGTGGGTGTAATCTGTGTTCAAATGGCAGCTGACTTCTGCCAACCCCGTAAGATTTTCAAGGCAAGTCGTTTGCAATTGCCTTCCTCTGTAAGTCACCCTTGGTGGTCTCCCATCCGAGTATCGACCTTCCTTAGTGTTGGCAGAGTTTCAACATGCAAAGGAGCAAAGCAACAGTCTGCTTACAGAATAAAGTCATCTTATTTAGAAAGAGAATTAACTGAGACCTATCTGTTCTGTTGTCTCCAGTCATTCTTCCATTCAGCTTCTGTTCTGGAGGCAAGCAGGGAGGAAGTGTGCTCAGAGGAGCAGGAAGTCTCCTGTTGAGCCAATCAGGAGCAGGAAGTCTCCTGTTGAGCCAATCAGGAAATCATTTGAAAACCATCAGGAATATTCCATTTTAACTATGCGAAATATACATCTCTTTTGATGCTCCCTGCTGGACACCCTTTATATTCTACAGAATCATGCACACTGCAGATCTTGCACATTCCAACTCTTTGTTTATGAGATATGCTGAGATCAGGCTGTCCTATATCATTCCACATCCCTGACCCATTCTTGACTGCTATTTATATCAAACAGAGGGTAGACAGAGATGAGTCACCATGTTAGTCTGTCTGTCTGCAGCAGCAGAAAAGAGCCGGAATCCAGGAGCACCTTAAAGACTAACATTTGTGGCAGGGCAGGAATGTTCACGAGTCACCGCTCACTTCTTCAGATAATATTTGCCAGCGAAATCCATCAGTAAAACGAACTGGTTACAATGAAATGCATCAATGTCTTATCATTATGGACCACAGCCTCATTGTTGAGGTGATGAAAGACAGGGGTAGTCAACCTGTGGCCCTCCAGATTTCCATGGACTACAATTACCATGATCCCCTGCCAGCATTTGATGGCAGGGGCTCCTGGGAATTGTAGTCCATGGACATCTGGAGGACCACAGGTTGACTACCCCTGATGAAAGACATTTCGTGGAGAATGCCACCTTCCTCCTTGCAGTATCACCAGCTGGAGGCTCATGAGGAATCACAGGGAAGGAGGACAATTTCAAAAGAGCCCTCCCCCCCCCCACACACACACACACTCCTCAAAATGACCTCCTTCAAGATTCTTTCAGATCTCAGAGACTTGAACACACTGGTTTCTTTCCCTTTTAACTGTTTCTCCAACTTCCATTCCATCTGAAACCTTTCAGTCTTCATCAGAGAAATTGGGGAGGGGAGCTGTTAATCGACCAAGTTATGTCTTTCTGCATCTCAGAGGATTCCCTCCCGTAGAAATCTCGACCTTGTTTGTGGGTGGCCCTGTTATGTAGCTTTCCTTATCCGCAAAGGAGACAGCCAGTTTGCTGTGAGGGTGAGCGATGCCAGAACCCAAACAGCTTCAAAAATAAACAGATGTGCCTTTCGATCTCTTGCAGATGTGCCTTTCAGATGCATGAGATGCTTCTGAAATTCTCCTCAGCTGCATTGCTCCCTAGGTTCTGGACTTCCAAACCCTTGTTTCCAAAGCAGAATTGACCCAGAAGCTGCATTTCCATTATTTGATTCGTGTAAATTTCAGAGTTAAATGCAGAATGCAGCAGGGTTTATACATATTTTAATAAATGTCTGCCTCAAAGTGGCCCTGTAATCAGGATGTAATCCAACAGGTGAAGACCCATCGGCCGTAATACAAGCAAATGAAATGATTTATTCCACTATAAACAATACCTCAAACTTTCAAAACATCAAAACGAACTCCTAGGTTTGTTTTTTTTTCATTTTCGGTATCTTCGTCAGTGATGTAAGATATTCTTTAACCTTTAATAAGTCCTCTTTAAATGAATTCTTATCATATATAAGAAGGATATGACCTATGGTAATATGTATGTGTTTCAGTCTCCAAATGTTTCTATGGTATCCACTATTCAGAGGTCTATAAATATAAGCATCACCAAGTGTAAATGCTCTTGAAAATCATTTCAGTTGCTCAAAGTGGCCCTGTAGCTCAGTGTTCCCCAACCCGCGGGCCGTGGCCTGGTGCCGGGCCGTGGCTCCTTCTCCCCGCCCCCCTCCCGCAGTAAAAAACTTCCCAGGCCGCATGCTTGCGGCCCGGGAAGCTTCTTACTGCGAGAGGGGGGGAGAGGGAATCAGGGCCGCGCATGCGCCATGCGTGGCCAAAATCGCACGTTCGCGGCACTTTCGCGCATGCATGCATGCGCAAAAGTGCCACGCATGTGCTATTTCGGCCACGCATGGCGCATGCGCGACATGCGCAGTCGCGCATGTGCGACATGCGCGGGCGGGCTGGGCTGTTGCCCTGTCGGTCCCCAGCCTCAAAAGGGTTGGGGACCACTGCTGTAGCTGATAAGGTGTCAGAACCCCCTGGCAAGGTATGTGGGGATAAGGTTGCCAAATCCAGGTTGAAAAACTCCAGACAATATGATGCTGGAGCCTGGGAAAGACAGGAACCTTGATGGAGTTCAAAAGAGTCCCCCCTCCAAAACTTCCATTTTTCTCCAGGGAAACCGATCTCTAGAGATGAGCTGTAATTCCAGGGGATCCCCAGGTCTGACCTGGAGGCTGGCACCCTTAGCAGGTGAGGAGAGCCGAATCCTACCCCATTTTTTCCTTTCAGTTTAAGTGATCCAAAGTTTGTGTGCACTCAAGGCAAGAGTTAAAGTGGAGAGAGTTCACCCCCCCCCCCACTGGAACATTTGTTCAATTATTTGTGAATGAGGAAAGCACAGGGTTCAACAAATGGGGCTGGCCCATCCCATCTTCCCTTGTCCTCAAGAGGGTGGTAAAATGCGATAGAAATCAGGCTTTATGAGTGTGTTCCTCATTACTGCCTATTGCCCTAATCCAATCAAAACACAGCCACTGATAGGCTCCCTGCCTCGGTGACTAGGGGGCTATTTATTTCCTACATGTAATAGCAGGCAGAAAATGTTTCCGGGGGAGATCGTTTCACACTTGTTTTCAAGAGAAGCATTAAGTTGTAAAGTATCCCCAAATTTACAAGAGGATGCTTTACATATTTTGTTTATGTTTTAATATTTTCGGTCATAGAATCTTAGAAGAGTTGGAAGGGGCCATACAGGCCATCTAGTCCAACCCCCTGCTCAATGCAGGATCAGCCCTAAAGCACCCAAGAAAAGTGTGTATCCAACCTTTGCTTGAAGACTGCCACAGTGAGGGGGAGCTCACCACCTCCTTAGGCAGCCTATTCCACTGGCCCCTACCTGGTGGAATGAGCTCCCGGAGGAGCTGTGGGCCTTGTGGGAGCTTTCAGCATTCCACAGGGCCTGCAAAAGGGAGCTCTTCCACCAGGTCCTTGTGTGAGGCTGGGCCGCAAGGATGATCTGGAACCCCCTTACAGCAACAGTTGCGAAGACCAATTGGCACCCTCTGTCTCCCCCCCCCCGCCCTCAAGAATGGGTTATCAAGGGGTTGCATAGATAAGGTTTGAGGGTTTTTTGCCCCATCTTGTTTTATTCTGCTTAGTATTTGTGTGTATTGTTGTTTTATGGGTTTTATTGTATGGTCTTACTGGGGTTTTATGTGTTGTAACTTGCCTTGAGCCGTCGAGGAGAGGCGAGTAATAAATTTAATAAATAATAATGATTATTTATTTTATTTATACTTGGATTTATATCCCGCTTCTCATGACTCTTGTCCTCTAAAGGCGGCTGACCATTAAAACCATAAACAATTACCCTATAAAAACCCCATTAAAACAATAACAACACATGTAGTAATGCACAAGATGGAGGAACAAACTACCCCAATACGATCTACCAAGTCCAGCCAAACCAGTCACCACTAGTTGTTATTATACTACAGGGATGCTCAGCTAGGGTTGGACCCCTGATCGAACTCCAGTCAACAACAACCCTCCCCCCACCTCAACCAAGTATCTGGTGGAAGACTGTGACCTTGTACAATGGGAGAGGTACCATCTACAGGGCATGTTCTCCTTTGCTGTCCCCAAGATGAAGATCCTGAACCTCCTGGCCCAGCAAGGATCCTCTGGCTATGCTAAACATATCATAAATCCACATAGGTATAAGCATTTTCAAACAGCTGTTTGATTTTTATTTACTGTCTTGCCATGGTGTTGTAGCCAACTTATGGTGACCCTGGTAGGGTTTTCAAGGCAAGAGGAAGTTCAGCAGTGGTTTGCCCGTGCCTTTCTTTGCGTAGCAGCCCTGAACTTCCTTGGTGGTCTCCCATCCAAGGATCAACCAGGGTGGATCCTCAAAGACTACAGATACCTGGAGAAGTGAGCAGTGACTCACAAAAGCTCCTTCCCTGACAGAAATGTTGTTAGTCTTTCAGGTGCTCCTAGATGCTTTTTTCCCCTACTAGTACTGATAGACTAACACAGTCACCCAGCTTGATCTATCTCCAGAGTTGATCTTGTTTAGTTCCCAACCTCTAACAAGGTTGGACTATCCTGGGCTGATTCTGCACTTACTTTGTTTTTTCCATGTGGATCCTGCTGAATTCAGATCGATTTGGACCCTGGTTTTCCTCTATCCCCCCCCCCCAATTGAAACAAAAAGTGTGCTGCGCTTGATTGGGGAAGCTCAGAGCAGGGTGGAGAGCCAAGCACAGCAGGAGCCTCTTTCTTTCTTTTCTTGAACAAAGGGGAGGGGAAGAGGATTGGAGACAGCAGAGCAAGGGGGAATAAATCCAAGAGGCAAATCTCTGCTGAGAGAAGTTAGGGCTTCTGGAGTGCAGTCACTTCAAGACCAACCTTGCAACTGGGAACCAGGAAGTCTTTGAACTGATGCTTTGGCCAATCAAGGAAAACAGCTTTGCTACAAGGCCCAGAGAAGGAAGTTAATTTGCAAAAGACAGATATCTGCACTCTTACTGATGGCAATTTTTCAAATATTAAGGCTTATATCCACTTCTGGATATCATGGGGGAAAGGTAGGGTCACTCCAGATCAATCATGCATGTTGCAGAGGGAAAATTAAAGCACCCAAAGTCAAAGTGGAAACCAAATTCAGTGTAGACAGGAGGGATTTGCTTGAGAAGGAAGTGGGTAAAAAAGCCCCATGCAGACTCCACTCAGGTTAGTAAATAACTCAAATACAATTCCTGACATCATCACAAGCACCCCCTTGCAGAGCCCTCTCCCAGGTGGGACAATCCCGCTCCCAGGTGGATTGGAAACATGGGGGCTTGGCCAAGGACAGGAGAACAGCCCTGCTGCCCTCATGGTGTCCATCCTGACTCCATGGCATCCTGCAGAGCAGACAAGCAATACACTAGACGGACCCACAGGCAACTTATCCGAGATTGAGCGCAAAGAGCTGACACCAGAGCCCTCAGGGAGGGCAGTATATAAATATAATAATAAATAAATAAACAATGGGTGGGGCCAGGTTCAGAGC
The DNA here is from genome assembly GCF_049243985.1 of Paroedura picta. NCBI lineage: Eukaryota > Metazoa > Chordata > Lepidosauria > Squamata > Gekkonidae > Paroedura > Paroedura picta. The sequence continues at coordinate 25,541,082 of NC_135370.1, read as the reverse complement.
ATGCAAGAGCAGGAGAAACCCCAGAGAGCAGGACAGAGGGGAAAAGAGATACATGCCAGGAGGAAAGATGCAGGGAGGGGGAGTAAAAAGCCCAGGGACCAGTCTACTGTGAACTTACCTTGTGATACCCTTGTAGGAAGAAGCCAACCAGGGAGCAGTAGAAGCCAGGAATGACAAGATTGGATTCAAGCCTGAAAGAGAAAGGAAGAGAAGCTGTTAGGAGGGGCGGGGTTAAAAATAAGTTCAGGTGATTGAAGGAAGAGGAGGAGTTAGGATAGGAAAAGGGTATAAAAAGGAAGCAGGTGAGAGCTAGAGGTGGTGGGAAAAGGTGGAAGAAGGAAGAGAGTGGGAGACTAAGGAATAGTGAAGAAGCAGAGCAACAGAGACCTGAGAGAGAAGTTTTGTGAGTCTTCTAGGTTTTTGCTAATCCAGAACAGCCTGTGTTGTGGAGGGCAGAAGAGTAAGTAGTTAGGAAAGGAGAGATTCCCAGAAGATTTCCAGTGACTCTGATAGCTCAGACTTTGGAGGGGTCAATGGGGAGTGTGATAGAAAATCCTGATTTGGATCTTTCTGCACTGTTGTATCTATGCAATCTCCATTAGAGCTCCAGAGTGACACCAAACCTTTGTGGGAGTCTTCTTGTTGTAGTGAGGTCAGTGGGCAGGGACTGGCTACTCCAGGGTGTCCCCCCAACCCTACTGATCTCCCTCCTTTCACACCATGCAGTCTTGGGCTGGGGACTAAGCCCTGTGAGGGAAGGCTGAGGGACATGGGAATGTTGAGCCTGGAGAAGAGGAGGTTGAGAAGGGACATGGTTGCTCTCTTTTTTTGTTTGTTTGTTTGTTTATTTTTATTACATATAAAGTGCTTACAGAAAGATGAAAAGAAAAAGAAACAAGCAGCTGGCAAAATAATTGTTAATACATGTAAGAGTATAGTCTGTTATTGTCTTAAAAAGAACATATTCAGTTCCCATCACATATTAGTCCTAACCTAAGAGTTACTATTGTCTTTCTTAGCAAAGTAATTGTTGATACATATAAGAATATAATCTAATATCTTAAGTAGTATATAATCAGTTCCCATTGTATGTTGGCCCTGACCTAAAAGTTGCTGCTGTCTTTCCTAAGAGAGAACAGGTAATTGCTCCACTGTTCGTCACATTCTTCAGGTGGTCGCAAAAGATGGAATTGTGCTCTTTTCCATGATGTATCTGCTGGCAAGTCTTGAAGTATTTGTGCTTCTTGATCCACCAAGCTCAGCGGCGTTGCCTGAAGCTTTTTGAGTAGAGTATTTCTTGCAGCCTTACTGTCATAGCCCACAAAGATGTCTCTTGTTTGCTTCTTTTGTGCGGTCACCTTTGAATAGATTCTGTATATTGAGAAGGGACATGATTGCTCTCTTGAAGTATCTGAAAGGTTGTTACTTGGAGGAGGCAGTGAGTGATTCCCGTTGTCAGCAGAGGAGAGGACCCATAGCAATAGGTTCAAACTACATGTAGAATGATATTGGCTAGATATCTGGTGGGGGAATTTCAGAGTCTGAATAGTTCAGCATTGGAATCAGCTGCCCAAGAAGGTGGCCATCTTCAAGCAGTGGCTGGACAGACATGCTGATCCTGCATTGAGAAGGGGGTAAGACTAGATGGCCTCTTTGGACCCTTCCAGCTCTATGATTCTGTGATACCACCCCCAGAATCTCCAGGTATTTCCTAACCTAGTGTTGGTAACTCTGTTAGGAGGAACACCCACATAAGTTAGGATTGTACTGGAAAGCATGACTGAAACAAGCTGGTCTGGTGATCTTTCTGGCTCAGTATGGACTTGAATTGACGTATTCCTAGCCCAAGTTGAGCATGAAATGAAGCATTTGTCAAAAATGTTGCCCTGTTCATGGCTTGCAATCTGAAGTTTGTGACCAGTAATGAAATTCCACGTACATTTAAAGCAATTCATGGCAGGTTGTGATAATTTGTGGTTAGAGCAGAAAACAGGAGTTTTGAGGCATTCCAAGTCCCTTTATACCCCTGCTTTACATTCCCTGAGAATGTCAAGAAAAATAGCTGAGTGGGGGGTGCACATCCATGATGTTCACCTGTTTTCTGGTATTTCATGTGCAGTCCCTTTAAGGAGACTACACAAGAAAGGCAAAACAGCCGAGTGGCTGGAAGCAGGCTGCTCCCTGCTGCTAAGATGTTTTTCGAGCTTTAGGCAAACCCCATTTAGAGGGATGTTAAAAATGTTTCGCAGGCTACAACCTACAAACTGGTTGAATTGGCAAACAAATTTCCTGATTCCGCTCACAATTTAGTTTGGCCACAAACTATGAATCAACATGAAATGCATTCCCCCCTCAAAATAAATTGTGCCTATGTCAAGTCTAGTGTTCTATCTACTAGGCCATACTGCTTCTCTCATAGGGTGGCCAACTTCTTACAATTGATCTCCAGGCTAGAGATCGGGAGGGACCAATGGGATGAGATTAATTCAAAAGAATTTTCGGCTAAACATCTGGAAGAAGTTCCTGACAGAGCAATTCCTCAGTGGAACAGGCTTCCTTGAGAGGTGGTGAGTTCTCCTTCTCTGAAAGTTTTTAAGCAGAGGCTAGATAGTCCTCTCACAGAAATGCTGATTTTATGAACTTGGGCAGATTGTGACTGGGTGGGCAGGAAGGGATGTGCCAATGTTTGTCTCTTGTAGCCCTTCCTTGCATATCAAGGGAATTGCTGATTGCTGCTGTGGGATGGTCCCACCAGGCCAGGCTGAATTCTGGGGATTTTTTGGGGAAGGGATCACTTGGGCATGAAACTGGGATCACTGTTGGGTGGGCAGGTAGTTGTGAATTTCCTGCATTGTGCAGGGGGTTGGACTAGATCAGCGGTCCCCAACCTTTTTCCGGTTGAGGAAAAGCTGCAGGCCTGGCCGCGCGCATGCGCGTTTTCGCCAGCAGGTGGTGCCAACGTGCATGCGCAGAGTAGCCATGCATGCGTGTTTTCTCCAGCAGGAGGCGCTAACACGCATGCGTGAGACCGCACCTGCCTCTTCCTCCCCATTCTCACAGCAAGAAGCTAGCTGCTTTGGCGGCCGCTTCACTCGGGGCCTGGCGAGCTTCTCGCAGCGGGGTGTGGGGGGGTGAGAGGCAGGTACAGTTGCTGGCGGCCTGGCACCGGGCCGCAGACCGGGGGTTGGCGACCCCTGGACCAGAAGACCCTGGAGACCCCTTCCAACTCTATGATCCTCTAAGAGTGGACTCTATGGTGGTCTACCCTGCTGAGATCCTTCTCCTCCCCCAAACCCTGCCCTTGTCAGGCTCCACCCTCCAAATCTCCAGCCCTTTCTGAATCCAGAGCTGGCCACTCTGCTCTCCAATGTGATATGAGCTACACTTCTCTTGAGAAATGCAACTGGTTCCTTGACAGCGTAAACACCCCTCACAGCCAAAAAGTAATCCAGAGGAGTCTTTAGGATTTATGCAACCATTATCTCGGAGTTGGTGAGTGAATTAGTTATATAAAGTGGTCCAAAGGACTTTCCCTGGAGGAGGGGGGGGTGGCTTATTCCTTTCACGGATGCCTTGCTGTGCTTCCAAACCTGGTGCTTCAGGGCAAGGGTGAGTGTTGCAGCTATTGGAGAAACCTGACGTCTCCCGGGAGTTGCTGCTGAACTCCAGAAATTAGAACTTAACAAGAGGAGCATATTGCTACCTGCGGCCATTGTAGGAGCCAATACAGTGTACCTGCATGCTGCCCGTCCAATAAAGAAAGGGACGGCAATGAACAGTGACTTGGGATCCTTGAGCAGTCAGAGACAAACACTGTGAAGATGTAAGTAAATAAGGGAACCAGGGGGGAAAGGTTTATTAAAGAAAATCTCTCAACGTGGCGGTGGTTCTCCCTCCCCAGAATTGATTTTGGAAGCCAAAGTACCTTGTAAATACACAGGATTTTATGGTATTTCACTAAACTTCATCGATGTCTATAGTGTATATTTAAAAACAGGGCTGTAACCAGTCTGGTTTTTATAAAGAAGAACAATAAAGCAAAAGGTCTCTAAAATTCTAAGCCTCTAATTGGCACCCCTGTGAAGGACATCGAGCCGAAAACTGCATTTCTCATTTCTTTAAAACAAAAAGAATATTGCGGTCAGGTTGCAGCTGACTTGTGTAAACCCTCATGGTGTTTTCAAAGCAAGAGGTGGTTTGCCATGGTCTCAATCTGAGAATCATGGAGCTGGAAGGGGACCTCCAGGGTCATCTAGTCCAACCCCCTGCACAATGTAGGAAGCTCACAGCTACCTGCCTACCCACAGTGACCCCAATTTCATGCCCAAGTTATCCCCTTCATCAAAAATCTCCAGAATCCAGCCTGGTTTGGAGGAAATTCACCACCCGTCCCCAAAATAGTGATCGGCTTTTCCTTGGGCATGCAAGAAAGGTCCAAGCCTTTCAACCCACCCACAGCTGTGCTTCCCAACTGTATTCTGCCCCATCGTGCCACTTCTGGGGTTTCTCAAAGCCTAAAGAATATTTCAGGGGTTTTTCCCAGGTAAAAAAGTTGAGAACAGCTGCATTATGCCCTCTGGGGCCACTGAAGTCAATGGCAAATCTAGCTGAAGTCTATTTAGTGGTCTGGAAGGGGTGGGGTTTGTGGTAGAGGCACCAGCTTTTCAGTACGGGTGCTGGAGGCCCCCCTCCAAAGAAGGTGCCCCCATCCTCCATTGTTTCCAGGGAGGGAAAGTAGCCAGGCAGCAATCCACACCCAGAGAATCTCTGCAGTGAAAGGACAGGAGGCATTTTTGTAAAACCAGAGCCACTGTGGCAGGACCAAACCCAATAGGACTAAGTTCACATCTGAGGATCTCTTAAATAGAAGCTCAGGGAGAAGGGACGTTTCTGCAAGGTCAGCCAAACCAGTGCAGTCAAAGCCTTCTGGCCTTTTCTCTGTTTGTCCTCTCTCGCTTCTCATGGCCTTGCGAGGAGTCACTGTCTCTGCAGATCTCTCCTATAGATGTAATGCCCACATGCTCCCACACAAACGAGACCGGACAAGTTGGCCATTTGCTATAGGGAAGGCAGAAGAAGAGTTGGTTTTTATACCCCGCTTTTCACTACCCAATGGAGTCTCAAAGCGGCTTAACACTTGCCGGGCTGCATGTGGAGGAAGAGGGAATCAAACCCAGCTTGCCAGATTAGAAGCCGCCACTCTTAACCACTACACCAAGTTGGCTCTTTAGTTAGTTTAATTTTCTATTTATTTACCACCTCTCAAGATTAGTCATCCTGTGGCAGTGCACAAGCAAGTATTAAAATTGCAATATAAAATCCCCATAAAACCCCATAGAACACTACATGTAACAACAACAAATGGCGGAAAATTAAAATCTAGAAGAAGAAGAGTTGGTCCGCTTTGAGCCTCCTTCGGGTAGGGAAAAGCGGCATATAAGAACCAACTCTTCTTCTTCTTCTTATATGCCGCTTTTCCCTACCCGAAGGAGACTCAAAGCGGCTTACGGTTGCCCTCCCTTTCCTCTCCCCACAACAGACACCCTGTGGGGTGGGTGAGGCTGAGAGAGCCCTGATATCACTGCCCAGTCAGAACAGCTTCATCAGTGCCGTGGCGAGCCCAAGGTCACCCAGCTGGTTGCATGTGGGGGAGCGCAGAATCGAACCCAGCATGCCAGATTAGAAGTCCGCACTCCTAACCACTACACCAAACTGGCTCTCTAAACCCAACTAGACCCAGCCCCACTGTTCCAGCCAATGGACCCAACTGAAGACTCCAAGCAAGATGACCCAGGGGCCTTGCTCATTAAAAATTAGAAATAGAAATGGGGGGGGGGGTCTGCAGATCAAAACTCCAGTCACTGCCCTGGCGTCAACCAAGTGCCTGGTAGAAGAGCTCTGTCTTATAGGCCCTGCAGAACGCAGAGAGCTCCATCAGGGTCCTCAGCTCTTCCGAGAGCTCATTCCAGCAGGCTGGGGCCAAGCTCAAAAGCCCCTGGCCCTGGTTGAGGCCAGGCAGACAACCCGGGGGCCCAGGACAAGCAGCAAATTCATATCCTGCGGGAGACCTAAGCAGATAAATTGAGGCTTCTTTCTCATCTCTTGACTGCAGTCTGCATGCGAAAGGAATCCACATGAATAAATGTAATCCTGTTATGTTGCAGTATATTCTTAGAGTTCTTAGGAGAATGGATTATTTTTTATTATTATTTAATGCACTCAGTATCGTGCTTCTAAAACTCTTCGATATTAACCAAATAGTACAATAGCTTCTTCTGCCATGATAGTCACCAGGATGTTAACAGAACCCAGGTGGGTGAGGGAGGCACATGTACACTGTTTTTGTCCAGGTGAGTCAAAGCGCTTTACAAACTATTAACTAGTCTGGGATGTGGAACTGCCTGGTAGCAGCCCAACCCCTCAGGTCTATTCCGTTACTCAGTCTACCGACCTGACCTGGAAGATCCAAGCAAGATTTCAGAAGCTAAGCAGGGCCAGCCCTAGTGAGTACTTGGATTGGGAGACCATCAAAGGAATGTAGGGTTCAGCAGAGAGACAAGCAATGATGAGCCACCTCTGTTCACCTCTTGCCTTGAAAACCCTGCAAGGTCACCATAAGTTGGCTGTGACTCCATGGCAATTTCCACCACCACCACCATGAAGCCTCCTCAGTTCAAAATAATATCCAGCAGCATGGAAGAGGAGGAGCTCACTGCCACAAGCTCTAATGGTGGGCAAAAAAATGAGATGGATTTTTAAAAGGGTTGGAAGAAATGTCTGGACAATTGGTCCACAAATAGCTATTACTCATGGGAGCCAAACAAGTTTGGAGACAGAGGGTGTCTGAATGTCAGAAGCTCAAGAGAACTTTTCATGGAAGGTTAGTCATCACCTGTCCCTTCCTCTGGACTTTGCTGACTGGTCACTGTTGATCATAGGACACTAGACTAGATGAACCATTGGTCCACTCCACTCCCATATGTCATCTTGAGCTCCTTAGAAGAAAGGCCAAGTCCAAATGTAATAGTTAACGTGAAGAATGCCAAGAAAACCCACTGGTTTTATGTATTGGTAGTGCAAAGGCCTTTAGGGCCTAATCTAAATAAAGTATGAAACACAATTGCTCTTTAGAAGAAAGCACACACATTTAATAGCTACTACAGTGATTATTTTAACCTTTAAGTTGTAATTGCCATGAAATGTTAGCTTCGAATCAGTTGGCAAATAGGAGGCAAAAGTTCACAGAAGAATATGTGGCTGACTCAATTAAGGTTTCTTTGGGCAAATGGGGCAAAACTTTGGATCGGTGATACTTGACAAGGGGGTATACAGTCTTCCCTCCAGGGGCAATCTACCAACCTTAGGGCCCATCTGGAGCATGGGGCAAATGAGGGGCTTTCAGAATTTGGGATTTTAGCCAGCCCCAACACTCAATAGCCTCTGATGGGCCGAAGACAGCAGTTTTATACATGGTTTGGTGACCCCACCACCCACCACCACGTTATCACTGTTTTTGCTGTATTCGAGCTAATGAATAGCCACAACATGAAATGGACACTTGGGTCTCTGCTAGCAGAGTTATCAGGTCCTTCTCAGCAAGAAGGGAGGCACAGCTGCATTGCAGAAACATGCCTATGTCCCCGTCCATGTGACCTAGAAGTGATGTTATCATTCTTAGGGACATCGAGGTGCCACTCTAGTATTTGGCTTCAATAACAGAGTTTTTGCCCAAAGACCAGAGGTTGCCCCAACATGATGACGTCACTTCCGAGTTATGTGGACAGTGATGTAGACATGTCACTGTATGTTGGCTTGGCCTCTTTTGGGGGGATAAATTCCCCCTGCCAAAAAGCTGAATGGCAGTGCGATGGTGGGGCCTGGTGGTGGAGTATCCCCACCTCCACAGGGGGAGGTATGTCTAGGAACCCTAAGTGATAGAGTTCTAGATATCACTCAATTAGTTCTGCTAAAGCAACTCACCAGCTGTGCTTCATGATTCTTTCTCCAGCTTTCTCTTAACAGCATGGCAGAGTGGTTAAGATTGGTGGCCTCTAATCTGGAGAACTGGGTTTGATTCCCCGCTCCGCCCCATGTAGCCTTGGGCTAGTCACAGTGTTCTTAGAAATGTTTGTAGAGCTGTCTTCGCCCCCATCTACCTCACAGGGTATCTCTAATGGGGGGAGAGGAAGGGAAGGCAATTGTTGGCCACTCTGAGATATATGACGCTTGCTAGGTGACCATAGATCAGTCCCAGTTCTCCCAGGGCTCTTTCAGACAACCCACCTCACAAGGTACCTGTTGTGGGGGAAGGAAGGGAGCTATTCTTTGCCCCAGTTGAAGTCAAGGCCATCATGTAGGCAGGGGAGTCAAGAGTGAAGCTCCCCTCTCTCTGTTCCACTCTGTGAGTCAAAGCCCAGCAAAGCTATTGACATTTTGAAGATCCTTCCATGGATTTCCCAACATCATGTCTAACTCAGGCCATGCACCCAGGAAGTTGCCTTATACTGAATCGGGCCCTTGGTCCATCAAGGTCACTATCATGACTCAAGCTGAGGTCTTTCCCATCCCCTACCGACTGATCCTTTTAGCTGGAGAGTCTAGGGATTGAATCCAGGAACTTCTGCATGCCAAGCTAATACTCTGTCTATGAGCCACAGCCCCTCCACAAACAACAAGTCCAGCCCATTGCCAGAAATGGGATCAAAACACATCTCTGCCCAAAACAAACAAACATCCTATGGATCCACAGTTCCACCGATATTCCATCTTGAAAGTAGGTAACCTTGAGAAAGTCTCCAGCCAATCCACCAAAATGAACTGAATCTAATCGGTTTCAGAGGGTAGCCATGTTGGTCTTCAGCATAAGAGCAGGTTCACATCCAATAACACCTTCCTTTTTCAACCTTTTTTGACCATGGAGGAGCCCGTGAAATATTTTCCAGGCTTCTAGGAGCCCTGGAACCAGGCAGGAAGTGATGTCAGCTGGCCACGCTTCCGTGCCCTGCCCAAGGAGGACTGAGGGGGGAAGACAAAGGAGGCATTTTGAGGCAGAAGTATGTGTCCAGGCTCCACCCTCTTTCCCAGGCATGGGAACGCTACCCATAGGTCAGTGGAAGCATCTGATTCCCTGCTTACATGGCTGAGTCCATGAAGTCATAATGTAGAGAAAAGGCCTAGGGAGCCTCTGGGAGCTCTTACGGAGTCACAGGGAGCTCTGTTTGGTACTCCCTGACCTGTGAGCTTTCAAGAGCCAAAGCTCCCTGGCGGAAGGCTTGTCAGTCTTCAAGATGCAACTCAAAACCTAGCTAATCTAATTTGCACTCAGCACTTCTCCAGCGACAAAAACCTCCTTAAACAGCCTTTCTACTTTGAAAGTCTTCCTAACGTTCCGCTGATTTTCTTCTTTTCAGTTTCAGTCTGAGCCAGTTATTTGTTGCTTGTCCAAAAAACAAGTAAGGATAACAATGGCACCCTGTTCTCCTTAAGGCATCCATTTGAAGAGTATTGTCAGGTCTCCTCTCATGCAAAGATAATAGCTTTTCAAGGACTTGGGGAAAGAATCGCAAGCCGTCTTTGCCTGCAGTATAGACAATTGCCGACAGTACACTGCTTGTGTCCTCCCATGCTTGTATATTGTTAGAGCCCGTATCCGTCTCTAAAATCAAGGGTTGTCTGTGGAAACACGAGCAGCTCTGCTGTATTAGGCCCCCTATGAGCGTTTTCCTATGACTGTAGTTCAGACAGCAATTTACTGAACACGGCAGTGGGCCCGTAGCCGTATGGAAAGTTGGCCATCCCTGATAGGGAGAACTTTGCCACCCATTCTTACCTCGTCGAAGTAAAGACATGTCACTGTATGTTGGCTTGGCCTCTTTTTGAAGCTGAAGATGCGTAGACAAAAGGAGTAGTTTTCGAGCTGGCCAGGGCAAGAATTTTATTCTAACAACGTAAGCAGAACAAGTTCCTAAGTACAGTCCCATTTTTGTATTACTTCGTCAGTGATACTTTATCAATGGTACTAGATTTAAAGCCCATTTTAACTTAAAATAAAATGGGTGCTATGTGGGTCATTGTTGGGCTCTCACCAGACTGCAGAAGGCTCCTGCATGGGCGGGGACGGCTGTGTGAGGATGGGCGCGCGTTGGCTGGGTCCACAGAAGCCTTTGTTTTTCTCTGAGTTGACTGCAGTAGGCTTTAGCAGGGCCAGGGAACGAAGGAAAAGAGTGTGAGGAGGCCAGGTGTTGGGGCGCGGGTCCGGAGGGAGGGTGCGGTGCGGGAAGGCCATGTTTGGGACGGCGTCAGAGTGGGGCGATGTGGCAGAGAAACATACCTGGAGAACGGCGGCTGGGAGTGGCGGCGGTCGTGCGCAGGCTCGGTGAGTCTCGTGGGCAGTCCAGCGGTCTCTGCGGGCACGCAGCAGAGGCGTTGTGGAAGGAGGCAATCTGGGAGGCGGGCGGCCTTGTTCCGCGGCAATGCAGGGGCATACGTAGGGGCGGATCAGATGGGCGGCGTTGTCTCGGTTGGCAGGGCATGGTCGCGGCATTCGGTGTTCCTTGGGTCCCGGCCAGGCGGGGAAGGCGGTGAGCTTGGGGCTCGGGGCGGGAAGGGGGCGAGCGGCAGTGGCGGCTGGGGGCGGGTGAGCGTCGTGTGCATTGGAAGGCCATGGGAGGGGCTGGGCCGCGCCAAGGCTGCAGTGAGGCTGCAGGGCCGGAGTTTGTGGGGAGTCCTTGTGGGTAGGGAAGGGCGATGGTTCGCTGCCGGGAAAGGAGCAGAGCAGCCGTCGAAGACACGGCCGCCCTGCTCCTTTCCCGGCAGCCAACCATCTGGGGATGGAGTGTGGGCTCGGACTCCAGGACGGGCCAAGTGTCCAATAGGGAGGCGCACTACGCACACCTCCCTATTGGTCACTTGGCCCTGGAGTGCCACTTCAAGGAGCGAATCAGGAGCCGCTTTGCGGCTCCTGATTCGCTCCTCCGAGTTTTTATCTTGGACAGAGCCCACCCTAACTCCTCCCCCACAGCCCTTACTGTATTATTTAGTCCCGCACAGTTAAAGATGTTGTATTTCTTAAAAGTTGGTTTCTACCAAGTTTACTATCAAAAATAGTCTTCAACAATCAAGCTTTTATTTTAAGACATATATTTTCTATATCTAAATTATCTTTTATATATGGTATCTCTCAGAAAGGGGTCTATTAATATCAATAGTACAACAAGGTATCCATCCTCTAGGGCAGGGGTAGTCAACCTGTGGTCCTCCAGATGTCCATGGACTACAATTCCCATGAGCCCCTGCCAACAAACGCTGGAGGACCACAGGTTGACTACCTCTGCTCTAGGGTATAGGGTATCTACATTTTTCTTCAGGTATGGTACCCAAAATGGAACACAGTTCTCCAAGTAAGGTCTTATCAGAGTGGGGTTACAAAATTAATTACAATTAAAAGAGATAGTCTGAACAGTCTGACTGACAACGTTGTTACGGAGTGCGAGCAGAAGGAAGTGGACTCTAAGGAACAGGAAGTCTCCAACTGAGCCAATTAGGACATGGGAAGATTACTTGAAAATACCAGAAACTTCCTAATCTAAAAATGCTAACTATAAATTTCCTCTGATGGCCCCTGAAGGATATTCTTCATACGCTGTCAGTTTATGCACACCTCAGATCTTTCATGTTCCAACAGAGAGAAAGTGTGCCTCTATAGCAAGTACATGGGACGGGGTGAGGATTCGAGGCTGTTGGTCCTAAACTGGCAAGGTTTTGAGAGTGGGTGCCAGGAGGAGTTGGGGGGCACAGGGTGCCAGAAGCACATGTAAGGAGAAGGCCTGAAAGATTTGGCTGGCATGAGAAAGGGAGTGTGAAATTGATGGCTGGGGAAAGGGAGTGGCATGAACTAGCCTGAAGCCCTCAGATGTTGTGAGACCCAAATCAAGAAGTTAAAAACCACAACTGGCTCAGCATGAATGATTGCAGGGTAAGGTCATGAGTAGGTGACCATGGTTAAACGTTTGGAGCAGAGGTCCGTCTGTGGCTATTAGCCACAAGATACAGAGGGACAGTGATACTCTGTATTTGTGATGCTTGGGGGGGGGGGAGCAACAGTGGGAGGGCTTCTGCAGTTCTTGCCATGCTGGTGGACCTCCTGTGGGTCCCTGGATTTGGGCCCCTCTATGACACAGACTGTAGGATTGGATGGGTCATTGGTCTGAAGGTAGGTTCTCATTGCTCTTATATCTGGAGCAGTACTGCTCTGCATTCTTACTGTTTGGGGGGACATAGTGGAACATAGTGGGAGGGCTTCTGGAGTTCTGGCTCTGCTGGTGGACCTCCTGATGGCCCCTTGGTTTGGGCCATTGTGTAACACACAGTTTTGGACTGGAGCGACCATTGGCCTGATCCAACATGACTTCTAGTATGTTCTTTTATGTTCTTATGACCCAGTTTGCTGAGGTCACCCATGACCAGGTAACAGGTACTCTGGCTAGTTATAGAACACAAACTTGAAGCTGCAGTGAAACATTTTGTAATAAATTGGTCGATATAAAAACGATTACATGCTTTTTAAAAAACAAAAAAAAGGAAGTGAGAACAAATGAGATGACTAATTTTTGGCACTTGTCATGATTCAACACGCTCGTCGGCCCAAGAGTCACAAAGAAGGACAGAAAGAAAAGTTCAAGATGTGGGCACTGAATTGTTCGGCAGATGGAGTCCTGTTTTCCCCAAATCCATCATTTCTTTGAGAGCTGTCATTGAAAAATAGAAGTCCACTCCCCTCTCCATGATGCATGGACAAGAGTACAGACTCTGTGCTCAGACTCATCCCAACACAAGAGCTTCTCTTAAATACAAAAACCAGGGGGGTGTCAGGGAGGTTCAAGAGGGGGCATTCAAATCATGTCCATTCCCTTCCTAGAAATCAGTGATAATAAATGAAAGACAGGTCCTGCCTTTGACATGCTGGGTAATGATAAATAATTGTTGCTTTCTTTTCCGAGAAATTTCCAACAAAGTCCTGAAGAGGCAGCCATTACTCTCTAGTGGACATAATCAGTTATTTATACTGTATTTATCCATTTAATTTATATGCCACCCTCCCAGTGGATTTATTTATTGTATAGCATGTATAGAATAACCAGGAGGTCCTAGGAATGTCTGGCAGCCAGGCAAGGGACGTTTGGAGGTGTTCTTTTTTTTTTTTATCAACCACTAGTCTTACAATCACCTTCGCTGCCTCTCCCCACGACAGGTACCTTCTGTGATACGTGAGGCTCAGAAAGTTGTGAGAGAATTGTGATTGTCCCAAGGTCACCCAGAACACTACATGTGGGAAGTGGGGGGAAAACCCCAGTTTTCTGGACTGCCACTCCTAACCCCTACACCAGGGATTCCCAACCAGGGCCCATTCTGCACACAATAGATAATGCACTTTCAATGCACTTTAGAAGTAGATTTTGCTGTTCCGCACAGGGAAATCCAGCTGCCAAAGCACATTGAAAGTGCATTATCCATTGTGTGCAGAATAGGCCCAGGAGTCTGTGCTTCCCCACCCCCAGGATCTGCTGGAACTTCATAGGGGACCCACAGCCTTTGTCCTCCTGCCTTAATGGACAGCCTCATGCTAGGGAACCAGTTGCTTCTGTTACATTCCCTCCCCCTGTCCCGTGTGAGTGAGTTCCCTCATGGTTTCTTTTTTTATATATACTAGAGGCAAAGCCCGTTGTACCCAGGAATACAACGGGTGCTAGGATGCACGCCTGCACTGTGGCCCTCCTGGGGGCTGACTACATGGCAAAAGCTCCTGCCCATTCTTGGACTCTTGATGCCATGCCTCCAAACCTCAAGGGACATTCCTGACCCAGGGGTCACCAACCTCCAGCTGCGGCCTGGAAATCTCCCGGAACTATAGAGATCAGCTCCCCAGGGGAAAACGGCTGTTTTGGAGGGTGGATTCTGCATTGGAAGAAGAAAATCCTTCCGATTGTTGGAATTCGCATTATCTGTTGTGTGCATGATTAGAGAGCATAGGAAGACTATCCTATAGGGGGCATCGGAGGAGATATGTATTTAGCATATTCAGATTAGGAATTTCTTGATATTTTCAAATAATCTCATCCTGTGTCCTGATTGGCTCATTTGGGGACTTCCTACTCCTCGGATCCCACTTCCTGTCTGATTTCCTCTAGAGCGCTTGTCAGTTGGATAGGCCTATTTCTCTTCTCTCTTACTAGTTGTTTCCCTTCTTAAGAAAACTATTTTGTTTTTTAAGCAGCTGGTGCTTGGCTCCCAAGTAAATTTAAGTTCTGCCAACACTGATAAACATAATTAATTGTATTTATTAAAATAGGTATCCCCCAGCCTTTCCTCTTGACTCTTGACCTTCACAGCTAACCTGCAGTCCGATGGGGTGCAGTTCATTAAAGCAAGCTTTTCAGTGTGCCTTCAGCCTCCTTTTTCTTCATGTGTAGGCCAGTCCTCAAGAGCTGGTTGGGAGCTGGCCAGAGATATATGATTATCAGGAGATTTTGCAGCTCTGTGCCCGCTTACCCCGGTCACGCAAGGTAGCCGAGCATTACTGATTCTTCTGTAAATAAGCTTACAATCTTGTTTACAGACCAAGCATTCCGGGCGAACCTCTGCTGATAAAATAAATATTGAATTACAGAGTACAGAAGTCAAGCAGAAAACAGATAAAAGATTAATGTGATTTCCCCCTTTGGAGGTATAGGATAGGATTCCAGCCATAAAGCAACAAGTGCAGTTTGAATGTGAACAGCCTTTGAAGGCTTAATGCAGATGCGGGATTATGATTTCTTCTTTGTCGTTCCCTTTTATTTTATTCTTCCCTCGGCCACATACCTCCCTTTTGCCCGTAATTTCATTTGCTTTTGCCGCCAACGTTCAGAGATCTCATGCTTGTAATAGAGACCCAACAGAAAAAAGAAAGAACCTGTCCCAGGCTATTGAAATCTGTATACAGAATAATATTTACACAATACTCTTTAATAAGAGATTGAACGCGACATCAACATATGTCTTGTCTCTATTTTAAAGATTAATGAAGCAACCAAAAGGGACTCTCGATTTGTGCCGTTTTCAATGTTGAATGTTCATCACTGGTTGTTTCTGCCTATGAATGTGAAACTTTGCCTGGCAAGTTTCCAATATTTCAATATTCATCAAAGTTGTAGCATCAACTCTATTGATATAACACCGGCAATCAGCTTGTAGGGATGGGAGAGCTTTTTTCAAGGGACCATAACAGAGACACAATTTGGTGTACTGGTTAAGAGCAGCAGCTTTGAATCGGGAGACCTGGGTTTGATTCCCCAATCCTCTCCACCGAAGGCTTCTTTTTCTTTTTAATTTTTCTCCTAGGGCTCCGCCTGCCCACCACTGCCCCTTCCCACGACCCTACTGCCAGTTGCTGGGCAGTACCTCCCATTCTTACAGAGGATTCGGCCAAGAGCCTGCTGCTTAGCCTTTTTTGTGGACAAAGGGATCTGCAAAACTCTCCAAACCACCTTTCAAAGGGATCTTCTGTCTACCAGTTTTGTCAGCATCCACCTTACACACTCATGCATCATACTAATTTTTGCATTTATGATAGACTAGCAAGAAAGCTCATTGCAACCATGAATAAAATGGGCACTAGGACCCAGGGGACACTGGCAGGCGCATAACTCTCTCTCTCTCTCTCGCAGCTGGAGCCATAGCAGGTAATCAGGGCTCGTTTGCAGTTTGGCAGGGCTCTCTGTGTCTGTCTCTTAGGTCCTGGCTCCAGTAGCGAGGTGCGTCTGAGAGCAAAATGGCTAGTGTCCAGGGAAGGAGGGTGGGAGCTGTAGGGGCAGGGCCAATCAGCATTGCTGGACGCACCCTGATTGGCCCTATTCCAACTCAGACATCCTGGACTTGTTCCACCCCTAGGCTGTTTCACAAATATTAAGAGGAACAATGGATAAAAAGGTTAAGGTATTCCCTGTGCAAGCACCGGGTCATGTCTGACTCTTGGGGTGACGCCCTCTAGGGTTTTCATGGCAGACTCAATACGGGGTGGTTTGTCAGTGCCTTCCCCAGTCATTACTGTTTACCCTCCAGCAAGCTGGGTACCCATTTTACTGATCTCAGAAGGATGGAAGGCTGAGTCGACCTTGAGCCGGCTGCTGGGATTGAACTCCCAGCCTCATGGGCAGAGCTTTCAGACTGCATGTCTGCTGCCTTACCACTCTGCACCACAAGAGGCTCTTTGGAACAATGGATAAGGATATACAATAAGCAATGTTTGACTCCACCTGTTGATTTGTTCTATTTATCGGTGGCTGTCATTTTTATAAAACTGCGTCTCGCATAGATATGCAGTTTGAAAGCGCAGCTTCTTCTTGGGAGCCAAATCCAAGGTAAGATCTTAGCCTTATCCGTCCGTCTCTTTGAGGGAAGACAAGCCCCGGTGCAGTTTACTGAATAAGTCAAGATCTAGAGACTGGCAGACCTCCCAGAAAGTGGCAAGTGCTTTGCTGCTTATCTGAATTACGCTAGAAGAATGCCTTGCTTGGAAACCTTGGACAGAAACCGTACAAGGTGTTCTCGCAAGAGATTTTGAGATTATTGTGTTTTTCGGCACTCAGCTAGTACCATTTGGCACTCTGTGTGAGTGTCTGTGTTTCGGCTATGTCGGAGATGCTGAAGCATAAAAGCAAAGGCATTTCCTCTTTTAGAAGAATGAGAATACAGCTCTTTTTCCCCCCAGTGTTGAGAAATAAGCACAAAGATCCTTAGAGCACCTGAAGGCAGCAGCAATTTTTATGAAGATGGTGGGACTGTACCAAATAATGGGGAGGGGGGCTTTCAGTACACTGTGAGGCTGATGGGGCTGCGAGAGCTCTGGGAGAACTGGGACTTACCCAAGATTCCCCAGCAGGCCTCCTGAGTGTCAGAGCAAATGACAATCGCCTTCCCTTCTTCTCCCCACAACAGGCGTTTTGCGAGACAGGTGGGGCTGAGAGAACCAGGACTGGCCTCACCTGGAGCAGTGTGGAATCCAGCCCTCTTGTCCAGTCCAGTCCACCGTTCTTAATTCCCTACATCACGCTGGCTCTCAGAACCGCCTTCCTTGTTATTTCTAAAGGGCACCAGCACGCTTACTCATACTGCATGTGCGTTATGTCCGTTATCAAACGCTTCCCCCAAATTCACGAGGGAAGTGTGGGGAGGAGGAGGAGGAATTAATATCCTGAACATTCCAATAATAGAGTCTGAGCCACTCCTGTCATGACGTGGGAAGGCTGGATCCAGGTGAGAGATTTGTTACATGCACAATCAGCTGACGAAGATATATCTTGTGCTGGCTTAATGGAGGGGAGGCCCTTCAAGTTGACGCCTGGCGTCTTCAAGACAGGAGATTGTCAGGATTGCTGTTGTATCCTGCCATGAATTAGCTTAAGCCTCTCCATGAATATTTGTTTAACCTTTTTCTTTGCTTTGTACTCTAGGCCCCAGGCCCATATATTATGCTTGCATGCTTGCTTGAAACGGATACTGTGTTGTGCGCCCTGTTATCTCAGAGAGCTGTGAATTATTTGTCTTTTGAACCTCTTGGCCGGGTCTGCCTTTTGTAACCATAACATCTTGTCTTGTCTCCGGAGAAGACCAAGGACGTGCGAATTGTAACACTGTGTTTTATGACATCTGTTGACTCCTTCCCCCCCCTCCCTTGGGAACTTTCAAGTTTTCGGCGGGAGAACCGCCTTGATAAGGGAAGGCAAATCTGTCCTCAGGCAGATTTGACTTTTCCAGTTTAGGTGTATGAAGCAACTTCTCAATAAAAAGCTTTCTTTATTAAAGAAGCTTGTTGTGAGTTCTTGCAACGCTTGACAGAGATGAGCAATGGTGTGAGGTCATGGCTTCCCTTTTCTGAAATGACTTCCTCAGGGGTCTCCCATCCAGGAACTAACCAGGGTCGGCCCTGCTTAGCTTCCTGGAGGTGAAGGGATCAGGCTAGCCTGAGCCATCTGTGTCCCTGGCCTGCATGGTCTACCAGGAACAACACTTCCATTGGAAACTCCAGTGTCCCTGGAACTAAGATCTCTTTCACACAGGCTAAATAATGCAGTTCCAGCCCACGTCAGGGACAGTTTGCAAGGGGATCTGTCCATTTCACACAATGAAGTCTGGTTGCAAAGTGCATCAAAAGTGGGTTGAATGTGTTTTTTTTTTTTTGTGCGCACGCAAAACTATCGCAACTCAAGTCTCACCGGAAAGCCTTGCCATTCTATTCCCAGGCACTGTGTATCCCCAGTTGTGACAAAAATCATAAGAAGTTGTTGATAAGGAAGGCCCCAATATCTTGCTGTACAGATGGCCCAATGGGGCAGTAAAGTTCAGTAGACATTGGCATGGCGTTGTGCTTACAGTGCTGGACACAGATCCAGGGGTTTCAGGATCGAATCCCCATTCTTGCTTGGAGGCTCCCTAGGTAGACATGAACTAGTTTCTCTCCCAGCCTTGCCTACTTCAAAGAGTTGTTGTAATTAGAATTGCCAGTTCTGGGCCTTCAATGCTTGCGGTAACATGGATTAAATAGCATTTTGCATTCATATTTATTAAATAGCCTTATGCCCTCCATACTGCTGCCTCCTCTGCTTTCCTTCGCCCACTTGTCACCCTGCTGGATGGGTTCCAAATTTATCCCCTCGCGCATAATCCCCATCCACTCACGCTTTCCTTCTACCAAGGTTCTCCCAGGACGGCCCCATTGTACAGATTGTTTCATCCACAGAGTCAGGGCAGTGGTCACAATCACAAAATGGCTGCCACTGTCAGTGGAAATGATCACAAAATGGCTGCTGCCTGAGGCAGAAGTCAGCACAAAACGGCAGGGATTGAGGTTACATAATCTCTAATGATATCTGGTCAACATTTTAAGTCAAGACAAAGTAAATAGCATAATATACAATCAACAGGACAACTACAAGGTTCCCACAATAATTTATAGAACTAATTATCTATTGGAATGAATAATTATAGCATCATAATGGAACTTTGCCACAGTTTCTATTATTTTTGACCTGCATTATCAAGAAGAAAACAAACCTTAAGATAATTAGGGAATTCTGCTATATATATTACAATAGGGTTAAAAGGAAATGAAGTGCAGAGTGAGAGACCCCATGTGCCTGGACATTGTGGGGGGCTATGTCACTCTAAGGGTGTATAAGAGTTATATCTTTAAATTGAATGTATTTCTTTGTCTTAACCTGGAAGATGAGCTCTGATCCCTCCCTCTCTCCTCATGGCCTTCCATAGAGACACATGTCTCTGCAGGTCTTTCATACTAACACAATGCCCTCATTCTCCTACACACATGATGCCCGAAAAGGACCTTTACCGCATGGGAGGCTTCACAGTGGCCTGCCTTCTGGTGCTTAAACTGGGGCAGGCTGCTCCACCTCTTCCTTCTCCCACATGGGGGAGCTTTAGGCCCATTGCACCTCATCTGCCCCGGATTTGTGCTCTGGCATGGCAGCTGGGCAGCGAGGTTCCACCACACTATGGGGTGGCATGGGCCTTTTGTTGTTTTTTTAAGAGTCTGGTATTGCATACCAAGAGCCCCTTGTGGCGCAGAGTGGTAAAGCAGCCGTCTGAAAGCTCTGCCCATGAGGCTAGGAGTTCAATCCCAGCAGCCGGCTCAAGGTTGACTCAGCCTTCCATCCTTCCAAGGTCGGTAAAATGAGTACACAGCTTGCTGGGGGGTAAATGGTAATGACTGGGGAAGGCACTGGCAAACCACCCTGTATTGAGTCTGCCATGAAAACGCTAGAGGACATCACCCCAAAGGTCAGACATGACCCAGTGCTTGTACAGGGGATACCTTTACCTTTACCTCTTGCATACCAATGCAATATTGCATTCTTAAACAACAACAAAAAATGCCCCAGGCAGCTCTGCCACACTGTGCAGTGCAGCAGAGACATCTGAGGCATTTCTGGGTCCCTTTTGAGATGCCATACTCAGGCAAGGGTGGGAAGGAGCTGGGCCAGGACAGCCTGACTCTTCCAGAAGGCCCTGGACCCACATAGGCCCCACTGGCAAGTAGAGCAGAAAAGGGAACACAGATATATCCACATTTCCTTGCCATGGGGCAAGTGAGCGCCTGAGTTGGGCCAGGCCTGGGAGAACTCCAGGCCAGCTCCATCATCATGCAGAACCAGGACGTTGCCCTGCCACTGGATGAGTAGTAAGTCAGGGCAAATTCCTGCTGTGGAAAAGGTCAAGCTGGCCATTGGTCACAGGGAAC
This sequence comes from Paroedura picta, assembly GCF_049243985.1. Taxonomy (NCBI): domain Eukaryota; kingdom Metazoa; phylum Chordata; class Lepidosauria; order Squamata; family Gekkonidae; genus Paroedura; species Paroedura picta. The sequence continues at coordinate 25,520,789 of NC_135370.1, read as the reverse complement.
ATCCTCCTTAGATTAGGTTTTCCTCTCTCCTTCAACTGCAACCTGAATATTTATCTTTTTTTAAAATTTATTGTATTTATGAACTGGGTCGACTTGAATATGAGCTTCCTTATTTGTTGACATTATAATATATTTCTTGGAAGACTGAGTTACTGCACTCAGCCTCATGCTCCTGATGATGATGTCCTCCGTTCAGTCGTGTCTGACCCTTGGCGATTCTAGAAGAAAGTCTTCGCCATGCGCCCCTGTCTCTGACTGCTTCTTTTAGTTGGTTCAAGCTCATGCTCCTAGGACTGCGCAAACTCTGCTTGTTGTTGTTGTTAGGTGCGAAGTCGTGGCCGACCCATCGCGACCCCATGGACAATGATCCTCCAGGAGTGTTCTTTCTGGTTTCTGCACCTGGGAAGGGCAAAGCCTGCATGCTGTCTCCTGCCTTAAACCACCTCCTGTCCCTCCCTCCATGAGCCTGCTTTTCAATGCATGTGGTGGGGAGAAAGGCATGGCCAGCTGACATGACTTCTGGGGCTCCTTAAAGCCTGGAAAACGATTTCAAGGGTTCTTCCTTGGTCAAAATGTTGAAAAAGTCTGGTCCTCTTGCGATCTACACAAGGTAGCTGACTCCCAGAAAAGTGTTCTTGAGATTGTATAACTTGGAATTATGACTCTTCCACCTATGAAGTTTCAGAGTACTTTTGATGTATATCTTCCCCCGCAGGATAAAATTGTTGAAGTAGTCAATAAGGCATGAGAACCGGCAAGCTGGGCTTCCCACTTTCTCCTACGCAGAAGGGCTTTTCGTCGATCTGTGTGTATGCATAAACATCCTCTAGTGGCCAGGAGAATGTTCTCCTTTACTGTTGGATATGAGCAATAAACGTCTAAATTCATCAAAGAGGTAATGGACTTCTCAAGCTCTGTTAGACGTCTGCACGCCAGCGCTTGCATCCTATCAAACTGGGTTCCGGGTTCCAAATAACAGATCTATGCATTTTCCTTCCCAGGAGTCACTAAAATTGTTGTTACTTGCAATGATTTTCAAATTATTATCCTGTAAAGTTTCTGAAAAATCAATGAAGCCTAATGTTACCGGATGTTGTCTAATGGGACTCTAATGTAGGTACATCAGTAGAATGTTTCCATTTCTCCACTTCTTGATCACCTTCAATCTCTCCTGCCTTTTGAGTGAGAAATCACAGCTCGGGCAACTGATGGACTGGAGACAAGAGCTGCCATCTTGTTGGAATTGCAATCAGCAAGTAAGTTAGTGAAGTCAATCCAGAAAGGTTGTTATTAAGCTGTTAAAATATTAAGCTGCACCTATGTGCTCACTAGTGACACATGAGGCTGGTAGATCCCTTTCTTTAAGGTAGGCCACCACCTACTTCATCTTTCTCCAGGAAGAGCAGGAACTCCTTCTTGCATGGAGGAAGGAATCCTCCATTAAGCTCTTAGCTCTCTCTATGTATTGATGTGTGAGCATGTAGTCTGCTTGCAGTCCAGTCATAAAGGCTTGCAATGTGTTTCTTTGTAACTATTCTCTAAGTTTTTGTGCACTCCTTCTGTAAGGAGACTGAAGCAGATGAATATGATACATATTTATGTATTATCTTTCTAATTAAGGTTATTCCTTTTAAACCTCAAGACACTGTGAGTCTGGTTCTGTGGCTAATCCACAAAAAGGTAATCAGTAACTGCCAACTCTCTGCAAAAACTCTGCAACTCTATTTTTATCAAGAGTCTTAGTCCAAAAGTCCCAACACGTCTTCCTTTGGGGACTGGGTTTTATCTGCACTGGGCTTTTAAAATTCATTGGGCTAGGTTAATTAAACCCATGTGCACCTGACCCTGATCTCACCTGTGATACTGTTTGGGTTTTTCCTGCAATCTCCACAGATCAAGATTGACTCTGGAGTCAAACTACTTATTCCATGGCATATCCAAGAGGAGATCCCCCCCCTTTATCAAGGAAATGCAGGCCCATGGCATACTCTTCCAAGTGCAGATGCCCTTCCTCCTTTTGGTTTTCTTTTCCCCCACCCCCAGCTACACCTCCAGCATGGACATTATGCAGATTGGTTGGTTCCCGGAGGCAGCAGAGCCTTTTACTTCTGGTGCTGCCTACAATCTGTCTGAGCTTTCATACTGTGAAGTTGTTTTCTCTAATTTACTAGCCCCCTTTAAGTAATGCCAGAAGCACTCATATCAGGAGGAGTTAAAGGCCATCCAGTCTTTGCCTCCTGCTTTTTCTGTCTCCACATGTGATTCACAAGGGGGGATGGGTTGCTTTCTCTTTCCAAGCTTGGCAATTTATTTTTTAAAGTGAGAAGGTCACTTTTTTATTAAAAGCAATATAAGGAGACATTACCCATCTTCCTCTGAAAAAAAAAGTGTGAAAAAATACCAGAAAACCTAGCATAAAGGCTTCACATGCAGTATGACTATGGAGGCTCAATCAGTAAAGACACATCATAGCTTTGTGGATCCAAGGCTGCCTTGGGGTTGCCTTTTTCCCCACATAGGAGTTTTTATTTACGAATACCAAAGAGTCCATCTTCCAAAGGAGCCCCTTTCTCCTGGTGAATTGAGCATTCTCACCTGGAGTTCGGTTATCATTTCATGAGACCTGCAACTACTGCCTGGAGGTTGGATATCATTATTGGGGACAGAAAGAGCAGGGGGAAATACCCTCTCCGAACAGTGAAAGAACTTCATGAAAGGATTCACACACACACACACACACACACACACAGAGCCACCACTGGTACATCCATGTAAGTATTATCTGATCAAACTGGTAATGTCTCTCTGGAGTCACAGGTCACAGGTCTTTCACATGCTGAAGGAGAGCCAGCTTGGTGTAGTGGTTAGGAATGCGAACTTCTAATCTAGTGAGCTGGGTGTGAATCTGAGCTCCCCCACATGCATCCAGCTGGGTGACCTTGGGCTCCCCACAGCACTGATAAAGCTGTTTTGACCGAGCAAGAATCTCAGGGCTCTGTCAGCCTCACCCACCTCAAGGGTGTCTGTTGTGGGGACAGGAAAGGGAAGGCGACTGTAAGCTGCTTTGAGACTCCTTCGGGTAGAGAAAAGCGGCATATAAGAACCAACTCTTCTGCTTCTTCAGTAATATCAGGGCTCTCTCAGCCTGACCTCCCTCACTGGGTTTCTGTTGGGGGGAAGGGAAGGGAATTGTAAGCCGCTTTGAGACTCCTTCGGGTAGAGAAAACAGCATATAAGAACCAACTCCTCTTCTTCAGTAATCTCAGGGCTCTCTCAGCCTCACCTCTCTCACAGGGTATCTGTTGTGGGGAAAGGGAAGGGAAGGCGATTGTAAGCTGCTTTGAGACTCTTTCGGGTAGAGAAAAGCAGCATATAAGAACCAACTCTTCTTCTTCTTCTTGTACTTACCCATCTGGTCCTTTCAACTGGAGATGCCAAAGATTGAACCTGCAACCTTCTGCATGTCAAGCAGGTACTCTACCATTGAGACACATCTCCATTCCTTTCCTACCTTCTGGAGTTCAGCAAAGGTTAGGATTTGGTCTGTGCCTGTCAGGATGCTCACTGGCTTTTGAAAACCTGGTAGAAATCCTAATTTTTGGTTGCTCTCATCATTCCCTCCAGAAACCTCTTCTGATGTAACTTGGGCTGTATGAATGAGGTAGTCTATCCCAAGGATGGAGGGAGCCATATGTTAATGAATGACCACTCCACATTCTCCTCTCTCTTAAGCATTCTAATCCAAGGGTAAGTCAAAAATTATTGCTCCCAGGGTTCCAGTTCATGCATGAACAAGTTTACTCCCAAAAAAAATGCTTATTCCAAACAAAATGATTTTCTCAAAGGACACGGGACAATCATAGGGGCTTACTAAGAACAATGAAAACTGCATTGGTGAGAGAAAGGTCAGGAAGTTTGTGCCAAGGAATTTCCTTCCAATCATGACACTGTCCCTGTAGTAGAACTATGGGTAGAAGAACTATGGGGATTTTATTGGGAAACCTTATCCCATCTACCCTCCAGCCCTGATCTTTACCCCCTTCCTAAGCGTCAAACAACATGTAAAAGGAACACAATTTGAGCCCCTCAGTCTGTTTCCACACAGGAAATTAGCCCCACCTTACCACTCCTCTGATGGCAGGGCAAATTCCTGGTTCCACTCAACGTCAGCAGTTAGTCAGTGCCGTCCCAAGCGTGACCTGACCTAGGCCCTCCACTGCCCCATGGCTGGGGAACGGGAATATATCCATGTCACCTTTTTTGCCCTGGGTGGCAATGGGACCTAGGTCAGGACAGGCCCATGTGGCAGGGGAAGATTCGGGTTGTCCTGGCCTCGATCCTCCCCTGACCACAGCATCCCAGAAAGGACAAAAAATGTCCCAAGTGGCCCTGTGGTGGACGAGGTGCATGGGGCCAAAGGACGAGGTGCATAGAGCCAGGAAGATGTGGGGCAACTTGTCCTGAGGAAAGCACCAGGCTGCAGCCCAGCGCAATGGCGTCAGTGCGATAAATGCCTCAGGAATACAAAAACTGTCCATTTGATGTGGTTTAAATTGAGGACTGACAAATTCTTTTTTTGGGGGGGGGGTCGGAGAGATGGAAACACTGCCTTTAGAAATTCAGAGTCCTAGATGTAGGATATGTTGAGAGGCAATCACTTTGCATGTTGAGATTTTTTGTTTTCAGTTCCCAGCACCTCCAGTTAAAAGATCTGGATTTAGGTGATATGAAAGACCTCTTCTGGAATCATGCAGGGCGTCCACCAGTATGACTTTGATGGACCATGATTGACCAGTGGTCTTACTGAATATTTGGCAACTTCATGCATCCATGTGTTCTAGAGTGTGAAGAAGAAGGAGAAGAAGGAGAAGGAGAAGAGGAGAAGAAGAGGAGAAGGAGAATTGGTTCTTACATGCCACTTTTCTCTACCCAAAGGAATCTCAGATTGGCTTACATCCGCCTTGACTTTCCTCTCCCCACCGCAAACACCTTGTGTGGTAGGTGAGGCTGAGAGAGCCCTGTTATTCCTGCTCTGCCAGAACAGCTTTATCAGTGCTGTGGCAAGCCCAAGGCCACCCAGCTGGTTGCATGTGGGGGGAGCATAAAATCAAACCCAGCTCACCAGATTAGACGTCCGCACTTCTAACCAGTGCACCAAGCTGGCTCTTTTAGCTTTAAGCTTTCCTTTAGAATTGGGGCTGTAATTTGACTTCATAGTCCAAACGCAACTTGCTGAAGGTTTTTCCTCTCTTTATTAATGTTTCTATGATCTTGTAGCAATACTTTTTGCCTTGGCCTCATACACATGGGCCAATTAAAAACCCACGGATGCTGAGTCACTCCCCTGCTCCCCAGGACACACAAGTCTCGTTCACTCAATACTTACTTAAGCAAACACAAGGGCAATACTGAAGCTTTCAGATCAAGGAACTTGTGCTCTCCTGTTGACTGACCTCCACCCAGCAGGTATAGCGCATTGGGGAAAGCACTGGGAAATGAAGTCACCTTTGATGGTGAACATCAAAAGTTCACCAGCTAATTTGTCAGCCTCCTTTGGGCTAAACGAAGCGGGTTCTCATGGATGCTATGAATCAGAAGATGAGTCAAGAAAAGTACAAAGAAAGAATCAGCCCGTAAACTTTGCCATTAAAATTTGTCATTGAAAGGAAAGCTAACGATAAGAATTTTGACTTTCTACGCATGCAAGATCTGGTTGATAAAGAAAGGAGGATAAAAAGTGGGCAACAGCTACAACAAGAAGGAAGAGCATTGGCCTGGTTCACTGATATGCAATGGGCATCTAGGGTTAGAGAAGAACTGACAGAATCCTGAGGAATCCTGAAAGATCAAACGGAATTTGAAAAGTTGATAATGCAAGACAAGCCACACCTTCTGGTTAGAATCTACAGGCTTCTACCCACTTATGAAACTGAAACAGAACAAGTAAAATTATGTATAGTAAAGTGGATGCAAAATTTTGGTGAGATAATCACAACAGAAGAACGGGAAAATGTATGGTGTAAAAATGTAAAATTGATAAAATGTCAAGCATTGCGAGGAAACTGATAAAAGACTTTTTAATAGATGGTATTTGACACCTGAAGTTATTAGTAAAATGTCAGAGAAAATTGATGGTAAATGTTGGAAATGTCATGATGCCATCGGATCCTTTTTCCATATGTGGTGGAATTATAAATTGATTTTTTTAAAAATTGGATAGAAGTCTATGATAAACTGCAAACTGCACTCAAATGTGAATTTGTTTTGGATCCCCCCAAAATATTGTTGAGTATTTTACCTGTGGTCTTCCTAGGCAGAATTCTTTTTTCATGCAACGACAGCAGCAAGTCTCATTGTCGCTTCCAGCTGGAAATGACAAAAGGAGCCACACATCGATGCCTGGTGTGAAAAACTTAGAGCAGTGGTCCCCAACCCCTGGTCCGTGGATCAGTCGTTCTTCTTCCTGGCTACTGCCTTGGGGGCTGCCCTGCCACTCTGCTGCCAGCTCACCTTTGGTGCTCTCCAGTGTGCTGCTAGCAGAGCCCCCCAGTGGGCGGCAGGAAGTCAGGGGTGCCGGCAGGAAAGCAAGTGGAACAGGGGCTCAGGCAGCGACGATGTCCCTCGGCAAAAGCCAACCCCCCCTCCACGGGGCCTCAGTAAAATGGTCAAGCGTTGACCGGTCCCCGGTGATAAAAAGGTTGGGGACCACCGACTTAGAGAACGAGCAGTGATAGCCAGACTAACAGACTTTGGATGATCATAGGCCACCAGAAGAATTTCAAAAACATTGGCATATGTATTTAAAACATCTGTGAAATTGCTATTCTAAATTTTTTTTCTGTAACATCTGTAATCCTATTTAATTTTTTTAAAAGATGAGTCAAGAAATGGCTTTCTGAAAGTCTGAGGATGAATCGGGAATCTCTTAAAGAGTAATTTAAAAAAATCACATAGCTACATCTCTATAGATAACCTTTTTTGGTATAAAGTCTGTAGAGTAGTGGTCCCCAACCACCGGGCCGTGGCCCGGTGCTGGGCCGCGAAGGCCCTGGCACCAGGCCGCAGCTCCCTCTCCCCGCACCCCCCCCCGCAGTAAAAAACTTCCCAGGCCGCAAGCTTGTGGCCCAGGAAGCTTCTTACTGTGGGGGGGGAGAGGGAAGCAGGGCCGCGCACGCTCATTAAACCATGCGCGGCCAAAATCGCACATGCGCAGCACTTGTGCGCATGCGCAATTTCGGCCACGCATGGTGCGTGCGTGGCGTGCGCAGGCAGGCAATTGCCGTCCCTGCTGCCGCCGGTCCCCAGCCTCAAAAAGATTGGGGACCACTGCCATAGAGGACATGGGCTGTACCCAGACTAAGAATCTGGGAGTGCCCTGACTGTTTGTTCCAGAAGCAACATGGTTAAAGTTTTGTATTTAGGCTGAGTGCTGATCTTCCCCAGAAAGCAGGTCTGACTTTGTAAGAGCCGCCTCAGCATCTCACAGAACAGCACAGCTATGATCCACAATGGAAGACTGCCTATTGCAGTCCCTGGTCTTGTATCCAGCTTTCCTTGAGATTGGATATCTAAAGGAGGGGCACAGCACCAGCTGCTGAAAGAAGACATAGGATATAGCTGGGATAGAATCATAGGAAGGGGCCATACAGGCTATCTAGTCCTACTCCCTACTCAAAGCAGGATCAACTTCAGGCATCCAGGAAAAGTGCCAAGATGGCATTCCACGCCAATGTGGTATTCCTTCAGAGCAGAAGGATCCTCCAGCAACAGGTCATTTTCATCTGCAGGTGAGAGGAAGAAGGTTTGTGCTAGTTGCTTGCACCTGTGCTTCAATGATGGAGCATCTGCTTAGTAAGTGGAAAGTCTCAGGTTCAATCCCCATCATCTTCAGTTAAAAGAAGGACCAAGCACTGATGAAAATGACCTCAGGCTCTACCATTCTGAGTAGACAATTCTGACCATGATGGACTGATTGTCTGAATCAGTCTAATTTGAAGAGAAACCTGATATCTCCAGTTAAAAGACTTGGCAATAGGTGATGTGAAAGCCTGAGATCCTGAAGAGCGACGGAGTAGATAATACTGAACTTGATGGACCAAAAATCTCATTCAGTATAGGAGAGCTTCATGTGATCATATGTTTTGGGAGGGGCTATAGTTTAGTGGTAGAACATCTGCTTGGGATGCAGAAGGTCCCAGGTTCAGTTCCCAGTACCTCCAGTTAAAGGATCCGGCAGTAGGCAATGTGAAAGAGTTCTGCCTTGAGATTATGGAGGGCCACCACAAGCATGACCTTGATAGATTTTGATTGACCAAAGGCCTTACTGAGAATTAGGCAGCTCCATGCGTTCATGTGTTCTAGTGTACAATTTGAGATTATAGCCTTCAGCTCTTCATTAGATTTTTGATTCCATAGAATAATCCCAAATGCAATTTGGTGAGCGTTTTTCCTCCTTCCTCTTGCATGCACTTCCCAGCCCAAAGCAGCTCGGGGAATCAATAACATCAATGTTTCATTGGAATGCAAAATGCAGAAGATGGGCTGTAATTGTGTGGTTGCGTCATGTGCTTTGGATGGTGGTCTTTTAGAAAGCCCAAGGTTGGGGTTTTCCCCCCCATTTCTCTCTCCTTGCCCTCCCCCAGCCCCATTTCTATAGACGGCATCGCACGATAATGGCGATAACGTGATCGGAAATTAATTGAGAGAACATTTCTGCTCTGCCGTAATTTCATCATACCTCCCTCCGCCTGCCATTAGCAGGAATCCGAATCCCCCTGGGCGCTTGAAGCGAATCTCTCTTTGAGCAGCGCCGATCGTCTAGAGGTCAAGGTGTTAGCTCCTTCCATCAGCCGGGTGTCAAATCACTGTCAAAAAGAAATTACTGGTGTCTTTATTTTGTCTTTTCTTTTTTTTTTTACTTCCCAGCTTTGCTCGGTGGGTATGGAAGATGATTTGTAGTTAGCCATCAGGGATTAGAGAGTGCTGGTGTCCATTTGAGACCCCTTTCTCCGAGGTACTTAGTAGGATCGTTACGTGTTAACTTGTATCCGCGCAGCTGCGGCAGTGATGGAGTGCCCATTATCGACATTACGGGGGCCTAAGAAATCTTGGTCTCTGAGTCATTGGACAGCATCTCAAGCTTATGACAACACGGAAAAGGAGAAAGGGGCGGCGAGCCGGCTTGGAGGCAACGAAAACCGTTCATTGTAGAAGGGGAAAACATAATCAAGAAGAAGGAGGGAAGAATAACCCCAAAACATGAATTCACAATCAAAGTTCCAAAAGGTGCTCTTCCGCCAGGCATAGAGTTGAGGCCAAACTGAACTAGGCAACATTGGGAGGGGAACAATTCGACATTACAGCTCCACCAGTGAATTGTCACTCTGTGGGTACAAATTTGTTGGTCATACCTGGCCCCCGGGAAGCGCATCTGGCCTCAACTAGGGCCAGGGCCTTTTTTGTCCCGGCCCCTACTGGGTGGAATGAGCTCCCTGAAGAGCTACAGGCCCTGCGGGAGCTTTTGATATTCCACAGGGCCTGCAAGACGGAGCTCTTCTGCCAGATATATGGTTGAGGCTGGCGCACTAAGGAATAGCTGGACCCCTCCTCCGGGTTACTCTGACACCCGGGTTACTCCGGGTTAATGGTCAGCTACCCCTTTTTCTACCCCTGTGGGTGATAGTGGGTTTAGTTATATGGAGTTTCTGCCACTTCTGAACATCTTGCGCATTGATTGTGTCATAGATTCATAGAACCATAGAGTTGGAAGGGGCCATGCAGGCCATCTAGTCCAACCCCCTGCTCAACGCAGGATCAGACCAAAGATCTACTCACTATTTTAGTGAGTAGATTTTTGGTCTTTAGGGATAGTTTTATTGGGGGTTTTATGAATTGGGGTTTTATTAATGTATGTTGTAACCCACCACGAGCCTTCTTGGGAGTGGTGGGCTAGAAATTAAATAAATAAATTAATTAATAATAATAATAATAATTTAACTCTTAGCTCTGTATTAATAACTATTTACTGATCTTCTGTGCTGTTTTAAGATGGATGGTTTTATGATTGTTACCATGTACAAATGAGGTTTTATGTTGGCACTCACCTGGAGCTGGCTTGTAGGGAGGGGCGGGCTACACATCAAAGAAACAAATTAATTAATAAATTAAGGACCCAAGGGTTAAAGAAATTGAAATATCAGGGCCTAATGATTCATTTTTTCCAGATGCAAAGTTAAAATCATCAGTGAGACAAAAACGACATGTATCTATGGCAAAATGATTTGAAACTGTTTGCAGTCCCAGACGATAGCCTCAAAACAAAGCAAAAAAATTGAACAAATGCGACCCTGACCAGATGCATTTTGGCCAAATGCCCTTCTGCAGGGGTCCAACATACACATTGTACAATGGCACCAGACTTTAAACAAACCAATAATAGTTTCCAAATTTGGACCCAGTTGAAATTGCTTCAAAATCAATAACTAGGACTACAAGGCAGAGATGTAAGGTAGAGCCCTCTTTCTAAATAACCTTCTGCCCTGGTTGGTGGTAATTCTACTGTGCACCTTCCTATCACAATCCCAAGAATGTAAATCGCTACAAAGAGGCAATGGCAAACCACCTCTGGCTCTCAGGTTAAGACACAAAGGACCAGTGAAAGAAGAGGAAGACCAACATGAGATGGATTGACTCAGTGGTGGAAGTTGTGCTCTGCAGTCTGCAAGACCTGAGCAAGGCTGGTAGATCAAGATGGGTGGCCATGTGAGTCTGTTTGTAGCAGCAGGAAAGAACCAGAGTTCAGGAGACAAACAAAATTTGCAGCAAGGGAGGAGCTTTTGTGAGAACAGTGGCTCTCTGAAGCACCTCCCCTGTCACAAATTTTGTCAACCTTTATTCATTCATCCATCCATCCATCATTTGATTTATATAGCACCTTTCTAAGAAATTCTGGCTCATGGCGGTGCCCCAGGACTTTTGCTCTTGACTTAAGTCCATCCTAGTTCATGAAGTCTTCAAGCAAAGGTTGGATGCACACTTTTCTTGGATGCTTTAGGATGCTTAGGGCTGATCCTGCGTAGAGCCGGGGGTTGGACTAGATGGCCTGTATGGCCCCTTCCAACTCTATGATTCTATGAAGAAGCTGGATTTTTCATCCATTTATATTTTTCGTTGCCATTTGTGGTACTCCTTGCCTTGCCAAATGGAAGACAGTGACACTTATGTTCATTTTGCGCTCTGTAAGGATGTCTATGAAGCTTGCTTCCCCACCCCTCCAGGGAAACTACGTGACAAGAAGCTGATGGAGGAAAGAGCAAATGGAAAGGAACACATGAAAAATCTAATAAATGTGTTGCAAATTAAGAACATGGGAAATAAAAGCATTTCTAGCGGACCTTCCTTGGAGAGAAATCTTCCTAGAAGGGAAGTGGTGCTTAATAATGAAAGAAAGATGGGGTGTGCCACTGAGCTCGCGTACTATGACATTTTATGTCGTAGGTCAATATTTATTCTGCGGTTGCCGAATCCTGCAGGTTTTATTAAACACGTGCATGCTATACTAATACATAAACCTTGGCCATTAATATGCCGTGTCAGTAGCCAGCATTAAAAAGGCCCGGTTGCACAGGGAACATTACATTACACACAGCAGTGACAACAGAGTGCTATCACTGATGTCACAAATCCGGCACAGGATGGGGAACGTGGGTGTGGTGCTGGATGCCCAATTTGATATATGTCAACAATTTCCATAAAACCAAATGGTCAATCCGTTTGGGGTGGATTGCTCAGTCGGGGGCGGGCGAAACTGTAGCTCTCCAGATACCCATGGACTCCAATTCCCATGAGCCTCTGCCAGCAGAGGGCTTGAACAGTGTCTAATTCGGGGCTGTCCTATTGCAGATATGCATGCAATTGGGTTTTAAAAGGCAGCCTTACATAGCAGTATTATAATGTAACTCACGTAAAAACATTCAGGACATTCCATTTTCAGAAAAATGAAAAGCATGCCTACTGGATGGGAGATATGCTTCTAGGTAACACTGTGTGTGAACGAGACCTTGGGGTACTTGTGGATTGTAAACTAAACATGAGCAGGCAGTGTGATGCAGCGGTAAAAAAAAGGCAAATGCCATTTTTAGGCTGTATCAACAGGGGCATCACATCAAAATCACAAGATGTCATAGTCCCATTGTATAGGGGACTGGTCAGACCACACCTGGAGTACTGTGTGCAGTTCTGGAGGCCTCACTTCAAGAAGGACGTGGATAAAATTGAAAGGGTACAGAGGAGAGCGACGAGGATGATCTGGGGCCAAGGGACCAAGCCCTATGAAGATAGGTTGAGGGACTTGGGAATGTTCAGCCTGGAGAAATGGAGGTTGAGAGGGGACATGATAGCCCTCTTTAAGTATTTGAAAGGTTGTCACTTGGAGGAGGACAGGATGCTGTTTCCGTTGGCTGCAGAGGAAAGGACATGCAGTAATGGGTTTAAACCACAAGTACAACGATATAGGCTAGATATCAGGAAAAAAATATTTCACAGTCAGAGTAGTTCAGCAGTGGAATAAGCTGCCTAAGGAGGTGGTGAGCTCCCCCTCACTGGCAGTCTTCAAGCAAAGGCTGGATACACACTTTTCTTGGATGCTTTAGGATGCTTAGGGCTGATCCTGCGTTGAGCAGGGGGTTGGACTAGATGGCCTGTATGGCCCCTTCCAACTCTATGGTTCTATAATTCTATGACACCTGGGGGGAGGGAGGAGGCAACCAAGGGTGCAAAATGGTGGGATTAAGGGGCACAAGATAACTACATATCGTGGTGTAGTGGTTAAGAGCAGTGACCTCTAATCTGGTAAACCTGGTTTGATTCCCCTCTCCTCTTCCACAAGCAACCAGCTGGGTGACCTTGGACCAGTCACAGTTCTCTTAGAGCTCTCTCAGCCTCACCTACCTCACAGAGTGTCTGTTGTGGAGAGAGGAAGGAAAGGCAATTGTCAGTTGCGTTGAGACCCCTGCAGGTAGTAAAAAGTGGGGTCAGAAAAAAAAACAGCTCTTCTTCCTTTTCTTTCACAGATTTGATCTATCTCCATGGATTGGGGAGTACTGGTAATACCTGCTCTCCTGAGAGGTGTCCGAGGTGGCGGCAGAGCAAGCAGGACTCAGTGCTGGCCCTGGCCAGCTGCCGCCCGCCTTCCGAGGCTGCAGGAGGAAGGGGTGTGGTGGCTGGCAAGGCCTAGTGCTGAGCCCCTCTCACCCAACTGCCACCACCATCTTCTGCGGCCCTCCTGACCAGCTGCCACCCTGCCCATCCCAAAGCTGGAGGAAGATCTGATTCCGCCCCCCTCCCCAGGAAACACAGCATCCTTCCACCATCTTGAGGATGTTGTTGACATAGCTCTCTGCCATCTCGTGGCAGGCGTTCCATTATGGGAAATTCTGCCATGCTGGGCTTTTTTCTATTGGTTGTTGTTTTAATTGGGTTTTATTGCGGTTTTATTGTTCTGTTTTTTGTTTTTTTTTAATCTTGGAACCTGCCATGAGCTGGCTTGATGAGAGTAAAGGTAAAGGTAAAGGTAAAGGTATCCCCTGTGCAAGCACCGGGTCATGTCTGACCCTTGGGGTGACGCCCTCCAGCGTTTTCATGGCAGACTCAATACGGGGTGGTTTGCCAGTGCCTTCCCCAGTCATTACCGTTTACCCCCCAGCAATCTGGGTACTCATTTTACCGACCTCGGAAGGATGGAAGGCTGAGTCCACCTTGAGCCGGCCGCTGGGATTGAACTCCCAGCCTTATGGGCAAAGCTTTCAGACTGCATGTCTGCTGCCTTACCACCCTGCGCCACAAGAGGCTCTTAATGAGAGTGGTGGGTACTAAATGTAGTAATAATACTATTGATAGCCCAACTGCACCCTTGATGGGCAGTGGTGGTGGCAGTGGTGGTGGCGCAAGCAGGGCCAGCTGCTGCTCCTCCCATCCCTCAGGTAACACCTGGTGCGGCAGCCTTCAGCAACAGCCATCTTCCTGGTGGGACGTGGAGATCTCCTGGAATTACAGCAGAATACACAGATTTGTTCCCCTGGAGAAAATGGCTATCTTGGAGGGTGGACTCTACGGCATAAGATCTCCCAACCATCCTACCTGGTCTCCCCACCCACCAAAGCTCCCTGTTCATCTGGGGAACTAATCTCTCCAGTTAGGAGAGGAACTCAAGAAGAATTGATGGCCCCACTTGTCCCTTGAAAGCCAGCTGGGTGTCGTGGTTAAGAGCGGCGACCTCTCATCTGGTCTTGATTCTCCATTTCTCCTCCATATGCGGCCAGCTCAGCAGTCTCGGTTCTCTCAGAGCTCTCTCAGCCCCACCTGCCTCACAGGGTGTCTGTTGTGGGGAGAGGAAGGGAAGGTGATTGTCAGTCACTTTGAGACTCCTTCAGGTTGCGAAAAGTGGGGCACAAAAACCCAGCTCCTTTTGAAAAATAGCACAAAACAGAATGACAGAGAATATGCCTCGTGTCCCTGCAGAAAAGACCTGTGTGGAAAACGAATAGGGCTGTGGCGTTTTATTAAGTAATTGATTAATCCGTTTTAAAGCTTTTGATGGATGAAACACATATTGATGATTAATCAGACCTCAGGCTATTCGTTTTTTTCAATCTATTAGAATGCCAAGGTTTATTGCATTTGTTTGGAAGAACGGAGAGAAAAAAATCGTCCCCAAACATGGTGGATTATGAGATTAATCTCTATTATGTGACTGAAGATAAGCAGCATCAGCTATTTAGTAGTAGCTGGCTCCACCTCTTTTGGCAGCCATTTTGTGGATCTGGGATATTCAATATTATATATGTGATATTGGTATTTGCATTTCTTTCTTTCTTTCTTTCTTTCTTTCTTTCTTTCTTTCTTTCTTTCTTTCTTTCTTTCTTTCTTTCTTTCTTTCTTTCTTTCTTAATTTTTGTGACAGTCCTTACCTTGTGGGCTCAGCGCCAGTAAGATGCTGCAGAGGCAATAGATATCATACATTCTTCTCTCAGTGTATAGCCGAGTGTATGTAGGGAGCTCTGTGGGCCTCAGCAGGAGGCCTGGTGGAACAACTCCATCTTGCAGGCCCTGGAGAATTGTTTCTGGTCCCACAGGGCTCTGACCTCACTTGGGAGGTCATTTCACCAGGCTGGAGCCAGGGCCGAAAAAGCCCTGGCTCTGGTATATTTATTATTTATTTATTTGGATTTGTATACTGCCCTTCCTTGCTGAATCAGAGAGTGATCTGAAGACCCTGATAAAGAGACTAAAAGAAGAAAGTGAAAAGATGTGACTATACCTAAATACCAAAAAGACCAAGATCATGACAACTACTGGCAGTAGCACCAAAGTCACGATTGACAACGAGAACATCGAATGTATTGATGATTTCATCTTTCTTGGCTCTATGATGACTCAAAGTGGTGAGTGCAGCTGTGAAATCAAACGGCAAATAACACTGGGCCGGAACGCAATGTTAGGCATGAACTGAATACGGAAGAGTCAGGATACCAGCCTTAATACAAAGTGCCAGCTAGTCAACGCTGTTGTTTTCCCCATAACAAGCTATGGATGCAAAAGCTGGAGCCTGAAGAAAGAAGACAGCAGGAGACTAGATGCTTTCAAGTTATGGCACTGGAGACAAATACCATGGACAGGCAGAGTCACCAACAGGATAGTTTTAGAGAGGAGCAAACCAACTGTGTCATTAGAAGGGAAGATATTATGGCTAAAGCTCACTTCCTTTGGACACAGCATTCGATCAAACTCATTCATGCTGAGCATGGGCAGCGACAAAAGGATCCACTGGATCGACACGATCAGAGTCGATACAGGGATGACCATAAACCAACTAAAAGAAGCGGTCATTGACAGAGACATGTGGCAGAAGCTTTCCTATAGAATCGCCGAGGGTCAGACACGACTAAATGGATATCGATATCATCATCATCATCATCATCATCATCATCATCATCATCATCATCATCATCATCATCATCATCATCATCATCATCATCATCATCATCATCATCATCATCATCATCATCATCATCATCATCATCATCATCATCATCATCATCATCATCATCATCATCATCATCATCATCATCATCATCATCATCATCATCATCATCATCATCATCATCATCATCATCATCATCATCATCATCATCATCATCATCATCATCATCATCATCATCATCATCATCATCATCATCATCATCATCATCATCATCATCATCATCATCATCATCATCATCATCATCATCATCATCATCATCATCATCATCATCATCATCATCATCCCGCCCTTCCATAAGGCTCTGGGTGGTGTACATAGAACATTGTAAAAAGATGGTTGAGGCCATCTTTACCTCTATTAATCGATACCACGCTGATAACTATGAAGTCTGCTATTTGCGGGGTTTTAAATGGATAATGTTAAATGTTATTTTTTAAAATTTATGACTGGACTTATAGACCGCCACTCTCGGACCAGCCGGCTTGTGCCGGTTTACGTTAAAAACCTCAAATGGTCAACTACAATGCCCATACAACCAACAACATCACAGAGGGCGGCTACAATACCTATCCCCTAATCCAGTGGTTCTCAATGTGGGGGTCAATCAACCCTTTCAGGGCCTCGGTGACCCAAAGGGCATCATAGGGTTGCGTGCTCCGGCCACTTTGGCGCTCACGGAAGCTCAAGGTGACCAGCAGCACAGAGGGAAGGGGCGATGGAGGTGGCTGCCTCGGGCTTCCGTGATCGCCGAAGTGGCCGGAGCACGCAACCCTACGACCCCCTTTGGGTTGCCGAGGCAGCTGTGCTGCCGCCACGGCAGTGTCCTCAGCAACCCAAAGGGGGTTTGGCCATCAGGTAGGTTTAGAACCACTGCCCTAATCCCTCAGCACCTCAGCCCTTCTGTTCCCAGTTGTGATGTTCCAATAGATGTTCTAACCAGATGATGTTGGCCCGGGGGGGGGGGGGGAGTTCCAATTGAGTGCAAGAAACTTTTTCGTACATCAGAATAGTCAGGGAAATGATCTCTATGGCACCCCCCACAACCTTTACAGAAAACTTCACGGGCTTCCCATTACATCCATCTTGCCTTTCCTTTTTATTCTGTATAAAACCTAATGTCTCTTGAAATGTGCAAGAGAGATGAATGGCTCCCAAATGATACGAAAGAGCACATCCCCAGCCTGAATTGATATATCATGCCACGTGATCCAAGAGGCGCTGGAGCCCAGATACGTTGTGGCTTTTGAAAAAATAAAATAAAAAGCAATCTCCTGTCCAAAGCAATAATACTTTTTCCACGCCATGGTTTTATACACTGATTGTCTTAACAAACCGTTTAAAGTACGCTTTTATGAATATGTTGAAGTACCGATCGTAATCCAAACTGCAGTTTCTTCCGGCAAAATCCAAGGGGTATATATCCGTGGGTGCTGGAAACTTCTCCAGAAGGCTTGAAATAGAATGCTGTCTTGGTACGGATGTACAGAACACCTGCTGCAGTGGTCGTCAACATGGTGCCCGTGGGCATCACGGCACCTGCTGATACATTTTTTGGGCATCCGCTAGGTGTTATAGAAACTGAGCATTCCCCAAAAGGCTTCTGGCTGCTCCCGTCACAATTGTATTCTGCTGGAGTCCTGCGAATTCTTAAACTGACACTGGAACTACAAGCCATACAGATCTTTAAACAACACCTGGTTGGGGGCAGGAATACTCTGGTCCATTCCGCACAACTTCAATGTTGCCAAAGGCTTGCAAATTGTAAATGCTACTAATTTGCAGTTAGGCATGACGTTGCACACTATCTGCCACACTCCAGAAACAGTCACGCAAAAAGCGATTCATTGTAGCGCTTAAAGGGAAATCCAGAAAAGTGGATTCACCCTCTGAAAAGCACTACACTCTTGCAAACAATCTGCAACGGTAGCAAAAAAGACCTGTGCGTTCCCATTGTTGCGGTTCCAGCAAAGTCCCTCCCTCTGGCTCTCTCCTCCGAACTTCCGGCTAAGCGATCGCCATTTTTTTTTTCTCGGAGCGAGCAGAAAGCAACGAACCGGCGAGCCTTCATTCACCCAGCGAGGCTTCTCCGGCTACAATCCCTCCACAGAAGTGCTTTAAAGCTCCTCTAAGTCCCCAAACACAACACAGCCCCGTTTGCAAGTTCCCTTTATTTTCGGCCGAAAATCGCACCCGTACAGGGGGGGGGGATTTTTCTTTTCACTCGGGGGAGTGTAGTAACGATAACTCACCAGCTCACACGCCAGCTGTCAGCTAGATGGGTCTCTATGTTAGGAGGAATCAAGGAATCAAGGCATATTCGTTGCAACATGTGCTTTTTTTTAAAAAAAAAACCCTGTTCTTAAAGGGAAAGGGGCTTTTCAGGAGCATAACAGCCGCCCATTGGCTGTTCGTTTGATTGATGGTCAGGGGCGGGACAAAGCACAGAAAAAATAGCTTCCTGTATAGTGATTTTTGCGAGACCAGAAACCTGTGGGAAACGATTGAAACGCTACTGGATTCCACTACAAAGGCAGGTATGCATAATGCCGAGATTGCACTATTAAAAATAGTGTTTCCGCTTTCAGGAACCAATTGGCAACATTGGTCCTTGTGTAGAATGGGCCTCTGTATTCTTAGTGTTTTGGGGGAGGGGGGACAACAGTGGGAGGGCTTCTGAAGTTCTGGCCCTGCTGGTGGACCTCCTGATGGCAACTGGGTTTTGGCCACTGTGCGACACAGAGTTTTGGACTGAATGGGCTACTGGTTTGATCCACATAATCATAGAGTTGGAGGAGGCCACACAGGCCATATAGTCCCCACACCTGCTCAATGAAGGATCAGCCTAAAGCATCCAGGAGAAGTATGTGTCCAGATGCTCCATAAAGACCACCAGTGAGGGGGAGCTCACCGTCTCCTTAGACAGCCAGTTCCTGTGCTGAACTGCTCCATGATTTTCCCCCCTGATACCTAGCTGATATCATTGTACACACAGTTTAAACCTATTACTGCAGAGCCAGTTTGGTTGCAGTGGTTAGGAGCGCGGACTTCTAATCTGGCAAGCCGGGTTCGAATCTGCACTCCCCCACATGCAGCCAGCTGAGTGACCTTGGGCTCGCCACAGCACTGATAAAGCTGTTCTGACCGAGAAGTAATATCAGGGCTCTCTCAGCCTCACCCACTTCACAGGGTGTCTGCTGTTGTGGGGAGAGGAAAGGGAAGGCGACTGTAAGCCACTTTGAGACTTCTTCGGGGAAAGAAAAGCCGCCTATAAGAACCTTCTTCTTCCTCCTCCTCCTCCTGATGCCAACAGGAACAGCTTCCTGCCCTCCTCCAAGTGACACTCTTTCATATACTTCAAGAGTGCCATCATGCCCCCTCTCATCCTCCTTTTCTTCACGCTGATCATTCCCATGTCCTTCAGCCTTTCCTCACAGGGATTGGTCCCAAGGCCCCTGATCATCCTCGTCACTTTCTTCTGAACCCTCTCTATTTTGTCCATGTCCTTTTTGAAGAGGAGCCTCCAGAACTTCACACAGGACTCCAGGTGCGGTCTGACCAATGGCCAATTTGATGTGATGCCTCTGTTGACACAGCCCAAGTCTGCATTTGCCTTCTTCACCGCCCCGTCACACTGTCTGCTCATATTTAGCTTACAGTCCACCAGTAACCCCCAAGAACTCGTTCACACACACTGCTATACAGAAGTGTATCTCCTATCCAGTAGGCATGCTTCTCATTTTGGTGACTCTGATGTAGAAATCTACCCTCCTCCTTACTGAATTGCATCTTGTTCTCATTTGCTGACTTTTCCAGCATGTTCAGATTTCGTTGAACTCCATCTTTATCTTCATGTGTGTTTGCTACTCCTCCCAAATTGGTATCATCTGCATATTTAATGAGTCCCTGCACTCCCTCATCTAGAACAATGATAAAAATGTTGAAAAGTACCTGACCCAGGGCCAACCCAGCACCTCACTGCTCACCTCCCTCCAATCTGATGAAATACCATTGACAACCACTCTTTGGTTGAGTTTTTCTAGCCAGTTCCCTATCCACCTAATCATTCAAACATCCAGTCTACAGTCCTCCAGCTTACCGATCAGAGCATCATGGGGAACGTTGTCGAAAGCTGTACTGAAATCTAGGTAAACAACATGGACTGAGTTTCCATGATCTAATAAGCCCGTCACTCGATTAAAGAAGGAAGCCAGGTTGGTCTGGCAGGACCTGTTGGAGACAAATCCATGCTGACTTCCCTGGATCCACAAATTGCCCTTCAAATGCTTGCAGTTCACCCCCTTTAAAATTTGCTCCATTATCTTCCCTGCAATTGAGCTCAGACTCACTGGCCTGTAGTTTCTCAGGACATCGCTTCTCCCTTTTTTGAAGGTAGTGATAACATTCGATCTCCTCCAGTCTTCTAGCACCTCTCCTGTCCTCCAGGAGGTCCTAAAGATGATGGACAAGGGTTCCACAAGCTCTTTAGGAAGTTCTTTGAGCACTCTTGGGCACACATCATCAGGGGTTGGATCTTATCCAGTGCAGCCAGATGCCTCTTGACAACTGGTCTGTCCATGTCAACCTGCTACCCAGACACAATACCTTGCTTACTGCTGTTGTGATGTAGCCTCTGGGGGCAATTTACTGCTTTGCAGGTCTTAGAGCTTTGGCCCTGCAAGGCTCCTGTGGAGCAGTTTGGAACTGTGTAAGCTATTGTGAAAGGCTGACTGCAAGATGGACCAGCCAGAGAGAGACTGGGCCAGAGAGCCAAATAAAACCATTTGTAAGACTGCAGCAGCACTGATGTGTCCTATGTTCAGTATACTACAATGACCATCCCTAGATGTGTCCCCGATGAATTTACCTTTTTGTGCCAATAAAGGTTTTCTGAATCTGAATCTTAAGTGTGCATATTCTCCCAGGGGGAAAAAAAAACAGGCAAAATAGCTTTCTGCTTTCTCTCTGTCCCCTGTTAGAGTCTCTCCATCTTCACTCAACAGTGGGGCATTGCCTCGTCCACCTTACATTTGCTCCCCATGTATCTGAAGAAGCTTTTCCTGTTCTAGTGGGCTTCCTGTCCAGTCTCAGCTCACTCTCAGCTTTGGCCTCTCTGATGGCTGACCCACAGTGCCTGGTAACCTGCAGATGCACTTTGGTAGCCCCCGGCTCCAAGGAAGTGCATCTGGCCTCAACCAGGGCCAGGACATTCTCAGTTCTGGCCCCCACCTGGTGGAATGAGCTCCCGGAGGGGAACGGTGCCCTGTTGGAGCTGACTCAGTTCCATAGGGCCTGTAAGACAGAGCTCTTCCACCAAGCCTTCAATTGGGGCCAGTGATCTTGTAACATCAGCTGGGGCCTCCCCTGGATAACCTGCATGGAGAATTACTACTACTATTCATTCATTAATTCATTCATTCATATGCCTCCCTTCCCTGAGGGAGGCATATGATAGGCAGTATATCTGAAAGAAATTGCTTGGTTGTCCTGAGATGTTCTTAAATTTTATAGTGGGTTTATATCTAATGTTTTTATCTCTGTCCTTCCCTCCATTTCTTGAACGTTTCCTTTTTTCTTCCTGAGCTTTTCCCAAAGTTTGCTGTTCATCCCGAAAGGCTTCCTGGATCCCTTACTATACTTTCATCTTGCTGGAATCGTCACGGCGTGAGCACGCAGTCGCTCTTGTTTAAAGAGAGCCCGCCCGTCACTTGCTCCTTTCTCTTCCGGCATTCCGGCCCACGGAATGACTCTCCTCATGTCTCTGAGTGTATTAAAGTCTGCCTTCCAAAAGTCTAACCTATACGTCTGAATTCGCACTTCCTTGGCCCCCAACGTGGCTTTTCGTGGGTTCTTATATTCTCGCATTGTCTGGTGTTCTTCTGTTCTTAAAAACGAATGTGTTTTTGCTCCCCGCAGGAGAGACACTGCGGGAATGATCTATATGATGATCGACCTATAACATTTCGGGTTGTTTCTTACGATAGATATGCAGTTGATATAATAAATGCTGCTAGATTTGCTTCAATTTCGCATGAAAAGGAAGATCATCTGATCTCCGCCTTCTTCTCCCTGCTCTTCACGTTTATTGTCGAATCTGTACACTTTCCTGGGTTTCTCCAGGGTTTTTGTCTGACAAGTGCACACTGTCTTGTTTAAGCGAGGCAGCGGCATGCAGCTGTGAAATTCAATAAAACCTCTTTCATATGGCCTTCGATCAACTTGCAAAACACCCGCTGACATCACAGCCGGCTTCCTCGCAGACCGAGTTTACCATAATCTTAAGAGTGTGTGTTTTGGGTTTTTTTTTTTTTTATAAGTGCTGCATTTGAAAACCAGCTTGCATAGCTAGCAGCCTTCTGTGTGAAGCAGAAACTTCGTGCAAAATACGTTTGCAGCCATGCTGGACTGGGCTGCAATTCAGGTTGCCAATCATAGAATCATAGAGTTGGAAGGGACCTTCTGGGTTCTCTAGTCCAACTCCCTGCAGAATGTAGGACACTCACAACTTTATCGCTCACCCACTGTAACCTGTCACCTTCCTGCGCCTTCACAGAATCAGCCTCTCTGTCAGATGTCTAAGGTAAAGGTAAAGGTATCCCCTGTGCAAGCACTGAGTCATGTCTGACCCTTGGGGTGACGCCCTCTAGCGTTTTCATGGCAGACTCAGTACGGGGTGGTTTGCGAGTGCCTTCCCCAGTCATTACCGTTTACCCCCCAGCAAGCTGGGTACTCATTTTACCGACCTCGGAAGGATGGAAGGCTGAGTCGACCTTGAGCCGGCTGCTGGGATCGAACTCCCAGCCTCATGGGCAAAGCTTTCAGACGGCTGCCTTACCACTCTGCGCCACAAGAGGCTCTTCGTCAGATGTCTATCCAGCCTCTATTTAAAAATGTCCAAAGATGGAGAATGCACCACCTCCCAAGGAAGCCTGTTGCACTGAGGAACCACTCTAACTGTCAATAACTTCTTCCAGATGATTAGATGGAATTTCTTTTGAATTAATTTCATCCCATTGGTTCTGGTCCGTCCCTCTGGGGTTCGTTATGTTGGATATTCATGGTCAGATCTTCACAGTCAGAGTAGTTCAGCAGTGGAATAGGCTGCCTAAGGAGGTGGTGAGCTCCCCCTCACTGGCAGTCTTCAAGCAAAGGTTGGATACACACTTTTCTTGGAGGCTTTAGGATGCTTAGGGCTGATCCTGCGTTGAGCAGGGGGTTGGACTAGATGGTCTGTATGTCCCCTTCCAACTCCATGATTCTATGATTCTATGATATTGTCATGCAAGAGGAACTTGGAGTTAAAGAATCAAATCATAGAATCATATAGTCGGAAAGGACCTCCAGGGTCATCTAGTCCAACCCCCCTGCAAAATGCAGGAACTCACAACTACCTGCCCACCCACAGGCAGACCCCAAAGAGTTAAGAGAGTTCTCTCTTATCTTTCCCTCTCTCGGGTACACTGGGAGTTGGTCCTATTCTCTCATCAGTTAGGTATTGAGTTTGTTTGGCCCTTGCTTCCCTTCTGTGTGTTTATTTATTGGATTTCTATCCCGCCACTTTCCGTAGACTTGTGGCAGGTTACACAAAACAGATAAAACCCCCAATAAAAGTGATCAGCTCCCCTTAAAAGGCATAAGAAGGTAACATAATCCCCCTCTACCTTCCCCCATCCTCGGCCAATCAGTTTTTGTCATTGTAGATATTGGTCATCTAGTCCAGAGGTAGTCAATCTGTGGTCCTCCAGATGCCCATGGACTACAATTCCCATGAGCCCCTGCCAGTGTTTGCTGGTAGGGGCTCATGGGAATTGTAGTCCATGGACATCTGGAGGACCACAGGTTGACTACCCCTGATAACAACTTATCAATGTTTTTATTGTGAGCTGACACGTGTCCTTAGAGAAGTGGCAGGGTATAAATCCAACAATCAATCAATCAATCATACAGCCAGCTTGGTGTAGTGGTTAGGAGTGAGGACTTTTAATCTGGTGAGCCGGGTTTGATTCTGCGCTCCCCCACATGCAGCCAGCTGGGTGACCTTGGGCTTCCGACAGCACTGATGAAGCTGTTCTGACCAAGCAGTGATATCAGGGCTCTCTCAGCCTCACCCACCCCACAGGGTGTCTGTTGTGGGAAGAGAAAAGGGAAGGCGACTGTCAGCCGCTTTGAGACTCCTTTGGATAGAGAAAAACGGCTTATAAGAACCAACTCTTCTTATTCTTCTAAATGTTTTAATGGTGCATATAGATTGTCATCATCATGTTTTATTGCTATTATGTACCCTGCCTGCTTCCCACCACAGGCCCTACAGATGTTTTCATTTTATTCCTCTCCAGCTGCCCCTCCAAGCAGGGGCAAGAAACAGGAGCTGGGGGCAGACCATGTCCCCCTCCCACCAGAGAACTGCCAGTGGGAAGGGTGGAGTGGGGAGAGATTTCCCAACTTCATTTCCGCAGCTTTGGTGCTCTTCGTTACGTGTTTGTGCTTCATTCTGCAACTGTATTTTATGTTGGTGTCGACATCTGGAGAAGCACAGATGGCAGCATATTCAAAGGAGGAACTCAAGAATGATACGCTACTGCATAACTTGATGTTTTCATAAACATCGTTTATTTGATTTCAAACGTTTTGTTTTTAATTGCCTCTAACTCTCCTTGGTATAAGTCCTTGAGAGGATCCTGCAGAGGAGACCCATTAGTTGAACTTACTTACAATAGCTAACTCGTGCTATTCTTGCTTTCCCCGGTGTCAGCCTAACCAACATGGCTGGTATTTGGTTCTCTGATCAATGCCTGGGTTGACCTCTATAATGAGGAAATGACCAGAGTGGTAGATGTTGAAATATGCAAGATCTGCATAATCAAGCAGGGCGTATCAAGGGGAGACTTCCTGCTTTTTGAGTACACTTCCTTCCCGATTGCCTCCAAAACAGCAGTTAATCAGAAGAATGACTGTAGACAACAGGTAGCTAGTTTTCCATCTTCTGTTGGGTCAGATTAGCCTCAATCAAAGGCCCGGAGGAGTAGCTCCCTTTTACAGTGCCTGTGGAATTGTGAGAGTTTGGGCAGGGCCCTGATCTCTTCAGGGAGCTCGTTCTACGAGGTTGGGGCCAGGTCCGAAAAGGCCAGAGCCCTTGTTGAGGTCTGACATTCTTATTTGGGGCCAGGGAACACTAGCCAGTTGGTGGTGGCAGAGCATAGTGCTCTTTTGGGGGTACAGGCAGAGAGATGGTCTCTCAGCTAAACTGGATCCAGACCACGTATGACCTTGAAGGTAATTATCAAAACTTTAAGCCTAAACCAGAATTCAACTGGGAGCCAGCTGAGTTGTTGCAGTACTGGCTGGATGTGGGATCTCCATGATGTATTAGTGAGGATCTTGGCCATGGTGTTCTGAACCAATTACAGATTCAGGATCAAGTGTAAGGGTAGGCCTGCATAGAGCGAGTTGCAGAAGTCCACTTGAATCACTGTGGCTAGGTGTTCTGAGGTCTCTCTGGTTCAAACCTGATTATCTTTCCTCCACGTCTCCATGTTAAGTTGCATGTTCAGAGGGATGGGACATACAACCAAAGGATCCTATTTGTTGGAAATGAGGATTATATTTGACTCTGAAATAAACCCATCTGTTTTGCTGTGTGGAAACCATTCTTCCTGGATGTTGAATCAAGTTCAAATGAACTGGCTCTTTCAGACCTTTTCCGCATGGAGGAATCTAAGGCATCTAAGGCTTGTTTTGAAACCCACACTACGCTAATGTGTGGTTGCTTATTTCCGGACGGAAGTCTTCTCCTGTGTTTGCCGACAGCCTTGTCCCAGGTTTTTGCTTCCTGACAAGTCAGTTAGCTGAGCGGAAGTCAAGGAAATCTGCTTCCCCTGCCCATGTTTTGGTTTGTCAATCACTGTGACGTGACATCAGCCACCAATCACCCTTCAACACCGTATTCTCACACCCCCCAGCCCCTATATATATATATATATATAAGGTAAAGGTATCCCCTATGCAAGCACTGGGTCATGTCTGACCCTTGGGGTGACGCCCTCCAGGGTTTTCATGGCAGATTCAATACGGGGTGGTTTGCCAGTACTTTCCCCAGTCATTACCGTTTATCCCCCAGCAAGCTGGGTACTCATTTTACCGACCTCGGAAGGATGGAAGGCTGAGTCAACATTGAGCCGGCTGCTGGGATTGAACTCCCAGCTTCATGGTCAGAGCTTCAGACAGCATGTTGTCTGCCAAGAGTCTCTCTCTCTCTCTCTCTCTCTCTCTCTCTCTCTCTCTCTCTCTCTCTCTCTCTCTCTCTCTCTCTCTGTGTGTGTGTGTATACATACACACACACACACACACACACACATATATACATACAAGATTGCCTCTGCAGCACAGCTCCAGGGAGCAGGCTCCCTTGCGTACCATGCAGAAGTGGACTTTGGAAAAAGTCCTTTGAAAAAGGGCAGGGGGACAAGGATGGCTCTTGGGGGTGGGTGGGTAGTTGGGAGGACAGGGAAAGGGACAGCCCAATTTCCTTCTTCCTCACATCTCTGCTGCAACTTGCTGCTTGTTGTCTTCCACAATAAAAAAGGGACTGCTGATTTATCTGCGTTTCTTTATCGCAGGGCAATAGCCAGGTAGAGTCGCGCCCCCCGCGGGAGGGGGGTGACGGCATGAGGAAGCCCCAGTAAACCTCACAAAGAAGCAGAAGATGAACCAAGGAAAATTACTTGTGCGGAAATGGTCTCTCTATCCCACCTCCCAGAAAGAACATTATTTTTATTTATTTTACTTGCTATATGCTATTTGTGATCCTCTCCCCAATTGTCTTGCATGTGTTTTAGAAACCTCCAGAGTATTAAAATGGGCTGAGAAACAGTTTGTCTTCTCTTCTGACAAGGGTGTTTTTTAAAAAAAAATTGATTAAATATGTATTATCTTCCTCATATATTTACAGAAAAAATGCAGATGTTCACATATTCCGTACAAATTGCGGAATTGTCGAAAAGTAATGTTTTATCATGCCAGTGAGGTATCTGTGTCTCATGTTGTGACTGGTGGATTAGATGCCAATTAGCAACATCAGAAGGAGAGAAAAACATTTTTACCATGCTGCAAATTTCCCTTAATCCTTCGGGTTCACACTCAGAGCACACCAGTGGGACAGAAGGCTTAACAGAGGTGCTTTCTTTTTCCGCGGCAGGAAACGGATGATCTTTAACAACAAACCTGAAGCACTTCACAATACAAATCCCACAATCCTTTGGCAGAAGCCCTATGAGGTGAACGGGTGCATCACCGTCGATTCCTTCCCCACAAGAGCTGACCAACTGTCCATGTTGGTGGATAACAGAAAAGATGCTGGTTGTGATTAGGTATGAAGAGGAATCTGAGGTGGGTTTAGGGTGGTTAATCTGCAGGTGGTGTCTGGGACCATTTCCGCACAGTGGCTAAACTGGCGGGATGCTTCCCCCCTCCACACATTGCACTCTCCCTGCCACGTCTTCACCTCCCCACACGTTGTGCGAGCGGGAAACGCAAGATGTAAACCAGCGGAGGGCATGGCAATGGCGGCAGACTCCCTCCTCCTCGTTATTATTAATTAATAATAATAATAATTTATTAATTATATTTATATAAGTCTGCTCACAGGTGTCTCGTGTCTCGTGGCAGTTTACAAGAATGAATAAAACACAATAAAATCCCCAACAATACCCTTAAAATAACACTATAAGATCAAGACTAAACAAGATGGTGAACCATAAAACATCAGCCTTCTCCCCCCACCCCCCGCTATTCAGCATGTAGGTCAGAAAACTGGGAGCGAGGATCCTAGCTAATCTTCGTTGGTCTCAGACTGAGATCTCAGATGGTACCACCCGGGACGCCACTCTGGCCTCAACCATATGCCTGGCGGAAGAGCTCCGTCTTACAGACCCTGCGGAAAGCTGACAACTCCGACAGGGCCCTTAGCTCTTCCAGGAGTTCATTCCACCAGGTTGGGGCAAAAAGTATAATTTTCTTAGGCTTCCTACCTCCAAACAGCCTTCCCGTTTTCTTTCCGCAGACCCAAACCCCGTGCGCTGCTCTTTCCCCACTGCACCGACTGTCCGTGTCAGTCCGGTGTACGATCCTGGCCAGGGGTGGGTGCTGCGGAAAGAACCCAGCTGGAGAGCCAACCTGCCTCCAGCTGCCTGCTGCCTCTGCTTGGGAGATGGGAAAGGTCAGAGGGGGGGGGGTAGTGCCCAGCCCTCAGCCCCTTCCCTCCAGCGAGCCCAAGCTGCTCAAGTCGCGTGGCTCCAAGCTGGAGCTAGGAACCCTACAAGGGCTCCCTCATTTGGAAGACTGTGTACAGTCCTGTGTACAGTACAGAGCAACCGAGATGAGGAGGAGGTTGGAGCTTCCCTAGGAGAAAAGGCCGAAGAGTCTGGGGCTTCTCCATTCAGAAAAGAGAAGACCGGGCTGGGGGAGGGGGGACTTGATAGAGATTTATCAAAAAATGCATGGGGTGGAGAGACATTTTTCTTCCTTTCCAACATCATCATCATCGTCGTCGTCATTATTATTATTATTATTATTATTATTATTATTATTATTATTATTATTATTATTATTATTATTATTATACCACCTTCCCAATATGGCTTATGGCAGTATACACGATGGGTTAAAATTAACACAATTAAAAACACAGGATTCATCAATATCCAATAAGACAAAATAAAACCTAAGTAACAAATTAGCAGCATTGACCATACAAGCATTGAGACATTACAGCACATTACAGCACCCATAGATCTCGAGACTAGATGTCACTCAGTGGGGCGTTTTGTAGGGTAGGGCCACAGATGTTGTTAAGTCATTGGCCCCAACCATAAACTTGGAGGAGGGACTCCATCTCACTGTGCCAACTCTGACAGGGCCTTGGTCTCCTCCGGGAGTTCATTCCGCCAAGCAGGGGCGAGGAATGAAAACATATTTCCTTGGGGCCAGGGACCACCAACCAATTGGAATTGGCAGAACAGAGTCCTCTTTAGGGGATGTAGGAAGAGCAGCAGTCCCTCACATACGCTGGGTCCAGATGTCAGATGGCCTTAAAGGTAAGCACCAACACCTTAAAGTTGATCTGGAATTCAATAAGAAGCTAGTGCAGTTGCTGAAGCACAGGCCAAAGGTGGGCCCTCCAAAATGAGGACCCAGGCCACTGTGTTCTGGACCAGTTGCAACTTCCAGATCAGTGATAATGGAATGCCCACATAGACCAAGTTACAGAAGTCCCATCTAGAGGTGACCATTGCACGGATCACCGTGGATAGAATCATAGAATCACAGAATCATAGAGTTGGAAGGGGCCATACAGGCCATCTAGTCCAACCCCCTGCTCAATGCAGGATCAGCCCAATGTTCCAGCGAAAAGTGGGCGCTAGGATTCTATGGCTTTGTAGCTATACTTTTTGATTTACCCTCGTATTTGGAGGACAGGCTTTCTGCCTCCTGGGGGGGGGGGGTCGAAGAAGAAGGCATACTTCAGAAAGGACGTCCAAAATGTCAATAAACTTGTTGAGGTCTCTCGCGACCCTCTGGTTTTGGTTCTTTGGGGAATGGGGAGGATCTTCCAGAGTTCATATTATAATATCATTACCATTATTGGGAGAAATGGCTCTTGAGATTTGCCAAAAGCGATTCCCAAAATGCAAACAACACAACCGTTATGAAAACAGCCCACAAAATAGACAAATAATAAATCAAGCTGTTAAGAAGCAAGCCAGGGGCATTCACGCGGGAACTGAAATTCCTCAGACTAGGAGGAGACCAAAGAAAGTTAGAATCCTCCATTAAAAGCCTGGGTAAAAAAATAATAAATGCTTTGACAGTAAGAGACCAAGCACACCTCCAGGGAAGCTTTGCCAGCTCTGGGTTAGGAAACAGTTTGAAATTTGGGGGAGTGGACCCAGAGGAGGGTGAGATTTGGGGAGGGGAGAGACTTGGGGAATCAAGGCCAGGAATAACATCATGAAAATGCTGGCCGTCCTGCTCAAGAATCCACCTAACTGCCCCAAAACTAACATCATCCAACCCATATATGCCCTGAAACTATAAAATATGTGGTTTTAGTATAATTTTCATTAGCCCTGTTTCTCTCTTTCTGGTTGCCCCTCAGCTCACCTCTGCAGTCATAGAGTCACCTGGAGAAAGAGGTCTGCTTCATAGTCATTTAAAGTATGAAGATGGACAGTTCAAGTGTCCCATGGCAAGGTGGTAAACAGCATCACCTGGTAAGTAATACCTCATTTAGCTTCTACTAATGGGAGACTGTTGGCAACCTACCTACAGGTGGGGAGGGGGCACAGAGAACAGAGCTTGAGAAGTGGATCTTTGATTTTTAGAATGCCAGCAGCTCTGAATGGGGAATTGTCCAGAGATTAGGGGGCGGAGCCTGAGGAGGGTGGAATTTGGGGACAGGAGGGACTCCATTGATTATGCTGTGGACTACAATTCCCATAAGTCCCTGGAAGCATGTGCTGGCAGAGGACTATGGGAATTGTAGTCCACAGACCTCTGGAGAGCCATAGTTTGGCCACCCTGCCATACAGTCTATCTTCAAATGAGGTCATTTTCTCCAGGGGAACTGGTCTCTGTTGCCTGGATATAAGTTGTAAAAGCAGGAGATCTCCATCCACAACCTGGAGTTTGGCAACCTTAATGAGAAGGCACTCTGCGCCCAATTTTGATCTCTGACATTTTTAAACTGGTGCTCCCCCTTCCCTCCAGCTGCTGCAAAAAGAAAGAGACATAAGGAAATACTATGATGTCTATTTTGGCCTCCAGTCTCCTTGTTGCTAAACATTATAAAGTTGAACTCGCATGCAGTCTACTCACTCCCTACCTGATTGGCACTCTCTTGGGGTATGCCGCCAATAGGGAGAGAGCACTCTGCCAATGATGGCCAATCAGTCCAAACTGCACTCTTGCCAATGAGGGCCAATCAGGTCAAATTAGTAAGTCATGGTTCTCAGTCAGGATAGTTTAGCCCCAATCAGGAGGGCCCTCAGCCCTAGTAGTTTAGCCCCAATCAGGAAGGAGCTCTCAGCCAGGAAAGGCTAATAAGTAATCAGCTCTTTGACTCCAACTTCCTGTCAGTGTCAGATGTTTGCTGGGTGGAAGAAGAGCTGGCCTCAGAGCATGCCCTGCTGCTAGTAAGTTTCCCTGGCCTCCTGGCCTCTTTCAGTTTGGAGGACATGGGGGGGGGAGCAAGCCACCATCTGGTGCAGGCTCAGCATGCCTTCTAGAGGGGGTATGTGGGAGGCCCAGAAATGCCCCCATGCCAGCCTTCCAGAACCCAGGACAGCCAGGAAAAGCCTCTGCCCTGGGAATGTTTACTCATGAGTAAGTCATGTGAGGTTTGCAATTTGCAATCTGAAAAGGGACAAATGCTTTATGGGTAGCCATCACAGGCAATTGCAACAGAGAAACTAATGCTGATGTAGGTGGGACTGGAAAGATATAGACTGTATGAAAATATTGATCAATTTGCCCCCTACTCACAGCTTTCCCGCCTTTTTCACACCACCTTCGTACTGACCTTGTCCTTATTTGCTCAGACGTAAGTCCCAGTCTTTTTTACTTCACTATGCTGAACAGGGAGTGAAAATTGCAGTTGATTAAAACAGAATGATTGCACTCTGCTAGATTCCACCTGCAGGCAGAACTTTCTAACTTTTTGTATTTTCGAAAATGAGACTGTATACCACCTAGGATAGACAAATTCATGGAGGACAGCTACTGGCCATGAACAAATCTAGAACGAACCTTCATTTCTGCTCCACACTGAACATCCATGAACAGCTTCAAATTGCATGGAAAGTTCATGTCACAAACGTCACGAATGTCCAAAATTCATTGTGGACTTGCGTTTTTCAGCTGGTTCGTGCCCAGCCCTAATGATACTGCCTGTGGTGACTGAGGGGAACCTCCATGTTCAGAGGCACTCAACCTCTGAATACCAGTGCCAGGAGATAACACTGGGGGTCGTCTTGACCTCGATGCCCTATTGTTGGCCCTCCAGAGGAACTGGCTGGCCATTGTGTGGGACAGGATGCGGAACTAGATGGACCCTCGCTGGGCTGGTCCATCAGGGCTCTTCTTATATGTTAATGGGTTGCTATAGCAACCTTGCAATGTTATCATCTTCAACAAAATTTAAATGCATCTAAGAAAATAGCCTCCTAGGTACTTTTAGCATTATTTCCACCGTCTACTGTTACTCTGCTCAGCTTTTCCAAAAGAATGATGGCAAAAAGTAACCTCCCATCATGTGAGCTGGAGGCTACAAGGACTAGTCATCACTGGATTCTGT
Source organism: Paroedura picta (assembly GCF_049243985.1). Classification (NCBI taxonomy): domain Eukaryota; kingdom Metazoa; phylum Chordata; class Lepidosauria; order Squamata; family Gekkonidae; genus Paroedura; species Paroedura picta. The sequence continues at coordinate 25,488,405 of NC_135370.1, read as the reverse complement.
TTCCATCCCTCATTACTTCTCCCACCCCTGCAGGTCATGTTGACCCAGCAAGATATGTTTTTTTCAGCCATGCGCTCCTGTGGGTTCAAGCATGAGCAATCAGTGGCTTCTCTGCATAGATCAGTGATTCCCAGTTGGGGTCCATGGATCTCTAGGGATCCTTGGGAGCTCCAGAGAGTGTCCGCGGCCTTTCCCCTCCTGACTTAATGGACTTGGCCACAAGCTAGGGAACTGGTCGCTTCCACCTGGAGGGCTCGGTGGGTAAGCCATGGGTGTAAAAATCAGGTGGGGGGAGTCGTGACATGGTATGAAGGGGTCCTGACTGTCTTCTCGGGTCCTGTCCTTCTTTCCAGCCTACATAAGGCAGATCCACGGGAGTAGCAGTGAAGGCGGGGGAGGAAGTGAAAGAAGACCAAAGGGTGCAGGTGGTGATGTCACTTCCAGTGACGTGTCACTTCCAGGGGGCGTGGCAGGAAGGCATAGTACGCTGATATCTATTCCGGGGGCCCTGAACATTTACTTCAAGGGCTCCTCCTCTGTCAAAAGGTTGAAAAAGCCTAGCACAATTGAATTCCACAAGAAAATATTATACGTTTCTTTTATTGAATGAAATGCGCCATTTGCCGTCTTTTCTACCTGGAACTGGTTTCAAACCAGTGTGAGGAGGGCCGCTAGTCAAGAACTAATCCCATTTCTCCCCCCCTCCCTTTTACATTCAAATGATAGACAATGGTTGTTTGCTTTTTTTTTCCCAAGGGGGGACGTATCCCTTCCTGTTCCAATTCGATTAGTACTGACCAGAAGTGGTCTTAGATAAGAAATAAGGCCTGTTCCATTAGGAATTGTGCTGCATGGACAAAATCCCTGAATAATATGATTGAGGTTGCATTAACAGAGATAGAATCTCTTGGAACGAGTTTGTCGACTAAACACAAAATAGGCATATGATTAAAGGGCTACGCAATACTGTGAATGCGGACGGGTGGGTGGGATGGGCAAGAGAAGATCTTTCATGGTGACCTTTCTTTGGCTATCCATAAATATAATCCAGTGTCTGCATAGAATCCTAGAATCCTAGAATAAGAGAGTTGGGAGGGACCTCCTGGGTCATCTAGTCCAACCCCCTGCACTATGCAGGCCTGTAAAAAGTTCTAAGAGCAAAAAAAAATACAAAATGGGGGCACCCAGTGTATGGCAGTTGTACAAAAGAAGAAAGCCCCTACTTACTCCCAAACTATTTTATTCTTGTAAGCAGCTGGTGCTTTGCTTTCTTGTATATTTAAACTCTGCTGACATTTTGAAGGCCCTAGCCCAGTCTGGAGCATGCCTTACAGGGGCACAACCTTGCCTATGAGGGACAAAAAGCTGGGCTACTTCTGCCGCCTTATTCCCCTTCCCTGACCCCAGGGTGAATCTTTCCAACAGCTGATTGTCAGACAGGGGGCTGTCAAAGAGCCAGCTGTCCATGGCTGCCTAAACTCTTAAAGGGACAGCTGACCTTGATCAGTTGGGTGGTGTGCAGCTCTTTCTAAGGGGCGTCAGTCACCCTACTGGGCCTGGTAGATGTCAAGCTTGACATGGGGGTTAAGAAGGAATTGGCCACAGTGTCATCTTCACCCCACCCCCCAACACTAGATTTTCCAAGTATTATTTGAGTCACCGAAGCAACCACATTATCCAAAGTCTTGCACAAAGGTGTCTGGGTGTGCATTTTTAGATCCATGCCATGCATGTGGACTTGTCTTTTTTTGGAACAGAACAATCCCCCGTTTCTCTCGCAATGCTCATCCACAATAAAACAATGCAATTTAAGTGATCTGTCCTTCATTGTTACTCGAGACTCATTAATTTCCTTCACAATAAAAAATAATGGAAGCGCATTTTGCAGAATTGTCTACCAGCTTGGCAAGGCCGGGTTATTGTTTCTTTCAATGGCGTGTCACCACAGTAATCTTCTCCTAATTAAAATTCCTTTTATTTCCCCCAAGTTGCTCGAGACAAAAGATAACCTTTTGTCATTCTGCAAACCGAATTGGATTGAAAACTCACAACAGACAGACTTTTTCCTTGTCTCGTAACGTTTCGGATCATTCTGCCTTTTTGGAAAAGATCTCCCATCTTAACGGATTGGCCCACCAGAAACCTAAGTACTTGGAGGGCGCTTATCATGACGCATGGTAGGCAAATACTTCTCTGGAGCAGGGCGACAAATTTATTGGGCATTGCAACCTGACTTTAGGATGAGTCATTTGTTAGGTCAGCCACAGCTTTACCAACTCAGGCTCGAAGAGATACGACAGGCAATTACGGAGAACAGCTGATTTTCTTCCCCTTTTTTCCGACCTGTTTTTAAACAAAGTTTTCTGCTGTCCAGCAACAGTATTTTCATTAATTGTTTGAATATAGTGCCTTTCTGCATATCTGAGGTTGTTGATATTTCTCCCTGCAATCTTGATCCCAATTTGTGACTCCTCTAATCCCGCCTTTCTCATGATGTGCCCTGCATACAAGTTAAATAGGCAAGGCGACAGTATACAGCCTTGCCGAACTCCTTTCTCAATTTTGAACCAATCAGTGATTCCATGCCCGGTTCTCACTGTTGCTTCTTGACCTGCATATAGGTTTCTCAAGAGACAGATCCGATGCTCTGGTATTCCCATCTCTTTAAGAATTTGCCACAATGTGTTGTGCTCCACACAATCAAAGGCTTTAGCATAGTCAATGAAGCAGAAGTAGATGTTCTTCTGGAACTCCCTAGCTTTCTCCATGATCCAGCGTATGTTGGCAATTTGATCTCTAGTTCCTCTGCCTCTTCAAAATCCTGCCTGTACTTCTGGAAGTTCTTGGTCCACATATTGCTGGAGCCTAGCTTGTAGGATTTTGAGCATAACTTTGTTAGCAGGAGAAATGAGTACAATGGTGCCACTGAAGCAGTCAGAGCAAGCTTAAATGGACTCCAGGGAATGGTAGATGACAGGACGGCCTGGAGGATCATTGTCCATGCGGTCGTGTTGGTTGGACACGACTTTGCAACTAACAACAACAACAACAACAACAACAACAAGTGCCTTTCTAGCACAGAGTACTGGCAGACCAAAAGGCAGAGGGGAGTAAGTTCTCTGTAACAGAAAGACACCAATAAATGCCACTCCCAAAGCATAGACATTATGTTCTCAAAAGTAGAATGCCCCTTTCTCAAGCACAAAGTGGGTCCTGTATGAGATATGCTAGACTGCTCTCTGGTTCTGCTCACATTCTCTCCAGTCATGATCAGGATGTCAGTTTTTCATGGGGCAGTTTGCCTGCGATCAGCTTAAGCCAGCTGGAGGGGGGGTCATTTTTTCTGTGTATCCAAAAGGCATTGTGATTGGCAGAAATTCATGCCTTTCGCATTTATGCATAAGCGATGGGTAGGGTTGCCTGACAGCTGGTGGAGGGTTGTGTGTGTGGGCGCATGGGTGTGTGTGTGTGATGTGCCAGGCGAAACATTAAAAACCTGCTTGGTGTAGAGGTTAGGAGCAGTGGCCTCTAATCTGGAGAACCGGGTTTAACACCCCTCTCCTCCTCCACATGCATGTGAAATTGGGCCAGTCCCAGTTCTCTCAGAGCTTTCTCAGCTCCACCTGCCTCACAAGAGCCTTTGTGTGGAGAAGAAGGGAAGGAAATTGTCAGCCACTTTGAGAAACATGAGGCCTACTGGATGACCATGGCTAGTCTCGGTTCTCTCAGGCTGTTTGTTGTGAGCAGAGGAAGGGAAGGCAATTGTGAGACATTTTGAGTCTCTTTCAGGGTACAAAAAGCCAGCTCTTCTCTACTCTAGGAATTATTAAAACCTCTTTGGCCATAAAGATAGATTCAAATGAGTAGCTGTGTTGGTGTGAAGTAGCACAACAAAATTTGAGTGCAATGACACCTTTAAGAGCAACAAAGATTTATTCACACCTTGAATAAATCTTTGTTGGTCTTAAAGGTCCCATTGCACTCAAAGTTTGTTCTTTGGCCTTAACTTTCTTTAAATATGGAAGGTTTTGTTTTCCTTTTGAATTTTCCTCCCCAGGATGACCACTCCCTTCCCTTTGGCCGCCGTTTTCACCTACCAATCCTGTGAGCTTCTGTGGGCAAGGGTCACAATTAGCTGGATGCCTGCTGTCATGAGTGGCAAGTGGGAACCCGACCAGAGGGAGTCCTTTCCTCCCACCTACCTATTGACCCAACATAGCTGAGGGCTACTTCACAGTGTTTCAGTGAGCAAATCAGTTGGCAGGCTGCTATTGTGTGTGAAGCAACAACGTCACTTCTGGTGTGGACAGGAAGTGATGTCATTACCTCAACCGCATCATGGTGGTGCTTGGATATTTGGGCAAAAACCCTAAGATAGAAGTCATTTTTGTGAGAACAAAAATTTTTTTTGCTGAAATACAGAGCGACACCCGTGACGTGATGACATCACTTCCTCCGTGTGCCGGAAGTGACCTCATCGTGTTTCCAACAAGGTGGGTCAAGGCCTCAGTCCCACTCCTGTTGCCCCTCCCCCCATCCAATCACTAGTTGTCAGGAAGACATCCCTATCGTAAAGGGGCAGCTGTGCTAGTTTGTCGTGAGAAACCATAAAGACTAATATTTATTTCAATATGAAGTTTTCATGAGTCACAGCTTACTTACACACAGATATGTGACAGAATATACTAGGGAAATATTTAAAGCACATTTGTTTCTTTTGGGGTGGAGGAACCTACGTCCATCTGCTGCACATCTTTCACACAAACTTTGTAGCATTCCTATTTTGAACTCGCTACCCTGGAGAAGGAAGGGTACAATCAGAGGCTACAATCCTAAAAGCATTTCCTTGGAAGTAAACCACATTGGGGAAAAAATGAGACTTACTTCTGAGCAGACTTGTTAGGACTTTCTCCCAGAGAAAGGCCATGCAGAGAGATGTTATCTCTGCAGTTTGAAGATGAGCTGTAATTCTAGGGAATTCCCCAGGGCAGAGTCTGCACTTACTTTCTTTATTCCATTGTCAATCCTGTTGAATTCAGATCGCTTTGAACTCGATTCTTCGTCTCCCCCCCCATTGAAACAGGAAAGTCTTCTGCATGTGGTTAGGGTAGTTCAGAAGGTGTGTGTGTGTGGGGGGGGGAGCCAAGCCTCTTTCTTTTCTTGAAGGGGGGGAGGAGCCAGGCAGGGAGCCTCTTTCTTTTCTTGGAGGGGTGAGGGATCAAAAAAGGCAGAGGAGGGAGGAAAAATCCAGGACCGACAGAAATTGAGAGAAATTAGGGGCTTCTCCTTTAAGGCAACCGTGTCACATGACCAGGTGTAGCCTATCAGAGGTTCCCTACCATGAAGCTTTCTTTCCCAAATGGATATTGAGCATTAACAGCACTCTGAGATATCGCACAATAAAGGTAGGGACACTCCGGATCAATGCTTCTTGCTGCAGAAGGAAAATTTATATCGCCCCCAAATCCAAACGGAAATCGCATTCTGTATAGAGGGCAGGGACTGAATCGATCTGGGGTTGGAATAAAAGCTCCGTGCAGTTTACACCCTCGACCGTCAGGTTGGTACCCCAATGGGAGGCTGACATCCCTACCTTTTAAGTTATTTAACTCACTGGATTTTGATTGCTGGTATGTATACAAATCATTAGGTACCGTGCTGGATTTCCAGAAAGCAAAAATCTAGAAATGGGGGAGTGCATCTTGTTTACATTTAAGATGATTTGTATGTGCAATTATCCACCCAGCACAGGCAAATAATTGGACAATCTGAACTTCTGTCAGCCTCGCCAGGCACTGTTCTGCCCACCATTTTTGCAAAGCACAGCAGCAGTTCCCAAAGAAGGAGAAAAGGCAGAAGCACAGAGTAAGCATACAAAATTTTAAAAGCCTCCAGATTCATGCATAATGCGGTTTAATAACATCTCCTTCCTTAATTTAATGCTGCCGCACAGCTATCATGTTTCACTGCTTGCACGAAGAAGTGATAGAATTATAACGGCTCTTATGAATATTATCTTTCCATTAGAGCTTTGCCTCTCTCTCTTATCAGGCGGCAATACGAAATGCCAAGGAGTGCATTATACTAAGCACAGGTCCCCGGATTGGAAACAGTCACCGACAGTTTAGACTTGGGGGGAAAAAAAAGAATTTTCTTCAAAAGACTTAGTATATTCCTTAATTGCGGGGTACAATGTTTTGTAGGGTGGAATGAGCTGGCATGTTTATAACCTTCAAGTGTATATCTAAACAAGTGGGCGACTGTAATAGAAGAAGAAGAAGAAGAAGAAGAAGAAGAAGAAGAAGAAGAAGAAGAAGAAGAAGAAGAAGAAGAAGAAGAAGAAGAAGAAGAGCTGGTTCTTATATGCCACATTTCTCTCTCTCACCCAGCTGGCTGCATGCGGGGGAGCGGGGAACTGAACCCAGCTCGACAGATTAGAAGACTGCACTCCTAACCACTACACCAAACTGGCTCTTGTGGAGGTCTTATTTCTTGTGGGGCCCAGCACAATTGCCCTGTTGCACCGTGGCTAGCAGCCTTCTCCCCATGTCTCCCGAATTGAGCATCTGCTGCCAGATCTAGCATGATTCCTCTGAAACACCATTGCCAACACTGGGCCGAGCGCAGTTTTAATGATGACTGCCAGAGATAAGTTCTCTGTGTTTGCACAGATGATGCTCTTTTACTTGAGGTGGGAGGGGGGAAACTCCTGCTTTTCTTTTTGTTATGAAAAACTTAGATTTTTCTGTGAACTTTGGGGTGGGGGAGGGTCACCCAAATTGGCAGAAAGATCTGTGAAGTGTAAATGTGTCCCTGAACTGTGGATTTAGGTATCCGCAGGTAGGGGCCACACTTGGAAATTGGTATATCGATGGGGAACGGTTAAAGAACAGAAACTCACCATAGGAAACAAATTTAATTATGAAGCCAACTTGCTTCAGTGGCATGGGGGTGGGGTGGGGGGACACGAGAAATCACTCCCCAGTCCTGAGCCTGGCTTCTCAAGGGGAGTATAGCCCCATACAAGACAGGAGACTTCTAAAGTCCATGGCTGCTGTCTTGTCAGGATCACAGTTTGACTTGTCCATCCTCCATCAGCCCATTATGGACTCTAAACACCAGTTCAGAATGATAATAGGATCCTTGGAATTAGGTGGCAAAGTTAGTGAGAGATGGGTGTTGTCTGCAAATTGTCAGCATCACAGCTCTTGATGACCTTTGTAAAGGGCTTCATGGAGATATTAATTAGTATGCGGAACTCCATGGGTCAATCCTGCCCCCTCCCCTGTAGCAATCTCAGGGGGGGGGGGAGAGGGCAACTTAGTTGGCATCTTCCCCGCCACTCTAGGGTCCCAAACCACACAGTTATTAGGGACACGTGACCTTGGGAATAAACATTTCAAGGGCTTGAAAGGACTACTGGGCAGAAGGGAACATGGGGCATCTCTGTGATTCTTCTTGTGCGCTGCTCCCTGGATCCAGCCTATTGCCTGCCTCCCTTCACTTCTTGGAAATGTGTGATTTTTAAAAGAAGAGCTGATTTTTTTTGTGCCCTACTTCTTTTTTACTATGTGAAGGAATCTCAAAGTGCCTTCCCTTCCTCTCCCCGCAACAGGTGGAGCTGAGGGAGTTCTGAGAGAACTGGGACTGGCCCAAGGCCATCCAGCAGGCCTCAAAGCTGCTGGCAATTGCCTTCACTTCCTCTCCCCGTAACAGGGACCTTGTGAGTTCAGTGAGACTGAGAGAGCTCTGAGAGAACTGGGACTGGCCCATGTTCGCCCAGCAGGCCTCAAAGCTGCTCACAATTGCCTTCCCTTCCTCTCCCCACAATGGACACCTTGAGAAGCAGGTAGGGCTGAGAGAGTCCTGAGAAAAATAGGACTGACCCAAGGTCCCCCAACAGGCCTTGTGTGTGTCTCAAAGTGAGTTATAACCACCATCCCTTCCTCTCCTCACAACAGACACCCTGTGAGGTAGGTGAGCCTGAGTGAGCTCTGAGAGAATTGAGATTGGCCCAAGGTCATGCAGGGGACTGCCTGTAGGGGAGGAATGAGGAATCTGACCCAGTTCTCCAAATCAGAGGCCTCTGATCTTAACCACTAGATCAAGCTTGGTCTCAAAGAGTTCCAAACAGAACTTGGAAGCATTGTTTGTGGCTTTCAGGGAGTGCTTCGAGCATCAATAGATCACTCCTATACATGCATATATATTCTTTTAATTTTCTCTGAAGTACCCTTCCAGCCATATTTATGAAACGGCCTTACAAGCAGCCATAAACAATTTTATAACATCATCATTATGGCTACAATAAAATGGCATTTTCCAACAAGTGCCGGTGATCAAATTTTAGACCTTCAATCACAGCCAAGGGGCTTCAAAATCAGAAAAGTGCCGTGAGGCCACCCAAGGGACCTCAGCTAAACATTCAGTCTTCGTGGCATGAGAAGATTCTTTTTTTGGGGGGGGGGGGGATACTGTAGGCAGTTTACTACACGACACAGAGTGATGGAAGTGGGGAATTTGCTGCCAGAGTACAGATTGCTGGCCACAGGAGTAAACAGTTTTCAAAAGACCTTAGGTAGATTCGTGGAGGAGAAGTCTATCGGTGGCTACTAGCCATGGTGACTGAAGGGAACCTCCACATTCAGGGGCACTAATCCTCTGAATCCCAGCATCAGGAGGCTATATCAAGGGAAGGCCTCGGCCTCTCTGCTCTGTTGCTGGAACCCCAGAGGAATTGGTTGGCCACTGTGTGAGATAGGATGGTGGTCTAGATCAGGGGTAGTCAACCTGTGGTCCTCCAGATGTTCATGGACTACAATCCCCATGAGCCCCTGCCAGCAAACGCTGGCAGGGGATCATGGGAATTGTAGTCCATGAACATCTGGAGGACCACAGGTTGTCTACTCCTAGTCTAGATGAACCGTTGGTCTGATTCAGTAGAGTTCTTCTTCTATGGTGGGCCTCCCCACTATTTGAGCCTGTGAGCAACTTTTGCTATTTTGAAGAGGGGGTGGTGAGTGCCACTCCAAAATGGCTGCCACAGGAGGTGGAGCCAAATGAAAAATGGCTGCCTTGGGAGAAGGAACCAACTGGAATATTCTACTTATCCCACCTTCTGTGAAGAAGGAAATCTTGAAGTGGGAATCGAACAACATACCAACTTGGGAAAACCCTAATGCTTAACACTCCTGATTCACCGGTGGAAAACCATGAAGGGAACTAGTAATAATCAGAGCTGGTTATTATTCACTACCCAAAGGAGGCCCAAAGCGATTTCCAAACACCATTTCCTTCCTTTCCCCAAAACAGATATCTTATGAGGCAGGTGGGGCTGAAAGAGCTCTGAGAGAACTGTGACTATCTCAAGGTCCTCCATCTGGTTGCATGTGGAGGAGTAGTGGGGAATCAAACCCAGTTCTCCAGATTATAATCTGCTCTTAACCACTGCACCAAGGAACGGCGATTGTAAATTGCTTAGAGACTCCTTCTGGTAAAGAGAAGCAGCATATAAGAACCAACTCTTCTTCTTCAATTACACCATCAAAAAACAAGCAAAACAGGATTCGTCTTACATTCGCATACAAATTACAGTTATTTCCACTATAAAAGAAATGTTCTTGGTGTCTAGCCTTTGTGGGGGCTAATCTAATATTCAGAATCTCCTTCCTTTTGAGTAAATCTGGTATCTGGTTGGAGCACATGTAGAAGAGTTGTTTTTTATAACCCACTTTTTACTGCCCAAGGGAGTCCCAAAGCTGCTTCCAATTGCCTTCCCTTCCTCTCCCCACAGCAGACACCCTGTGAGGCAGGTGAGGCTGAGAAAGCTCTGATAGAAGTGCTGCGTGAGAACAGCACTATCAGGTCTGTGACGAGCTCAAGCTCACCCAGCCAGGAGCATATGGAAAAGTGGGGAATCAAACCCAGCTCACCAGATTAGAAGCTGATGCTCTTAACCACTACACCACACTGCAACATGAGGCTTGCTGGGTGACCTTGGACCAGTCCCTATTCTCTCAGATCTCACTAAGCTTACTTAATCAGATGCCACATAAGTTATTATATTATTTGCAAGTGTGATCTTATTTGCATATGGATTTCCACCAGACCGCTTTAGATTAGAATAATGGAACAACTGTCACACATTAGAATAAGGTGAGGGGAGAAAAACCCTGGTTGAACTTCTTTTTAATTGAACCATGACCATAATAACTTCTATTTTTTGTTGTTGTTTTGTTTAGAACTTATCAATCACTGGATAGCAAATTTGCCATGGCTATAAAATTGCTCCAAAATGACTCCTTTTACTCTATTAAACTTCACTCCCCATCACCAAGAGGTTTAAACTCAAGCTTGGATTTAACTTGCTTCCTGTAAATAAGTGATGTTCTCTTTAAGTATAACTCCATATTATTGCGCTCTTACGTATTTCGTTTGTTTCAATGCTGCTCACATTGGCGGGCACGAGATGTGTAGGAAGGCTCCACTAGTCGGGGGTAACACCTCAAAAGTTGGGGTTTTGCATTTATATTGGAATATTATGATTATATTTTTTTATTTGTAGATTGCAACTAGCAACTCTGTAACAGCATTAAGTTCTATAAAGGGACTATGGCGCAAGTGACAAATGTATCAACAAT